>NC_059430.1:45762734-46072507 GCF_021028975.2 Sphaerodactylus townsendi | reverse complement strand
TATTTTACTTTAGTTAAATATTTAGCATTACTAGTAGTAAAAATAAGTGTAGCAAAAAAGTACCTGTGAACAAGTGTGAAAAATAATGAATGGATAATTAGAAAGAAATTAAATCAGTACAAAGTAGTGGCATTACTACTTCGGGGATCGGGCGGTATATAAATTTAAGAAATAAATAAATAAATAAAATGATTACAACCACTAGATATTATTCAATCTCTGACAAACGATCTTATCATTAGTTTGCGTTCCGGATTCTGACAAAGCAAAAGGGGGAATTAGGATCAGCTGTGAGGAAGCATTCAGTATAGGGTATTCCATCTTTGGCTGAAATTGAATTTGAAGATCCTTTTTTCCACATGCCATGGTTTTTCTGATGTTGTGATTCTGTATCAGTTTATATGAGATCAAGTATTTGGAGCTTCACTTCACTCCAAGTAAGCAATAGACAATATACCTGAACAGTTATTTGGCTGGGGAAAGTAAAGTGCTCAGAGAGAAGAAGGGTATTGGCTTTTCAGTAGAACCAACTGTAATGTATTATTAATGTAAAGATGATCAGATAAGAACTAGAACTTGGTAAGCTGTCAAATAAAAAATGCAGAGTGAATCAAAAATTTATAAAACAGTATTGAGTTATTACAATCCTATTATGGACACGACTGATCATTCTTGCTCCAGCACTTTTTTCCTTCGATAATTTTACTGCTGAGACACTGGGCTACAAGGATTTAAACCTGAAAAATTCTCTCTCTAACTTGATGCCCTTTGGGGGAGTAGCTTAAAAATCAAAATGAAAGGTATGAGAAAGCTTTTCTGCAGCTAACCACCAAACGGCATTAAAAAAAAACACAGAGAATAATAATAATGGCATTATTCTTTTTATATGCGCTCCATTGCTAATCTACATGAAAAAATTATTGCTGTTTCTTTTCACAGAGACTAAATCCACAGAATCTATAAAATTAATCTGTGCACCAACAAAACACAGGCTGCTGGTTGGGGAAAATATTGATGAAAGGCTTTTCCTTCTTTGGGTTATTTCCTCCTTCATGTTTTATGGCATACTTCATGAGCTTCATTTTCTCAAAATAAATATCTCCTGTTTCAACACACATTTCAAAGGAATCCCAAGAGATATAATGCAATCCTTTTTATTATAGGGGAAAATGTCTTTTGCAGAATATGTATCACTGGGCCCCTTTCTCCTTCAGAGGTTAACAGTGTAATCCTAAACAGAACTGTACCCTTCTAAACCTGTTGACTTCAGTGCACTTAAAAGAGTGTAATTCTGTTTAGGATTACACTGTAATAGTAAGATCCTAAGCATATTTTAATATTCCCAGGATCAAAATTTGATACAAATTTGTCAGGATAAGAAAAGAAATCTGTCAAAGTTCAAAACAAGATGGAAGCATTTAATGCTGACCATAAAATATATTGAGTCTTTGAGCAAAATTGGAATACCAACAGCATCCAAGGCAACATCCAGTCATGCATAAGCATAAAGCAGTTCAATGAATCCACATTTCAACATCAACACCACATTTCAGCAATAAAATTGTTGTTTTTAACTTGACATTTATTTCATGTCACTGTGGATGTTTTCAGAAGTCTACAAGAAATGAAATTACAAGGTTCCTTTGAGTTAACAGCTTGTTGTCAAGCATGTAATGTTACAATTGCCTTGTGTGACTTTTAAGAGTTTCTAGCATACATCACATAGTGATCTTGTCAATCTTTAAACTAAGGCTGATTCTGCACAGGCAACATGGGTTCATGTAACCTGTTTCAGTTGCCTGTACCACCGTTTGCATGGCGGGTGCAGAGACCAGCTGGGATTGTTGGGTTTCCATGTGTACCACACAGCTGGGAATCCCCCCACTTGAGAATCCTCCCACCTGATAATTCACCCCCAGAAGAATACACACACACACACACACACACACACACACACACACACACACACACACACGCCGAATCCACTCCACTTACCAACACAACATGGCAGCTGCCTTATCAGAGAATCTACTCTAATGGCAGCTGCCTGGGGAATCCACCATAATGGTGGATGGAAGGGGGTGGGAATTAAATGTTTTGTACTTGCTCTAGTTCATACAAGCAAGCAGGAAGTGTTTGAATCCCGGGTTAAAGAAAAAATGTTGCTAATTTAGTGACTTTCATTTAACCAAGGCCCCTTCCGCACACGCAAAATAATGCGTTTTCAAACCACTTTCACAACTGTTTGCAAGTGGATTTTGCCATTCCGCACAGCTTCAAAGAGCACTGGAAGCAGTTTGAAAGTGCATTATTCTGCATGTGCGGAATGAGCCCAAGGTTCAGGCAAATAGAACTGGTCAAAAGCATTTGGGAGGTGAGTTCTGGGGAAACTCCCCCCCCCCAACACTTTTTAAAAGGGCCTGAGCCCATTCTATCTGGTATGTGCAGAATCATCCTAAACTGACTCCACTTCAGCCAACACATGGGTTTTGTCAGTGTCACAGGAAAACGGAATAAACTATGTACCTTTAACAATGAATTTGCCACAGTGAGGCAGGGCTGTCTGTATTGGCATTGAAGTGGACCAGCTATTGCCCACAAGAACCAACAAGCTGAGGATTCATTGTTTACATGTTCTAACCCTTATGACTTTAAAGACAATGACAATAATTAGCACTTCATTGTTTAAAGAGCTTCAAGCTGCATAACAATTCAGTTAAATAGAGCAGTGTTATGTCCATATTGCAAATGGAAACCTGACAGCAGCTTCCCTTGGACCTCCTAACAAAGAATTTGAATAAGCAACTACCAGATCACATCACAATTCACTACATTATATCAGCTAGTCTGCACCAGGTCAGTTCTTTAAGGTAATTTGGTACTTGTTAACTGTAACATCTGAGCTTTAAATTCTCAGAAAGTGATGATTAGTTGTGACATTTTTTACAAATTTTGTTGCTGAGAAAATCTTAGGTACATTCTGATGTGGATGCTGATAGTACTGTGGCCAAGATAGTAAAATATCCCAGTACACTGTCTGGTCCATTTATGGATTGTTTTGATCTGGTTGCTGTGATGGATTCTGACAGGATTCTGGGATTAGTGATGGCCACCATTTGTACTTTGTCCTGGTTACTGAAATCATGTAAACATTATATCCAGGAGTCCCTGATGTCCATTATAATCCAATCACTGAGGACACCATTCCTTGGTCTCTAAAATAGTATGTCATCCATTTGCTACTTCAAAAGCTATAAAGAATAATGTGGCCAATGATCACCTGGTCACTAACTTGCCCTTCTTAGGCAAAGCAATAGAGAGACCAATAGCAGAACAACTGTAAGTCTTCCTAACTCATCCCTTTCAGTTTGGCTTCAAGGCTTCAAGGAATAGAGATTGTGCTAGTGGGTTTAGCTGGTGGTCTCCATCAGAATGTAGACAAGAGCTATGGCTTTTTGCTGCTTTACAGGCTTCATCAGCAGTCTGTGATCCTGAGGACCATTCCATCTGGTTGAAATGCTTGGCAGTGAAATTAGGGATTAGAGGAAGTGCTTTTGGATTGGTTTAAATCTCAGAGGTTATTGTTGGAGACCAATTGCCATCAGGTAGAACCTCCTTATGGAGCCAGCATGGTGTAGCGGTTAAGAGTAGCAAACTAATCTGGAGAACCAGGTTTGATTCCCTTGGACCAGGCACAATTCTCTCAGAACTTTCTCAGCCCACACAGAGGAAGGCAATGGCAAACAACTCCTGAATGTCTCTTGCCTTGAAAACCCTATGCCAGGTGTGACCTGATTGCATCCATACACCCACACATGCACATTCATATACAGGACCTTCTTGAGGGGTTCTATATGCTATTCCATCTCTATGTAAAGTTGTTAGGGGAAACCATTCATGACTTTGGAGCAGGCTGTTCTCCATATGCTGATGACACTGACCTCTATGACTCTTTAGTGCCTAGTGATGCTGTAGAAATCCTGAACCATAGCTTTTACTGCTGTGGTAAATCACTAAGGATGAACAAGCTGAAATTGAATCCTGGCAAGACAGAGATCATGTGGACTGGGAAGGTCAAGGTCTTGAATGATGTTGTGCTTTCAACTTTTAATACTGTCCACTCATCCAGTTAAGAGTCATATGATCTACTGGATTCATCATGGTTTCCCAAGTTAATACAGCTGCAAAAAAGGCATTCTTCCATTTTCATTTAGCCTGGAAGATGGCCCCCTACCTTGACTCAACTGACCTGGACAGATGGATCCATGCTATGGATACCTCAAGGCTAGACTACTACAATGTAATTTATGTGACTCTGCCCTTACAAACATATTGGAAACTTCAATTGGTAGTGTAGTGACTTCCACCTTGTAGAGTAGCTTGCCTAAATCAGGAAGCCTCTTTGCTTCTAACATTTCACAGAACATGCAAGACAGAAATGTTAGGACAACACTGGGAAGGCAAGCACATTAATACATCAATTGTCTTCACAGGGGTGTATGGTCCAGGGCTGGAGATGGGAATGCTTTCCAGGGCAGGGGAATTGTGCTGTCTTAATCCTTTCAGGAAGGGTTTGAGATAGGTACTTTGCATGCCAAATATGGGTGACTTATGGTCACTTAAAGTGATTAAGTAGTCACTTAATCCTGTCAGGAAGGGTATGAGAGAAGGGTATGAGAGAGTGATTTGCAGGGGGCAAGTCTAGACAAAGTTCGTACTTAGTGTTTGTCCTTGTGGATACACTGAGCCAATGCAGATAATGGGTTCCCCATTTTGACACTACATTGCTAGGCACCCAAAGGGCTGGCAGAGATGGGTAGAGATACAGCTGTCCTTAAAACAGTGTTCCCACAACTTACCATAGGTTGGTCTGGCAACAGCCTCTGTGGCACTGTACCTACTGAATTCCCTGTCCTCCTCAGGCTCCATTCCCAGATCTCCAGAGGTTTCTTAACCTGGATCTGGCAATCCTACCTTTTCATCCCCTGCTGGTGGCCAGGGGGGAACTGGAAACCCTAGAAATGCCCCTAATAAATTGTGAACAGAGGGCTCATCATTCATAAGCCTAAACAATACAAGACTTATATAACAGAATAACCATTGAGCATGGCAATAATTCCCACAGAAAGACTACAGTCAACAACAAAAAGCCTCATTGTCCCAGGGCCGAATGGGGCCTAAGCCATGAGGCAGGGCCTTATATAGGCCCTGTTCCTGGCACCGTTTAAACGATGTGCTCTCGCACCACGTGAGAGTATGTCAGCCAATGGTTTCTCACTCCCACCCACGCTTGCTCTGAGCGAGCTAGCTGCCACCCAGCCCATTGCACACGCACTGACTTGGTGCGCATTCACAGGGCCAGGCTCTGACACTAGGCAACAGCCTGTGGCCGGGCAAATGGCCCTTGCTGGGCCCTCCCTTCCCACAATGGTTGCCACCTGTCAGGCACGGCCACGCTTTAATTTTCCTGACAGGATTTTTTACAGTAAAGGGCTGTGTGTGTGTGTGAGTGGGGGAGTGCCTAGGCCAAAACAGCTATCAAACCATACATCCTCCAGCCACACGCATCCCTACCTGCTGGGCCCTTGGTTTTTCTTCAGGGAGTGGGTGCTGTACTGTTATAATAGCCTTGTCCTTCAGCATAATTATATTTCCATCTTTGTATAAGTGACAGAACATGGCTTTTCTGGCTGCAGAAGTGAATACTGAGAAAGGGCTGTGGCGGGGTAAACATAGAGTATTCACACAGCCTGGATAGCAAGGAATATCTTAATAAATGGCTTGCTAAATTCTTGAATTACTTTTATGGACCTTTAAAATACTTTCAATTGAAGCTGCTTAAGGACTGGTTAAGATTTTAGAAATACCTTGTTGTATACAAGCTATGAATTTTGTAGCAATGGCTAGCAATTTTTTTTGTCCCATGCCCTTTGTGTCAAAAAGATGCTAAGACATAGGTAGGGTCAAGTGCTAGATGTTCACAGAACTTGCATCTTCCAGTTTAATGCAATTAGATCTGACAGACTAAGGAATAAAAGGTGTCAATCAAATACCTTCAAATCAATGGCTGTTTTGCCACTGACTTCAGTAGAAAGTGGACTGTACATCAAATGAAAAAAGCTATCAGGATCTAGTTCTGTATTAAAAGATGCAACTATGAGAGGTCAAAAATGAGGACTGTGCAATGAAATTTTTATGACTTTTTTGACGGATATGCTCTCTGAAGATGATAATACAGTTAAATTGAAAATGAATGTATTGGAGAGATTATTGCTGCATCAAACACTAGATAATGCTTAGGATTGATATTGTATTGGGAACGAGTTGCCTTCATATATGATTTTCTTGCTTTTTAATCTTTGGAGTTTCATGAGAAAATATATTGTAGTGATTTTAAGTTTCATTCAAGAAAGTTTTGTATAAGAACAGCTATTGGATTGCTATGAACCCATTTCTTCAGCACATTATTATTGTGGAACTGAATTTGCTATATTCTCACACTTTTATATTGTTATATATATATAGCTTGTGGTTTGAGGCTAGAAGCCAGGGTACTAACCTACTTAGGACTGTGTATATTTAGGCTCCAGAGCACTTTTGAGCAGGGATATTTGATTAGTTCACCTTGTGGTGGTCTATTTGCCAGTTGAATCAATAGGGTCAAAGGGCCACCAAACATGTGTTCAAATAGTTTATCTAATTAGATCATGCAAAAAAAAAAACCACCACAATTGAAAATGCACAGTATAACATATTAGCATTCAGGTTCTTTAAACAAAGGTCCACGATCAGTGCACCCTTCATTTAAAGGATTCATCCAACCGTGTAGGTTCAAACTAAGAGAACTGCAAGTGTTTCATTTGTATTGCAATAAATTAGCAGAGCAAATGATAGGGCAGAGATGTGAGTGAGCTGTTTTGGAGAACTTTACTAGATAACAAATGAATTTTCACTAATTGTAGGAACAGCAGTTTCTATGTATGCAAGTGCTCAGTCTGAGTGTCTGTGCAGTCTGGCTGTGACTGTGTGTCTGTCTCTCCTCTTTTTCTGAAAGATGAAGCATAGGATCTTTCCAGAAGCTCATGTGATTCTAGTCATGTGACTTCGACAGTTAATGCTCACTTGACTGAATGAAGCAGGCACGTAAAATTGTAACAGTTTCTTTATCAGACATGTACATTCATGACTTGAGCATGGCTTGGTGTATCAGTAAGTGACACCATTTATTTTACTGTCTGCGCAGGCGCAACATCTAAGTGAAATATCTAGCATATTTACTGATACATAAGACAGCCATGACCTAGAGAACAAACAGCTACCATAAAGATGCAAAGCTACTTGGTGCAGCATTCAGGGCCAACCCTGAACAACAACAAGGTAATCAGGTAATGAGGATGAATTCATGTGAATTGAAGAACAGGTTGAATGGTGATTATGTTCTTGTCAAATTTCTTAGCATCCCTGTGCCCCAGTTGCTATGTGCTGTGTGATGGTGATCATTAGTAGCAAGGGCAGGCAAACTGCCCAGACATCTTCATTCTTGTACTGCCTACTGAGAAATGCAGTAATGTCTGCCATTCCATATGTGTATCTGCTGTATGCTTGTTGCTAAAGTTTGATTAACCAAAAGTATATGTCTGGACTCTGTGGCTTATTTTTCAGTGTAATCTTGGCCTGCCAAGCTTGCATAATCATGTGTTTGTTAATAGGAAAGATAGACAAACTGTTCAAAAAGGGAAAAAAATGTGTATGCACAGTCTTGAAGTAACTGCCTTGTGGGGGAATCTATTGCCTCCGATGCAATCATGTGACAGTTGCTCTGCATCATAACTGAGAGAGCTGGAAGGGTACTTTCTTTTGCTCTAGAAGACCCTTTAGCACATGAAGCAACATATGAGCCTTCGGGGAGGGCGGTATACAAATATAATAAATAAATAAATAAAATAAATATGCAGGACAACTACTGTGCAGGTGCAAAGCTTCTAGGACATGAGTATAAAAGTGATCCACTTGCTTGCCCATCAAATGTTTTATCACAGTAAATTCAAATATAGTAAAACTGACTGAACAACCTGCGCACCTAAATTAGACAAAGCAGGGCTATTTTTTTTAAAAAAAGAAACCTTTCAAATATATTGATGTAGGAAACTCTGGCTGTTTCCGCACGGCCACGCTGCGGGGGTGCATTGGCATAAATGATGCCGACGCACCCCTCCCCAGACCGTTTGCACGGATGGTCCCGGTAGGGGCAGGGACAACGGCACAGCCTGTGTGGAGGCTGCGCTGTCCCCTGAATGCCTTACCGTCCCTCCGAGCTTACGGCCCATCGCCCAGGCCAGGGGACATGCCCCCCTGCCCTGCGCAACAGCTCTGGAGTCACAGGGCGGGGGGCATGTCCCCAGGCCTGGGCGATGCGCTGGAAGGTCAGAGGGATGGTAAGGCATTCGGGAAAGGGGGGAATGGCGCCTTCCAACCACTGCCGTTCACATGGCACAGTTGGAAGCCGCTGTTTCCGTAAAACCTCGCTCAGGGAGCGAGGTTCAGAAACAGTGGCTTTGCACCGCTCAGGGGTTGTGAGGCCACCACTTAGCGTCCCTGGGACGCTGTATTCCGCCCGTGCAGAAACAGGCTCTGATTGGAAAGTCTCAAGATATGCTGGGGGTTTTTTGGGGGGATACTCTAAGGTCCAGAACAGATAACATTATCCTAATGGACTTTTTCAACAACAAAAATCACAAGTGGCTTTGGAGGGTCATCAGAGCAGTGTCATATATATTTTCATGTAATCACTAGTGTGTACCTGAGGGTTTTTTTTTGGGGGGGGTGTAAATATTTTAATCTGTGACAGCTTTTTTTGTTCCCAGCAAGGTATATTGTTGGTATCCTTCTTTTCTAAGTTATGTTTGACAGTGAACTGGGCTCAAGCATTTTCAGCAGCTCTAGAGATCAGGGGGGCGGGGGGGCTACCATCCTGGCTTTTGTTTCAACAGTTGCCTTGCCTTTCCTATTGACAAACAAGAGCTATTCTGTAGCGCTTTTAGTATCTTGAGCCAGTGTAATGACCCAAAGGACCCCCAGAATATTATTTATATATATTTCTGCTTTAAAATCATATTGGCAAAAGCCAGTTGCCAAAAGCTCTCCTATGGGTGTAGGTAGCAGCATGTCCAAAGGTCACAGGTCTGCTTTACAAAATCTAATCAAGAGAATGAGTTACTCCAGCATACCTGGAGGTCTCATTTTGTTTGTGGGCATGATCTTGATTACCACACCTTGCAAAGATACTGTTAAGACAAAGAATATGGAAAGCCACCTCAGTATCAGATTCTGCATTTCCCTATCTCTTCTGGAAGCCAAGTAAGCAACAAAGGGTTGCTTCTCTGCATTTCCCTCCCTTTTGTCATGAGCTGTCCTAAAACCACTTACCTCTCATCCTGAATCGAAATCAGAGCCTCGATTCAAATCCTGAATACTGAAGGCAGAGACTTTGGTAAGAGTTACTTTTGCCTAAAGCCAGTCTGTGGCCTTCCTGATATAATCTGAGGACCAATTGACTCCTATTGTCCCAAGGTGTATTGGGAACAATAAGAAAGAGCTGACTAATTACCTCAGCACGCCCCAAGCCGGCAGCATAGAGGAAATTCCAGAGAGCTTAGAAAACAGGAAACTTAAAACACACTAGTTCCGCCTCCTCCTGGGTAAAAGAGTATAAGAGGTAAGATCACCCCAACTCATGTGCTCAATTCTGGCCTGTGCCTCTCTTGGTCTGGTTGGAGTTCGAGACCGCGATAATTGTCCTTCGCATACTGGATTCAGATGCTGGTCATTTGAATCCTTGCGCTTCTACAAGATCTTTACTTCAGCTGAATTTAGGTAGCGATATTACCCATGAAAATCCCCCTCCATTTCTATCATCCAATCCTATCTTTTCAAGAACCTGTATGATCCTAGGAAACTTGAATGTATGTGCCTTTGTGTCTTACTGAGTGTGTGTATTTTTAAACAAATTTATATAAACATTTAAATTCAATTTGGACTCTTGCTTCTCTGTGGAATATCCATTGCTAGAATTCCTTCCTCGTATTACACAGTCTAAAAGATCCCCTCTCGGCCCCTCTCGCTGCCAACGTGAGCGTTCATTCCCCTTTGCTACTTGTATGTGAGCTGTTACACTTTTTAGCAGCTGGTGGAGAATCCTATCCCTTTAATAAAATCCTTACCCCTGTTAAGGCCGTAACACCAGGGTAAAGGAGGTCACTGATGGTGGGAGCACAAAGTGTTTTTAGATTGGGTTTTAGAGGGTTTTTAAAATTATCTGTTGTTTTAATGTTTTTCATCAAGCTGTTTCTACATTGTTGTTACCCACCTTGATGCTCAGGAAACAGGCAGCGAATAAATATTTTAGATAAACAAATAAATATGACTCTAATCAAGATATACTCTGCAATGCCCTATCTTTCACTAGCTATGAAATCTAGTTGTTCTTGTGTGAAATGAATACTAACCATCTGTTAACCATGTAACCATTTTCTTAAAATACTTATACATGAAGAGACAATATCTTATTTGTATTATTTAAAAAATATATAGTGATGAATAAATGTTGGTAACTTGGCCTTTGGCAAGATCTTGCTACACTAGATGATGAATAAATCTTGACAACCAACAGTGCTTAAATGAATCTCTATTTAAGTGTTTTTGTCCTTGATGACTTAATCTAATGTATTGCACACATGAAATTCCATGGTAACCTGATTTTCATATTGTCACTTTGGTTTGGTTTATGTGGAAAGCCAGAATCAACTGCAATATTTTATTTATCTCTGCTATCATATGTGGATATGTGCTATCATATTGCAATTGTCTTTCAATAATAAACAAAAATCAGCATTTAATTCATCCATTAATCTGATGTTTTCAGTTTTATTATTTGACCTTGCAGTTCCATTATCAGGCAAGGAAGACTTCTTATTAAACTGACACTTGTCATTAAATGGAATCTTTGCTGAAAGCTTTCTTAACCAGTTTTGATTCTGTCCAGAGCCAGCCTAATCAATTTTCCTTTATGATAATGATATTGTTTATTGCAAAAACTGATGTTATTCCTCCATGTCTGAAGAATTTTAAGCACTGCTTTAGATGTGTGTGTATTAACAGCTGCATTGTTTGAAGAACAGAATTCTTACGTGTTCTTTAATTTCTTGCAGTAAAATTCTCTTTTCCTTCATATCCAAAAGGATGGTTGAGCACCTCTTTTATGTTCAGATCACCAAATTGAAGCATTTATTTATAAACAACATTGTACCTGTCCTTCACACAGGGGTTCCTCATTAAGTCTCTTTCATACAGGGGTTATTGACAATGCTGGGGGGATTATGTAAAAACATAAAATAAAATAACAAAATACAAATTTGTTTTGTAATAAAATTACTGTTTCCCCAAAAATAAGACATCCCCTGAAAATAAGACACAGTAGAGGTTTTGCTGAAGTGCTAATTATAAAGCATCCCCCGAAAGTAAGATGTAGCAAAGTTTTTGTTTGGAAGCATGCCTGTCGACCAGAGCATGCAGCTGTGGAGCGGAAAAATAAGACATCCCCTGAAAATAAGACATAGCGCATCTTTGGGAGCAAAAATTAATATAAGACACTGTCTTATTTTCGGGGAAACAGGGTATTAGTCACTGTAAACCATTAAAGCCAGAACTAAAAAGGGGGTTCTGATGGGTCAGAATAAGTCTTTCCATCTGTGCAGCAGTGGCGTAGTGGTTCAGGTGCATTATAATCTGGAGGAACCGGGTTTGATTCCCTGCTCTGCCGCTTGAGCCGTGGAGGCTTATCTGGGGAATTCAGATTAGCCTGTGCACTCTGACACACACCAGCTGGGTGACCTTGGGCTAGTCACAGCTTTTCAGAGCTCTCTCAGCCTCACCCACCTCACCTACCTCACAGGGTGTTTGTTGTGAGGGGGGAAGGGCAAGGAGATTGTAAGCTCCTTTGAGTCTCCTACAGGTGAGAAAGGGGGGATATAAATCCAAACTCCTCCTCCTCTTCCTCCTCCTCCTCTTCTTCTTCTTCTTCTTCTTCTTCTTCTTCTTCTTCTTCTTCTTCTTCTTCTTCTTCTTCTTCTTCTTCTTCTTCTTCTTCTTCTTCTTCTTCTTCTTCTCCTTCTTCTGTCATCGAATGGAATCTATGACCGGTCATTATGCCTAGTGAACTCTTAGCCAGACTTCATAAGCATTGTTCAATAGCGTATGGCAATGTCCTTGCACTCCCAAGTCCACCCTGTGTAACACCAAACATGACTGGTTCCATGCAACATACTGTACCATTCTGTTTTGCTACTAAAAGCAGGGCTGGTCACATTCTGGTAAGAAACATCCATTCTGGATTCCCTCTTGCCTCCAGGAAGCTTGGTACTCTCCAGCTTGTAAAAGCCCCATGCCTGGCAGCCGGTTATACCTTCCTTCCTGACAGCCAGCTGTCTCTCTCACCTCCTTCAGCTAGGACCTCTTATCCCAGCTGACCATTCCTAGTTCCTGTTTCCCTGCTATGACTCTTGAGCAGATCTACATACTACACTGAAGTGAATGTAAATATTACTCTTGAGCAGATCTGCATTACTATTATAAAAAACAGTGTATAGATATAAAAGAGAACAATGAAAAAAGGAAGAACAAAAGATCTGTTCCAGAAGATCCAAGAAATCAAAAGGAAATTTTTCTGCCAAGGGCCATTTGGATATTTATAATATCATTTGTAGGTCATACAAAATTATCAACATAAAAATTACCCTGCTATATTTGGTCAAACATTTAATTAAATCCTAATATGATGCCTGGTAACCTCTCGTATCTGGGTGTGGGAGGAATGGGCAGCAGTGGGCCAGTCAAAATGATTCAATGGGCCTTATAGAGCCCACAGGCTGGATGTTCCCAACCCCTGTTCTAGGAGATCTCCAGTGTTTGACAACTTAAGTGTTTGACAAACATACTCCCACCTTTTCTGTCCCCAGTGGCTGTGGTGGGATCCAAAAATTTTAATAACAGATTCCCATGGTGGTGGGACTCAAACAGTGGCGTAGCACCAATGGGACTGGGCAGGCCATGACGGGGATTCCGGGGGTGGGGCATTGCTGGACGGGGCTGTGGCAAGGACGCAGCCTCTGCACTGGTCCTTGGGTGGGAAATGAATGCACGCAGGCGCAGACTACCACGCACGCCGGTGCACCTCCTGCTAGACTGCTTCAAGTTCTGCACGCTACTGCTGAGGAGCGGAGGAGGAGCGTAATTAAGGCAAAAATCACATGGCAAAATCACCAATTAGTAACCCCCTCTCTCTGCACCCACAAATAATTAGTAACCTACTCTCGGGAACCTGTGAGAACCTGCTGGATCCCTTTGCTCCTAACCTGGTTATGGCCCTGGACATGATGTGAAAGATCCATGATCCATGATTAAGACAATTCTCAACCTTGAAGATACAAATAGAAATGTGGTGGTGGGGAAAGAGCTGTAATCATCGCCCACTCCTCTGCAGAAGTAATGGCCCTTTTGAAGGGCCCTTTTAAATCACTGAAGAAGCATGGGACAAAAAGGTTAAAGAAGCCCATTTAGAGCAACTGTGTTCTAACCTTCAAAGCAGTTGCACAAAGTTTCTATTCATTTCTGGGGGAGGGAGTTAAGGAGCAGATCCTGATCATAGAACTCTCTTATCGTGCTTAGTTTGATCCTAATTCCACAGTCAAACAATCAGTACCTGAGTCGAAGCCCAATAAATGTTCCTGTTTGTAGATGAGTGCACTTGTGGGCACAAATCCATAGGATGTGATAGCTTTGCAAAATTATGCAAAACATACAAGGGCCCATCTTTGCTTTTTGTAACTAGGAAGATCACACGTATCAAAGACCAAAACAGATGAGCATATCCTGGTCAGCTTAATGGAGCATAGGAGAAGATAATGTGGTAAAGGCCTTTCAGATCTCATAATGTGCTACGAACATTGTGGAAATTCAATCTCAATTTTCCCTCTTGAAGATGTGTTGATTAAAACTATATTAATATAGAGTCAGAAAATGGCTCTGATTTGTAACAATGGATTGGAGGTGGATTATTTTCCATCCTGCAGAGTGTCCTTTTGCAAAGGCACTGGGAGTGAGTTTCAGATAATTTTAAAAACTCAAGTTCCCTTCTAAAATTGATTCTGCCTTCCAAATCATGAGCCTGCCAACAGTCATCATTTTTGTAAACAAAAGCAGACTCTTTACTACATGTATACAGCACCCTGTTTTTTCTGTATGAATTTATGGGAATGTACTAATTAAATCAACACTGGCATTAGGAGACTAGAAGTGATCAGCTAAAGATAAGTGAATGTTCCCCATTCCATTTCCTTTTACATTTGTTGATATTACTACCAAGCACTTGTCCTCCACTTTGTGCTTGTGGTTTTGTAGACTTCCATATACCATATGGTATTTATCCATTAGGTGGTATTTGTCCATACAATCACCATCATTTATCATTACATCCAGTTCTGAATACAGTTGAGGATTCCCAGTACAGGACTAGGAGATTTTGGAGGGACAGCCTGATTTGGGAAGGGGGGACCTCAGCAGGGTATAACGCAATGGAGTCCATCTTCCAGAACAGCCAATTTCTCCAGAGGAATTGTTCTCTGTAGCCTGGGGATTAGATGTAATTCTGGGAAATATCCAGCTACCACATGGATGTTGGCAACACTAATAGTGACTCTAGAATGTGATTTTTAAAATCCACTCGATATATAGGCAGGGGGGGATATTACTGCAAACATGGGAGGACCACTGCCATGTTTGCAGGATAAAAAATTGAAAGCAGTGAAAGGAAAAATAATCGGGTTTAATTTTTTGAGAACTTGTGGGAGAACTCAAGAGATCTTGTCAACCATTTTGGATTGCCTGGGCCAATGGTTCCCAAAGTGGGGTAGATCATCCCCTTGGGTGGCAGTAGGATTACCAAGGTGTGCGCTAGGAAGCAAGAGGGTAGCATGGGGTATTGGAAGTGGGCCCCTTTAACCACATTGTTCACTTATTTACAGTTGACCAGATTAAAGCCTAGAAGCTAGCAAATGGCACTCCAGGTTGCTGCCTCTGCACCGTGCCGGTATTTGGTGAAAACTACAGGAATTTTTAGTACATTCGTCACCAAAGCTCTAGTTAGACCATAATCTTAAGAAGCTGTTGTCACCATGTATGTTTTTGTCTCTGTCATTTTTCAAGTTACTGCTAGTAAGTCCTTAACAAAATAATATTGAGTGCGGTGTTTATTTTCCTGTGATCTTGGTTACTGAACCTGTTGCTGAAGTGTGCTTTTTAGCTAAGTGTTACTTCTTTGCAGGGGTGTAGCTTTTGTTGCAGCATGCCCAATATAAATATTTCTAGGTTATATAAATGTAACCCTGGGGTTTTGGCCAGTGGTGGGATCCAAAAATTTTAATAACAGGTTCCAATGGTGGTGGGATTCAAACAGTGGTGCTGCCGCACACACGCACCTCCAGTCCCTATTGGGCAGGGAGGTTGCTTTAGTAACCCCTTCTCGGCACTCAGAAAAAATTGGTAACCACTTCTAGAGAAGTGGTGAGAACTGGTTGGATCCCACCTCTGGGTTTGGCCCTCTATTAGAGTTTCTGTGGAAAGGGTATTTTGTACCTGAAAGGCAGCTGTGGAAGAATCCTGAGGGGAAATAGGGGCTTCTGAGGAGAAAAAAACAAGAGGCCGAAGCCTGGGTCTGGGAGCAGAGAACAGAGCGACCTGAGAAGAAGCCTTGAGAGAGCTGCAACCTCTGGAGTCCAAATAGCAACCCCACCACTACCATGACAGATAGGGTTGCCAGGTTCAGGTGGGAAATACCTGGAGATTTTGGGGGGAGAAGCCTGAGACGTTGCAGTTTGCAGAGGGGTTTCAGTGGTGCATAATACCATGTTCTCCTCCTTCCAAAGCAGCCAGTTTCTCCAGGTGAACTGATCTCTGTCACTTGGAGATCTCCAATCACTACCTGAACGTTGGAAACTCTAACCACAGAGAGCTATCTAAGTCACAGCAGACAGAGTATGAGAGACCTGCAGAAGACATGAGCAAGGCAGTAAGAAGCTCTAGACACTTCTTTGGTTCCAATGATAAGTTGTATTGTCTAAGTCTGAATTTTATATGTGTCCTGCTGTGATTTCCCTCCCCTCTTTGTTCAATAAGATCTAATTGTGTTCTAAGTTCTACTTGCATATAGGTGATTGCAATGTCTCAGAGATGTGTTTAAGTTTTTCTCCTTTTTTCCCCTACTGGATTTCCTTTTCGTTAAGAAGTGGAGACCAGTGGGCAGGAGGTACTGTTGCTTTTCCTCCCCCTCCCTCTCCTTCCCCCCACAAATTTATATACATATTTAACAGGAACTGGGGGTTCGCTCCAGTTGTAAACCCCCAGAACCATTACAGGTTGAAAAAAATAGAATGGGGTGAAAGCTGAAGCATCTTTGTTATGCATGTTAAAGCCACAATTCAAATTGGGCATTGTGTGCATAGAAATTGAGGAACATCTGTAACTCACATGTGGCTGGGACATCGACAGGACACAGTGTGAGGACCTGGATCCAACCTGTGTTCTCTGTGTGTGGATGGGTGTTTGAAAAATGTTTCCACAGTTCATACCTACAATGTAATTTTGCAAAAATTTCTTGTACTTATCTTTTTACTCATCCAATGATAACCTTCTTCAGTTCATATGAAATATATATGCCCTGGTAATAACTCTAATGGCAAAAGCAACTCAAGACTTCTGAAAAGATTTCATCCCATTTATAGCAGCAAATTGTTAGAAACAAGCGTGCTTTCAGTTTGCCTCCTTGGTAATTTTCTTCTTTCTTCTCAAAAGAAGTAAAAAAAAAGTGTTTATCTTTATGTGTGCTCACATTTACTCCAAAGCTGGATGATTAGATACAGCAGGATAGCAAAGCCTTGGGTTTTTTGTTACTGATCTAATGTGTCATTATTCTAGCAAGCCAACTTTCTTGCTTTCTATTTGCAGTCACATTAAATATAAATAGGTGAACTAAATACAAAATGCTGAAAAATGGTCCAATTATATTCTGCAGTGAGATCATGTCATGGCTTTCAATGATTTTAATTCCCTGTGAAATAATGCGTGCTTTCCCCCCTTTCTCAAGCCTAGCTGCCTAACTGTTGCCTGGTGTTTAATGGATATGAAGAAGTTAATGCTGAGCATTGAAGAGAACTATGTCATGTGCATGAACATTTAAAAAGTTAGGAGAGTTGTCATGATACAGTGTGACCTGCTAATTTCTGTAGAATTTTTGAGTTATGACCTTTATCTGTAATTTCAAAACAGGTTAATTATTTGTCAATCAACTTTGTACATAGGTCCATTTGTTCCATGCATCAGAATGGCTAGAAATTAATATTTGCTAAAACCATTCTTTTCTTTTTATTGATTTTAAAATCTGCTAATGCACCAAATTCTTTCAGTCAGCATTAAAAATTCAACTCTTTTTAAGGGCTTTCCCAAAACTAACGTCAACTCATCTGCTATTAATTTATAAATCCCTTTCTTTTAAAAAGTTTTTTTAAAAAATATTTTAGATAGAAATTAACAAAACAGAAACCAGAAACCAGAATCAAATCATAGGCCTTTTCTACTTGGTTGAACTTTATGTTTTGGAAACATTTTGTGTGAAATCATTCTGCATACCTGGTTTTCTCCCACGTTGTTTTGCAGTTTTTTCCCCTTGTCTCTTCAGCTGCATTTACTCTACTTGTTACTGCTGAAAATGTTCTATTGCCATCCGAGGGTGGAACTCATTCAGGACAAAGTCCCTGCCCAATAATCACACCACACATTTTGGCTGGCGTAAATCAATTGGCCATAGCCAATTTTTTATTAATCAAATAGAAGTGTGAGGCTCAGCATGGGTCTTCATTTGATCATATAAACATCACAGCGAAGATCTCGTGGGCGGATGCCTCATACTGGAGCTTTGCTCCATTGTGGGGCTTTTCTGGATAGACACTCCTGGCAAGAGGTACTCCTCAGACACCCTGTTGGCAGGGCGGTAGCCCCTTGCCACTGTCAGCCATTCCCGAGGGGAAGGGGTAGCTTACTAGCTCTCTTCCCCTTGCCCTTCCAGATCAATACCCATGCGCCAAACCGCCGATGGCTATGACAATCTAGCATACATTAACAAAGCCAAGTAAAGTAAGGGCAAGGGGGGCAGGCAAATCACTAGCCGGCCCAAGCACGTGGCCGGCACAAAGGATGGCTTGGCCCTTTAAAGTCTCGGGCTACCCTCCCCTTTCCTGACGTGGCCAGCGGCTGCTGGCACACTGGTGCTTGCCCTGGCCCAACATGGTCATCCATCTGTTTCTGCCCTCATTGAGGTCAGAACAGGGAAACTCCGCCTTGCCCACCCCACTCAGCAACTTCAGCCTGTGGTAATTCACAGCCGTCTTTTGCTGATGATGGTGGGATACCATCTGTGATACAGAAAGAACCTCCTTTTTGCTGGCATTGTAGTGTTACTGCACAGTTACAGTTTGAAATGACAATTCAAAAATGTATTTGCCTCCATTTCTACCACTGAAAACTACCAACCCAAAATGCAAGGCAAAACAATTCCTGCAGCAGGTGCTTTTACCTGAAGGAATAGACACACATAGCCCCCCCTCATCCCCCCGAACATAGAAAGAACCACATTTTCTGGCCAAATTTAATCTGCAGAATGTCAGCATGAGTACTTTATGGTGATGGATCATTTGAATTGTTACTACAGAAATCCCTGACTGCATGCAGTGATTACTACTAGTATTCAGTCACCCCCAGCTTCAAAAGTGATCTTTGCCATAGCACAACATTTGTTGTTCTATGTGAGATTGACAAAGAGGATCTAATCAACCTTGAAAGCTTGTATCTCTGCCTCAGCGTTACATTGCTACTTTGATATGACAAAGAGAAAAAACTAAACAATTCTTTTGAAAACAGAGACAGAGGAGAGGAGAAAACAGCTAAAGGTGAGGTTAGGAAATTACAGGGAGTGTGGATAAGGGCCAGATGTTTGCAAGCCAAAAAACATAGAACAAAACTACTGGAGCAGGCACCATTTCCTGAAAGAAAAGAAACACACTGCTCACCCTCCACAGATTGCATATATTTTCCTGAATGTGGAAAGTGATGGTGCCCTTATCATCAACTTTGACAAGTCATTCTAGAGGACTACAGGAAGGATCCATAATCTAACTGTTGCTGAGGAGACATTTCTAAGAGAAGGCACAAGAAGAAGAAGAAGAGTTGGATTTATATCCCCCCTTTCTCCCTTCAAGGAGAAGCTTACAAACTCCTTTCCCCTCCCCCCTCACAACAAACACCCTGTGATGTAGGTGGGGCTGAGAGAGCTCAGAAGAACTATGACTAGCCCAAGGTCACCCAGCTGGCATGTGATGGAGTGTACAGGCTCATCTGAATTCCCCAGATGAGCCTCCACAGCTCAGGCGGCAGAGTGGGGAATCAAACCCAGTTCCTCCAGATTAAAGTACACCTGCTCTTAACCACTATGCCACTGCTGCACCAGGAGAAGTCTGTCTGAAGAATGTGCACTGTATATGAGAGTATACAGGGAGATGCAGTTTGGTAAGGACTGTACCCCATGGAGGCAAATGGACATCCAGCAAATAAGTATATGCTCTACTGAATATTTTGTAAATGGAATTGAATAGGAACAAAGGTGATACAGGTATATATATATCAGATAAATAAATCAAAATTCAGTAGCAGTCCCTATAGACCACTTTATAAACTTGAGGAAAGCACTATGCAAGAATCTAATATAGGTTGTTCTGGCAGTATTGGCAGATGCCAAGGTCCACCCCTGCTGTAAAATGCCTGCTTTTTTCCTCTAAATTTGCTAATTTCACACTGCAATAAAGAGGAGAATGTCACCATTAGTACTTTACGGTGAAGGATCATTTGAAGAAAACAAGCATCTACTAAGCTTTAGCCAAAGCACTAAGGGACAATTTGCCAACTGTAATCACATACCCTTCCCATCTCTTTGTTAATACCAAATCAGTGGACATCAAGGGGATCTAAAAAAATTGCATGTTATAGACACAGCAGGAAAAGATTTTGCAAGCATTGTGTTGTGCAGCTTGGATTAAAAATATGAATTGTTGACATTTACTATTTGTGGTCAATGCTATGATAATGGTGCCAAAGGAGTACAAGCCATTGCTCCAGGGGGGAAAAAATCCTCACCTGTTCTTTGTACCTTGCTCTGCTTCCAGCTGAAATCTTATATACGTTGCAGATAGATCTGGCTGGGAAAAGGTACTAATTATATTATAACATTATACTATATTATAATTATATTGCCAGATGCCAATTATATTGGGTGGCACTTCAAACAAAATAATAAAATGCATATTTTGTTCTCTTTGGCTTTATACAAAGTAATAAAAGGTAACCAAGAAAGCTAAATTCTGTGTATTCTCTTTATCAGAGTAAGCAAATTAAAGTGGAAAAAAGAATGGTTAAAGAACAAAGGGAGCACAAAAAAGGAGGAGGGGCCAAATGGAAGTGGTGTGGTTAGAGGAGAACGGCTGTACCACATGTTAAAGGAGGTCTGTTTGTGCCCAGTTGCCCAGGGTCTACAAAAATCTGGAACTGTCCCTGAACATGGACTTTCAATTTTGATTTACTGCAATGTATGACAAACTTCAGTTACTCGCAAGAGCCTTGCAAACTCTTTCCATGCCCACATAAAGGAAAATATAAAATGCCCTTAAATCTTTGCTTGTTCTAGGAGCCATCTATCCATTAAAGGGGGGAAATTGTACATTGTAAAGACAGAGAGACTGTTTATTTCCCTCTGGATGCAAGCTGATAAATATTAAAGAATGAAAACACTCTTGATTTGTAGAGAGGAAAAGGCAACAGTCCAATCTCCAGAGCACCGTTGGGTAGTTTATTTTATTTAACAAAGGGAGTGATGAAAATTGTACTAAAGATGTCAACACTTTGGTAACCCTGAAGCATTTTGGCATTCTCAAACTGTACAAATTGAATTGAAAGCAACAAATCCATTCCTATGGTAGCTGCTTGATTTAACAGGCATATTAGCAGGTGGGTTTTCAGAGTATGTCACTTGTTTGACAAAAGGTGCATTTTTAATGGGCAAATGATTGTCATTTGAGAAGAGAATATAAATGTGATTCTTAATTAGAATTTAATAGAAAGAAATGGGCAAAGGCTAGACTCATTTGCATCTCTGAATGCTACATTTCATGCAGTTTATAGCCTCTAGAAAACTGGAGGTATGTTAGATTTTTTAAAAAGGAGGCCAGGCAAATGCACTGTTAAACTAAAGGCAGTGTGAGTCATTTCTAGTTGAGACACCAGCAAAAACTTCTGAAATTCTTTTTTCTCTCTGGATTTTGGAGTTCCAAATTATCTGAGTTTTTTTCCCCCTTGGATGGACGGAATGTTTTAGAACTGCCATGGGTTTGGGGTTTTATTCCCAAATGTTGTATAGTTCACATTTCTTCATGTCTTTTCCCCTTTTCTACATAATTAGTGCACTGAGAGCAATGAGACAACATGAATAATTTTATTTATATGTTTTTGTTTAAAATAGCATTGTTTAAAATAGCATTTACTTGGGGTATGAGATATCTACAAAATAAAATATTTTGCCTACTGCAAAATTAAAGTATTACAAAATAACTGTTTTAAAGGGTGCTTAAAGCTATCAAAACAAAGACAACAACCCAGCAATCTGGTGATCAGAGGACAATATCCCCACCCCCCTCTAACAAGGTAGCATGAACATATGCAGTGCGATCCAAAATTAATCGAAATGACAGACAAAAAGCCAACACAACAACCATAATACCTTCAACTCATTGACAGTGAGTGAAACCTAAAGCCCTGTGGAAAAAAAAGATATATCTTGATATTCTTCTGAATATCAGCCCCACCTACCTCACAGGGTGTTTGTTGTGAGGGGGGAAGGGCAAGGAGATTGTAAGCCCCTTTGAGTCTCCTGCAGGAGAGAAAGGGGGGATATTAATTCAAACTCTTCTTCTTCTTCTTCTGAAGTTCAGAAAGATGTCTCTAATGGGGAAATAGCTTCAATAATCTCACACAAAAAGTCCTCATATGAGACCACTACAAATTTCTCACGGCACACAAAGCAGGTTCTCATCAGATGACTTCATATTCCAGCAGGTTGATATTGGTGAAAGCAGTCCATCAAGTTTCTTTTCCCCAAACCATTAGGTATCTCAGAACCTGAAAAACAGCATTTTGAATTGGGTCTGGAAACAAAACAAAAGCCCATCAAACTAAATCCAGATTAGGGTTTTAAGATAGTTGCTCCCCAAAACTGGACAGATGCATTTTACACCAGCTGAAATTTCTGAAAAATGTGGCTCCATGTTCAGCATGTTGCAGCTGGAAAAGTCCCGAACTGCTAGGGGTAGGATGCAGCACCACTGCAGTGTTGTCCCACTGCCTCTGTGAGAGTTTCTCAGCAGCGTAGAAAGGCAAAAAAAAAAAAGCCTCCCCGCTACTGAAAAGCCCTCAATTGGACTGTATGGATTTATGCTACTCTTTTGGCATAATCCCAACCCCTGCACTGGCATTCCAGTGGCCAAAGGCCATGCCCCCAGAATGCCCTTGTCAACAGTACAACAGCCAACATCTGACTATCATGAAACAAAACCAGGCTACCAAAATATAAGTTTTCGGGAGAGTACAACGCTATCCCACAATGGCTGAATACAACAACCCAAATCAGAGAACTCACCAAATGGCACAATCATCTTATTTACATTCATCTTCAGTTCATTCATGCTCCTCCACCCTGTTCCACTGCCTTTGTACATCATCTTAGTAATTCCACTTTCTTTTAGGATCTAATAGAATTAAGATTCATCTTTTGGCACATTATTTCATCATTGCACATGATAGATTACCATTAAACATGGCCATTATACATAGCAGAAAAAGTGTTGTTATATTTTTAAATATTTTTATACTCAAGGTTTATGGTTTATATAATTTGATGATTATTTCCCTGCCTAAAACTGGAATACAAATATCTTAATAAATAAACATTTACATAAAAATATATGTATAATCACATCAAGATTTTTGCAGTGTTTTATCTTTATTCTTTAGAGGAGGAAAAGGTCACAAATGGAATGGGAGAAATGAAAGTGGCAGAAAGCTGTATGTGCTTCAATTCTGAAATTAAATTTAGAAATTCTCTTTGTTAATCTGAAATTGAGAAAAAAATAAAACACAAGACAATGAAATTCCAGACCAATAATGATACGGAAGGGTAGGCTGGGGTGGAATCCATTCTTCATTAAAGTAACAGCCAGAAAATGTAAATATTTTACTAATTTTGAAAGATCTAAAAGTTATGTTCATACCAAAACAAAATGTCCATACAGTTTTACTGGTTGCAAATAACACAGTTGTTGCTATAACCAATGTTGTCATGCATGGGGGTGGTGGTGGGGGAGCCGGTAGGATAATTTTATTACTAATATATTCCCCTGGTTTGTTTTTTGAACTCTTTCATTCCTTGTCTTGCAGCTGTAGTTAATGAATGGTGAGATTATTCAAATAAGCCCTGAGCAAAATATTATTCTTGAATTTTTCAGAAAGCAGTCAGGACGTAGGACCTCAACGGCATCAGGTTCATTGGTTATGCTTAAGGGTTCATAAGTGCCTTTGTTGCCCAAGAAATATAATTGTATTCAGTCCTGCCAAGCTGGTCTCTACTCAGAACAGCTGCCAATGAGCCAATGATAAAACAAAAGGGTGAGGGGCAGGGGGAACAAAAGAAATCAGGTTGTCACTGGTGGCTGGGAAACCAAGCATTGGTGAGGTTATAGAACAGCCTTTCATATGCAGATAGCAGCATAGCTTACAGAATATCCAAATGCAAGCAGGTTGATATCTGCAAGCTGATACCATATGCTTACCCTCCTGTTCTTTACCTGGGACCTTGTTTGCAGAAAATGAAATGGAAGAAAAATAGAAATGGAATTAGATCTAGGCACACAAAAGCATGCCCCATGAGATTCATTTCCAGGCAAGAGAAGTATGAATCAGATCTAATTTAAAACTGATAAACAGTCAATCCAATATAGTGGGATTAAGAATTAAGAGGGCTTTTTTTCCCTAAGGAATTTACAAGAGATTCGCATCTCATGAATAAATATTGCAGGGTAAGGTGTTTATTGATTCACACACCATTTGTTTGAGCATTTGCCCAAGGGTGCAAAAAAAAAAGGAGAATCTGATTATTATTGCCAATATAAGAGCTATAGTGATATCCACAGACAAAAAGTACATTTAAATTGTACCTTACAGAAGGAACATGAGCCATCTAAAGCCCGTAACTCAAAGTTAAGGCTGACATGATGTCAGACTGCAGTGTGTCAGGAAAAAGTGACAGCTGTGCCTTGACATTTCCAGGCATCTGGGTGTTTATATCTCAATTTTTAATGAAAGATATCACATTTTTTTCTCCTTCATGAATGCACATCTTCCCTTTTTTGGTTGCCAGTTTGTTCCACTTCTTCATTTAAAATATTTAAATTGTACGGTAAACAGTATGATGATTTTAAAGTAGTGACTGTCATATTTCTGCTGTATCTCTGTATTCATTTTGCCATGGATGGTGCTTGCTGTGTCAAGGCACAACATGGCTATCATAGCAACATGTCAGTGGTGGTGCGTCAACTGAGGAATGCCCTCCCCTTTGAAGCTTGCCTGGTGCCTGACTGTCTTTAGGCACAGTGCCAAAATAGTCCTCTTTACACAGAGTTCTGATTGAAATGTTCCAATTTTTGAAGGTGTTTCTATGGTCTACTTCTGGTTGAATGGATATCATTTTATGCTGCTGTGTGTTATTTGTGTGGCTTGCTTTAATATTGATAATTTTATGGCAATTGTTTTTATTGTTTATTTAATTTGTTTTTTACTTCTAGTTCTGTAGAGGATGCTTATGCATTCTCTAAATAAATAATAGCCTGTGTGGAGGGGGAAGGTTGCCACAGTACCACAGATTGCAGGGCTCATAAATATTCTGAGATATTATCTTTTAGTAAAGGAGACTTCTTATAAGAAACAAGAAACCCCAAAAAATGAAATGGAGTACAGTGGTACAAACAGTCGGTACACAGGGAGAAAATGTTTATAACTGTTCCTCCTTGATGAACACTAAAACAGTATTTAGGAGAAAAAGCAAATATCTCGAGTTTGATGAGTTGCTGCTTTTTCCATGGTTTTTCCATACTGGTAAAATTATTATTTAATTAACATTTGCTTTACATTTTCCATACTAGTGAAATCCATACTTAATTAACATTTGTCTTACATTGGTAAGTGCACTATTGACAAAGAAAAGAAGTCAAGGCAAGCAACCTAAAGATAGTTTAGATATTATTCCCAGAGCTCATGCGCTTGTTTCCCAAAATGCCGGGATCTGCCATTTTAGAGTGGGGGAATTAGCAAAGGGCAGACCTGGCTTAACAAGAGTTTGGGCAAGCTCAGAATTTTTGTTGCCAACTTTTATGGAAATGGGCTTTTGCAAGAAATCTGTAGGAGAGCAAATATAGTTTAACAATTTTATTAAAAGGTAAAAATAATAAACATACAAGCACACAATAATCAAAGCAGCAGAACACACACTCAGCCCAGGATATAGTGTTGAGTAGATAGACTGGGAGATAGGTAGAGAGTTTTGGGGATTTTTAGGGATGATACATTATCAGATCCTAAAGAGACTTTGGGTCCAAGAGGCACAGTCCAGCAACCAGCACCGGGTTCCCAAAGAAGTGGGATAGAAAGCAGGTGGCATTCAGTGCAACTGAACTAAAGGCTACCTCAGAAATACTGGGCCTTTACTGTTGGGCAAGAGGTTAATTTATAGAGCAGATACAGCCTTCTAGCCATGCTAAAAAAGCTTAATCTTCCTGAACAAAGAAGGGTCTTTATCTTCCTGGGGAAGACAAAGAGGAACACTCCACAAGTATTGGCATAGTTACTCTAATGGTATGAGGACTTGGCTTGATGGGCTAAGCTTGGGTGTGCCCAAAGGTGGGAAGGAAGCTGGCTTAATCACAGCTATAAGACAGTGGCAATGCAAATAAGGTGGTCTTGAAGAGAAATTAGTAGAAACTAGGAAAAATGAGATTAGTTACTTAGAGGATGGCTGGCAGGAGATCTTGATGGAAATACATTAGCATGCTCTTTGTCTCAGGGAGATGGATAGACCAGGGCTGGAGGTGGATATTGACTTTCTCAGATGAAGCATTGTTTTACCTTAATCCCTTTAACAAGGGGTAAGGTGGGTATTTTGCAATGGAAATGTAGGGAAGGGCAAGTCCAAACAAGGTTTTCTGTCCTTGTGGGTACACTGAGCCAATGCAGAAAATGACACTTTGGAACTGCACTGCTAGGTACCCCAATGATTTGCAGGATGGCTAGAGACAGGGTTCCCCCAACCCATCATGAGTCGATCTAGTAATATTATACAGGCATCAAAGTTCATATAAGTACCTCAGTTGATGAATGCAATTTGAGAGACTTTCAGCTTTCAGCACCATGAATGGCTGCTGCTTTCTTGAGGGAGAGATGACCCTGTTGTCATTTTTTTCACTCAGGTGCTCCTTCCAAACAATTGTAACTTCATTAATTAATTGGATCTACAAGAGAGAAAGGTGCTGTGCTCTGGAGAAATGGGAATGGAGGGGTGAGGGGACTGGTTGAAAGCCAGCGGCCCCATTCCTTTTGCCCATCAAAGCCTGCCTACCATCATGTTGGCAACAGGAAAAGAAGCAGTTTAAACTATTTTGAGCTGTAAGTGATGTTTATTTTCTGAAGAAGACAAGAAGTGAAAAAGGGAGTCTCGCCTAATATCATACACTTCACCTAGCAAGAATTTGTTTCTTACAACTGAGTTATGTGCCTCATTTATGAACTGTGTCATATATTTCGTCATGCTGGAATGAAAGACTTTGTCTAGAGGTCTGTTAGTACTGCAATGTTGTAATGCTCTTCCACAGTCTAAACAAGTAAAAGCTTAAGAAGCCTTCCTAGAAAAAGGATTTATAACTCACCCAAAATAAAAGGATTTGATTATGATCCAGCTGGAAACCAGGAGAAAGGAATGCATGCAAGTTATAGCAGAATTGAAGAAAGAGGTTGATTCCCCACGGTCAATTAATCAAGTGATACTCATGTGAAATATCCAGGTTTCAGAAAGAACTTCCCACTGCCTGATCGCCAAACATGGATTCATCCCAGTTCTGGCACTCCCTCGCCCCCTAATTGCATGTTTTTTTCAGAACCTGCATGTATGTGTACCTTTTCAAAAAACACACACAGAATCCAGATCGGTGGGGAGGATGATTTCAATCTAGATATAATTTCCTGCCGTTGGCAGTGATGCAGAGCCTCCCAACCAGTCAGAGCGCAGTGGGCTGTGTGCGATTTGTGTGCAGCCCTTTTTTTTGTTTCACGGAGGCTATGTGGAAACATGGCTGCATGGAACGTGATTTCTGTGCCGTTAACTAAAATTACACTTTTGTATCACGCAGCTGCATGGGTAAAGAGTACCAAAGCTGCGCATAAACATAGCTTAGCGTGAAAAACAGCTCCCATTTTATCTATGCATGCGTGTGGTGACATAGCTCGCAAAAAAAGTTTTAAAAAAATTCCCGCCCCAACACAGCGCAACAGCCAATCAGGACGAGGAAGAAAAAGCCGCTGAACAGATTGCTTCACTGTTTGAAAGTGTGATAGACATGGATGCCCTCATCACACACATGCTGCAGTGGGGAGGGTGAAACCTTGATGAAACTTCGATGAAAAGGTGCCGATTCTTTTGAAACCTGGTTGTATCTGGATTTAATTTGTCAGTGGGGATTCGACTAGAGTTTAAATGTCTGGCTAAGGATTTCTGAAAACAGTGTAAGAGAGGAACTCTTGCAGTCTTTTATCATCAGAAGACATTTTGAAACCCGAGTGAGAGCCATCATCTGTGGCATTCTGTCTATCAGTTGTTTCATTATACATTACCCACAAGCAGACATTCAGGAGAGTTGTCCAATGTGGTGCTGATGGGGAATAAATATATAGACTGCATTCAACTATCACAAATGCACCTCTGTATGTTTCTGAAAAACAAATGGCTTCTTACCATCAGCCCTATGTGCTTGCCCCTTTCTCATCTTGCTCATTAAGTGCAACAGACACATCATCATTTTAGAAGCCCTGAAACAAATGTCAGTTTCCCATGACTTTGGGGTGCCAGCCCCTCCCCCCCAAACAATTTGGGGCAAGAGCCGTATTTGTCCCACATCCCAGAATGAAGATGCAGGGGGTATATCTCTTACATGTGCAAGAATTATTGCACATCTGGGAACACTTGAAGCAGTTCTCTGTAGCTAGAACACACTACCTTTCTTAAAGAGGCTAGACTCCTAATAAGACAAGATCCCTGAAGGATTTAGTACAGTTTTACATGGCTTGTAATACAGAATTGTTCTGCCAGGCCCGTGGGTGAGGACAGCAATGGTTTCCTATCATCTGGCCTCCTTTCCTCCCTTCCCTCTCCTTTTTCTTTTCCTTGACATAACTGATAAAGATATTGAGTGGGGTATTGATTAATTGATCCACCCTCATTTTAAATGGCACCAAGAAATGGGATATGTATTGAATTTTAAAATAAAATTTATGAGTTTGTTTATTAGTATGTTATGCATTCTTCATTGTAAGCTGCCCTGAGCCCACTTGGGGAAGGGCGGCCTAAAAGACTAATAAGCAAACAAACAGAGCAATCGGGACAAAGCAGACCAGCAGAATGCTAACACCTATTTATTATCTGTCTAATTTAAATGATTGATTGCCCACAGCCTTTAGATTCTGAACTAGTTAGGGCTTTGTTTAAAGTGTGTGGTATTGGGAAAAAACTTGATTTCTACCAATGAGGAGTTAACACTATGATACTCTGTGCCTTATAATTGTTTATTTTAAAAAATCCAGGTGGCAAGATCTAGTTATATACCATATGTTACTAATAGGATTCTAGACTGAAAATTTCTTGAATGATTGTACTGAACAGAACTGGAGCTGTGATAGTATGGTGAAATATATTAAAATTAGTGTTAACACAATTATGGGCTATGTGTAGTTCCATATCCATATGGCAATTTTATTTTAACAATTAACATCAAGCCCATCTGCTCCATTAGAGGGAAAAGATAGTAATAAAACTTAATTCATAGTTGTGAATCTGTTTACTTGTAAAGGAAAAAGGTAGATACAGAGGCCATCACAGGGTTCAGAAGGATCCTTTTCTCTAATTTTGTAATCCAGTTTGATTTTATTTGTTGTTTGTATCATATTACTTTTTCAGTGTGCTACTCTGATTTTGCAATCATGTTTTATTGCATTGCTAATTATTTCCCTTGTTAATAATAAGCTACTTCAACTGGAGGTCTTGAGCCATACAATAAAAACAAAGTTCAAATATCAATAACAATTACAGAGTGACTGGTAAAAGAAAACTTAAATTAAACTGTAGGTCCCTGTACTTTAGTCACAGGAAAAACTAACTGCAAAAGACAATAATGCTAGGAAATGTGAAGACAGTATGAAAAGAGGAGGATCCCCCATGAGATGAACTGAACTCAGTAAAGGAAGCCATGATCCTCAGTTTGCATGACTGAACAAGGAGCCCTTCGGGGATCGGGCGGTATACAAATTAAATAAATAATAATAAATAATAATAATAATAATATTGTGAGAGGTCATTTTGGAAGTCAGTGATTAGTAAATCAGATTCTGGCCGTGAAAGCTTTTGACAGTACAAATCAGAAGCAACTTGATGCCAAATAATGCATATGAACAGACCCTTTGTTCTTGCCTCCCACCTCTTTTCCAGGGACTAAAATCAGGCTCTTTGAGGAGGGCCAAGCCTATCAGATGAGTAGGCAAAGCCAAGCATACCACTGCTTTTTAAAGTGTGGGGGAAGTAAGGAGCCTGTCTTCTCCCCCCCACCAGGCAGCAGCAGAGCACAAGGTTGGGGGGGGGGGAGGAGAGGAGCATATCAGGCATTCTAAATGATGAGCCTCCAAAACTCTTCACCCCTTGTGAGTGTTTAGAACACACCCTAAGCCCTCCCTCTGAAGTCTAACATGCCCAAAGCCTACCATTGGCCCTGTCAATGCACGGTCCTTGAAAAAGAAATGGGGAGATAAGGAATTGGAATGTCCTGCAAGTAGAAGAGTGGAGAGTGCCTTGTCAGGAGGAAGGAGGGAGAATAATGAGGCCAAGGAAGGTTTCACTGCATAGAACCTGACATTATTGAACATCTCAGGAACCTTTACCTCTCCCTCATCTTTGCTTGCCATAATCTCTCCTGGATAACAGCTGTACTTTCTACTTTTCCAAGGGCTGCAACTCTCCTCTGAGGCCCGGGATCTTTCTTTCCCTTCCCCACTGTTAGCAGCATCCTAATTGAAAATGAAGTGTGAATGCTATAGAATAAACCATCTCTTTCAGTTGATTGAGCCTCCCCCACTTTTGACCTCATCAGGAAAATGGAGCACACGCACTGCAGAATGAGCCCTCTCTGCTTGTCAGTTAAGTCTCCTCCAACTCCCAGCAGCAGTCAAATTAGGAGAATGGGCTATATGCATGCTGCAAAACAAAACCAGGTGATACCCCATTGACAGTGGGGTGCCACAGGGGCAATCCTCTTTCTGATGCTTTTTAACATTGATATGCACCCCCGGTCATCAATACGCAAATGACACCCAGCTTGTCCTTACAATAGTGGGCTGACTCGACTCGGTCCCTGAGCCTCTACAGTGATGATTGGAGGCTGTGGCTGGTTGGTTAAGAACTAGAAGGTTGAAACTGAATCCAGCAAAGGCAGAGGTCCTGTGGTCAGAGCCTCTACAGTGGTGATTGGAGGCTGTGGCTGGTTGGTTAAGAACTAGAAGGTTGAAACTGAATCCAGCAAAGACAGAGGTCACAAGGAAATGCCAGCCAACTTTAGTCTGCCTATGCTGGATGGCGAGGCCTTACAATCTGGGGGTGATCCTGGACTCCAGGATTTCCCTGGAGGCCCAGGTTGCCAAAATGACCCAGACTGTGTTTTACCATCTTCACCAGGCATGACAGTTGGCCCCCTATTTCTCCTGTTCTGATCTGGCCATGGTGATCCATGCAATGGTCACCTGCAGATTAGATTATTGTAACTTGTTCTATGCTGCCCTGCCTTTGAACCTAATCTGGAGGTTGAAACTTGTTCAGCATGCGGCTGCAAGGCTCCTAGTTGGAGCCTCAAGTAGGGACCACATAACACCTGTCCTAGTCTATCTCCACTGGCTGCCTATCAAGTTCCAGGTTGTCTTTAAGTATTGGCTTTGACATTTAAAGCCATGAGCAGTCTTGGACCTACATACCTTAGGGACTACCTCTCCCCATACTGCCCAAGTAGGCCCCTCTGTTCTTCGGTCAGGGAAATCCCTCGCCCAAAAACTATCCAGCTGGCCTCGACAAGGGACACGACCTTTTAGGTCCTGGCCCTGCAGGATTTGAGTAGTTTCTGCAGGGCCTGTAAGATGGAGCTATTCCACTGGGCTTTTCCTGATGGCCAGCTGACCTAACATCTACTTTTGGCCTCCCGGGGGGACGGGACTTTTAGGTTTTTGTCAGTCGCCATCTGAGTTGGGTTATTTTAATAATGATTGTTTAACTGTTCTAATATATTTATTATGATTTTATTGTGATTATTTTAAACTGTTGTTGCCACCCCAATCTCCTCGGGGAAGGGTGGGGTACAAATCTAAAAACAAATTAAATAAATAAATAAATAATACTAGCAGCAGCCTAATTGGCTTACTGTGACTGCCTTCAGCTGCAGGTGTACATTACAACCAAATCTTTTTAATGCTCACCTCAAAAGTTAAAGTGTTAATCATTGTGTTGCCAGCCATTAGAGTAAGTTGGCAGCTAGTGGGAGAGGGAGGGGACAGAAAACCATTGAGTTTTGGCTGAATCCTAGAGTATCAGATCAGCAATACCTGAGGTCACTTCCATGTATTTGCTAGAAGTGATGTCACATTTTTGGCACAACACACTGTTTCAGCTATTTTTTCTGCTTCCATCTTACCAAAATGGCAGAAATAAGAGGTGGGCCAGATTTTCACAGCTGAGACAGATTTGAATCCAGAATTCCTATATTTAAGCTAAAGGCTTCTCCCCACTGTATAACTCTAACCATGTTCACAAGTTACAGTGAATGTATGTAAAATTCGTGTACATTCACTTGATTCTTTATAGATGCATTGACTAATTCTCATGTTATAGTCAACATATGTACAGCTGAACAAATTAATTCAGTCCCACATTTATCATGTAGGTAATGGTCACTGATTTCATTTGTAAAGTGACTCTTAGGCCCCTTCCGCACATGCAAAATAATGCGTTTTCAAACCACTTTCACAACTGTTTGCAAGTGGATTTTGCCATTCCGCACAGCTTCAAAGAGCATTGAAAGCAGTTTGAAAGTGCATTATTCTGCATGTGCGGAATGAGCCTTATATATACATGTAGGTACATACATAACACATTGTCCATGTGTCCACTATAACATGTGAACAAGGCTTCTGATGCCAGATTACTGTGATGTCAAAAGTCCTGTGAAATCTAGGCCTTGTTTCACTACTAGGTTCTCTGATGTTATCCGTACACCACATGGATCAGAAGAAGATTCACTTCTTTGCAAATAAAGTTTCTACTCATATCCAGCACAAATGTACTTTAGTTTATTCATGCCATTTCACGGTCATATTCAAAAAGCTTACGTTTTAGAACTCTGAATAATTTAGAAAGGGCCATATACAGGAATCTCCCCAAGAAGTCTGCAAAGAAAGAAGGATGAGCCATTTGCTGTCTTTTTATACCTAAGATACTAAGGGTCATTCTTACTACCTATTTCTCTCTTTCCCATTTCTTGGTGAATACCCCCTTCTTCTCTAAGGAAAGTTTGCAAGAGGTTCGGGTCACATGAAGAACATGCCTCATATTGACACTGGTGCCCTCTCAACACAACCACTTCAGCTGAGGGGTCTGTCCTGACACAGCTCTCCTTGCAACTGCACAGTTTGGAGAGTCATTTTGTGTCTATGAAAAGGCAAAAGCTAGAATTGTCAGTATCCAGAAAAACAACCCACTAGATTTGCTGCCCTGAAGACCTTGTCTAAACAAGATGCCCCTTGTTCTTTAGCTCTGACAAGACAAATAGTGTATCCCTCCCTTCGAACAGGTGTGCTGTTCTTTAGTTTATGTCAAAATACATTGACACTGTCGCAATGGAGGGCATTTGTCTTTATCTCTGCCTTTCCTGACAAGAGGCATGATTACAGCTGTAAGGGTACCCATATGAAAAATAATAATAATAATAAAAATCCTGTCCAACAGCCTTGTTATTTATCACTTCCCGAAATGGTGACCAGCTCCTACCAGGAGAGATATTGTTTGTCAAATTGCCAGAAAATAATTATTTTTCTTCCCCAGACAATAAGTATATCTCACAGCCTTCCTGAGCTGATCGGTAAGTTACTCTACTAGTTTGTCCACAAACATGAGTAACTCTTGGTGTCTGTCCTAAAAATATGTTTTCTGCAGGGAGATCATTACATGTATTCAGCAACAGAACAAAGGCTTGGGCTCATAAATGCTCCTGCATTGTAGATCTCTTAGAAAGAACCATGATATTCTACAGAGAAACAGAGAAAACTTTAATAAATGTTATAAGATGTATTCATATTAAGGAAGTGAGTGTAACATTTTAGAATGATAGCAGTCAAACACATGATAAAAATCTATAAGAAAAATATAAAATATGATAAGCACAACAAAAGGAGAAAAGATGTCTCAAGTGGATCAAGAAGCAGGGATTAATGCAGGAGTCACAGTACATGGATAGGATTATATAATTAAATAAAATATATAGGAAAGACTGAAGTGACTCATTTTTATATCATCGAAAAACTTGAACATTATTTTTGCTTTAAGATGTCTATATTATGATTGCAAAGTAATAATTATGGGCTCAGCACAGACAAACAGTTTTGATAAATCACATAATGGCATTTTCTTTTTAAAAAGAAGAAGGCTGATCAGCTATTCAAAGGCATAGGAAGATTGAGATTTCTAAAAAAAAGTGACTCAGGTATGTTGGACTTTTAAGAAAAGATAAAAGAAACTGGTTCAGAACTCCTGCACAGAGGAGTGTTGCAAATGCTACAAAATCAGACAGACAGACAGATATACAAGAACTGAACCTAAATGAAGTTAAACCATGATGTTCGGTTTTCTTCACTAATATTTGATGGTAGTAATTACTGTGATTCCATATACATATGCAATTGTCTCCTGCCTGATTCCTTTTTTAAATTGAAAGGTTTGGTCTTAATGTAGAAGTGTACCTCCCAATCTCTACAATAATTGTGCCTCGCCATCACTATCTGAATTGGAAATTTATGATTAAGTGCTGCCATAGAGAATTGTTGCTTATCAGCATTTTTGACTTGAATGCTTGTTAGTTCACTTCTGCTTTGAAAGTACCTCTGGATTCCCATTGAGAGACTAGGAAATGTTTTGTCTCTGTGGTAGCATTAGAAGTTTGAAAATGAGTGTGGAAGGTAGGTAAAGGCAATTGAATGACTAAACACTGCATATTATGCAAGGGAGAAGAAAGTGCCAACAGCAGGAAAATTAATGGTAAGCCTCCCAAGTAGGATGAGAAGCAGGAGGAGATAGGGTGTACAGGTAGAAGCTCATAACAAATAAGATAATAGTTTAATTATCTTATTAATTAGTTTAATATTGTTGGGAACATAACTTTTTAACTGGATTAAAATACTACCCAAGGATGCGAATAAATCATTTACAACACACAAATAAATTTTGTGAACACTGGGACTTTGTTATGAATCAGAATTTTTTTAAAAAGACAAAGCATACTTTGTTTCTTTTTATGAGTTTTGAGGATTTATTTGCATCCTTTGGTCGTATCCTAATCCAGTTAAAAAGTTGTAAACAAGCTTTTCTTGTAAAAGCGTTCATGTAATAACATCTATGCAACAAAAACATGAACACACATTTGAAAATTTCAATGTGCAGCTCTAAAGCTAAGAAAAGTAGGCTTCTTGAGGAACATTTAGGTTGAACCAACACTTCAGTATTTGATACATTTCTTCTTTAGTCTTATGATGCTTGTGTTGCTTTCCAGTGCCAGTCCTATGCAGAGAGCTCTGACATGTTGCTCATTCATAAGGGCTTCACCATTCACTTTATGAACAGAAGCAGATCACTTGACAAAGTAGTCTAGAAAATGCAGTGGATGGTGATGTTCATAGTCTCTGACAGTCCTGCATGAACGTTGGAGCACATATATGATGCTACGATTACTGATATTGTTATTATATTGTTGTGCACCGCCCTGAGCCTTTCGAGGGAGGGAGATATATAAATTAAATATACAATATGATATAGAATCTAGAGTGGTGCCATACTGTCTGCTATATATCTAAGAGCACTAATTCGCTGAATAATTAGTACTATTGTACCAAGAGTCTCGTCTTGACTTCAATCATCCAGAACAAGGTTACAGACCTCCTCCAAAATGTACGTGCTGCCAATTTGATGGATTCATGATCACCCACTGCTGAACATGTTTGTTGCATGTTTCATTAGCACTGTAGCATAGAATTTGTAGTATGTATGAGCTGGCATTACAGAGTTATTATATATGAAGGCATTTCACATGAGAGAAGGGATCATAACACAAAAGAGATTTTGAATGTTGAGACAGCACAAAATCCTTATTTTTCTTATACAAAACACATGTGTCCGTACATCAAGTATACTTTATGAAAGTGTCATAGATGTCCACAAGGATGCTAAAATTTTCAGAGTAATATTCAGAGTTGATGGGAATTTAGTAATCACCCTGAATGCTACTGTTGTCAAATTTGGCAGCAGCAATAAAAATAATAATTTTTAGAGAGGCTGATATGCTATTATTGAATTTAACTTTATTGTTATTTTTAAATGGTTGTTAATCACATCATGTCTGATCATTACTAAGCTCCATTAAGGATATGAAAGGCAATTTATTAGACCTTCCCCAAAGACTCCCTTAAACTTCGCAGTCTGTGTTTTGTTAAAATGTTGCATAAAATTAATGTAAAACTATATCATAAATATTTAAGCACTTCAGAGCTAGTGCTATGCTCAGTCCTGTCTTTTGCTATAAGTAGTTTGGCAAATGCATTTTGTGAAGAAGAGATAATTCTCATCTCAGTGGAAGATGTGACCTCTAAATAATAAAAATCAGTAAGATATCTACTAATTATCTATGATATCATATGGAGATCTATTAAGGGAATCCCTTGTGTATAATCAAAGTCATGACATGAATATATATAAGATGGCATTGTTTCAGGAACTAATTGACAAAGGGATTTGCAGTTGTGTAAAGCACAATGCAACTGTATCACACATCACTAAAGTTAAGACATCATCAAAAAATGGTATTGGTCTCATTTACCAGGTAAGTGTACTGGTCTGTACGGTCCCATTGAATCTGCTTATTTACTTACACAGTGCTTTCCATAATTAAATTTTATGTTAATCCTGTTTCCAGTTGGAAGTGATCCTCATCCACTTTGACTGGTTTTACACTGGTCTTTTCTTTTAACTTCTCCCTACCAACCCCCATTTTTCTCTTGGTTATAGTTTTAAAAATCAGTGTAGCTTCCACGGATGGATTCTTCATGCATGGTGTAGTGGTTAAAAGCAGGCGTATTCTAATCTGGAGAACTGTGTTTGATACCCCACTCCTCCACCTGAGTGGCAGAGGCTTATCTGATGAATCAGATTTATTTCCACACTCCTACATTCCTGCTGGTTGACCTTGGACTAGTCACAATTCTTTGGAACCCTTAGCTCCACCTACCTCACAAGGTGTCTGTTGTGGGGAGAGGAAGGGAAAGGAGCTTGTAACCACCTTGAGTCTCCTTACAGGAGAGAAAGGTGGGATATAAATCCAAACTCCTCCTCCTCTTCCTCCTCCTCCTTTTCCTCCTTTTCCTCCTCCTCCTCCTCTTCTTCTTCTTTAAGTGAGTTCTGACTCTTGAAAGTTTATACTGGAATACATATGGTTATTCTATAAAGTTTCACTGGACTGCTATTTAATTTCTACAAATTCTGTCCAGTGTCATATATAGGCACACTGTTGTACTGCAAAGAATTAGCAGAGTAAATAACAGGGCAGAGATGTGAGTGCATTGTTTTGTAGACCTTGACTGAATAACAAATGAATGTATACTAAATGTAGGAACAGATGCTCAGGAGCAGCAGCAGCAGAAGGCCATTGCTTTCACATCCTGCACGTGAGCTCCCAAAGGCACCTGGTGGGCCTCTGCGAGTAGCAGAGTGCTGGACTAGGTAGACTCTGGTCTGATCCAGCAGGCTAGTTCTTATGTTCTTATGTTCTTAACAGCAAACTCTGCCTATGCAAGCAGTCAGTCTGGGTGTCTGTGCAGTCTGTCTGTGCCTATGTGTCTCTTCTCTTTTTCTGGAACAAGAAGCACAGAAATCTTTCCAGAAGCACATGTGATTCTAATCATGTGACTTCAGTGATTTCCTTACTGGCGATTAATCCTGGGATAGTCACCCGAAATATCCAGGTTCCCTCAAGATCTCCTCACAGCTGAACCACGGAACATGGATCAGTCCCATTTTTGGTGCTCCTCTCCCCCCCTCATCACGGGATTTTCCTGGAACTGCTTGTATATGCACCTTTTGGAAAAAAAACCACTCCAATGGGAGCTAATAGGAGATGGGGGCTACACATTTGAGGGTCCATAACTTTGGCCCCAATGAAGCAAACTTCACGAAACCTGGCTGGTATCATCAGGAGGGTCTCCTAAAGATGCTCTTAAATTTTGGTGCTGCAGCTTAACAATTGCACCCCTGACAGCAGGCACACCTTCCCCAAAAAAGGGGCAGGGCTAGATGTCTTCACTAGAAACATGCTGCAGTAAGGATGTGGGAACCTGGATGAAAAGGTGCCGATTCTTTTGAAACTTGGTTGTATCTAGATTAAATTTTCAGTGGGAATTTGGCCTTCAACGGTTAATTCTTGCTTGACTGAATTAAGCAGGCACCTGTAAAATCCTAACAAATCTCTTCTCAAGGGTCAGATTCAGAAATCAACCAGGCATAATTTCTGACAGAGATTCTCAAATTTCATCTTGGTAAGTGGTTTTGTCAGTATGTCTGCTATCATTTTCTTTTGTGAAAAGTCTAATTCTTCTTTTACTGCCATCATCCTTTTTTCTTTTTCATGTGAGAAGCAACTTCATCATTTCATCCAAGATTTTGGGTTCATTATAGCTTTGCACACTTGTGTGGTAGGTCTATGTTTTTGGTCCCACCCTCTTTGTGCTTTTTTCTGGCCTCCTACAGTTACTAAAATTTCTGGCCCTCTCCACACGGGCTGGGAACATGAGTGCAAACTGGGATATATGATCCCGGTGCAGTCCTGGGGTCGTTCGCACACTTCTGTATGGGTGGCCCCCTAGTTTCCATGGTTCACGGATGTGCCTCTGCATGGAGGAGCATCTTTAAAAAAAACACCTTCTCTCCCCTGCACAGCTTTGCATGGACAAGGGGGCAGGCCCCTGTGGCCATGGCAATGCCTTGGGGGTCAGAGGGCTGGTCATCCTCTCCTGAGTGCCCAAAAGCGGAGCCTTCCTCCCAGGGCCCTTCGCACAGGCGCAGCTGCAACCTGGGATATTGTATAAGAATTACGGATAGTGCAATTCTCAAATATCCTGGTTTCAGCCATTAAACCCAGGGCAGGCCGAATTAAAGGCGGGAGCTATGCGAAGTTCCCATCCAAAATGCTGGAAATCCTGTCCCTGTCCTGGGTTAAATGGCTCATGCAGAAACGGCCTCTGTTTCTGTTGGTTTGGCTCCAACATCTTCCCCTTCTGGTTAAGAAGTCTCTTGATGGAACTCAGTATAGGCAGGCAATGCTGTTATCCACTCTCTAAATGTGATTTCTTCAGTATCATGTCTGCTTTCTTTTGTGGAGTCATCTTGTTTTGGAGCTAACAGAATGTTTCTTTCATCTATTGGCATCATTGCATATCTGGCAATCATAGATCTTAGGATCTATTATTGGGTAGCCTCTTTAATTTGGATTGTAGCCAACTAATATTCCAACTTCTGCTTTTGGAGCTAGTTTTCTTCATCTATCTTTGGGAATTTGTATAATAGTTTTTACTCCAAATTGCTTCAAATGTTTTTATCTGGGTTTCTTCTTATACTGTATTTCAAATGGTATAAGGAATCATTCCAAAAGTAGTCATTCCAATAGGTTTCCATGGTGTTCTGACAGTGCAAGTGAGGGGGAGGGGAGTGGAAATGGTTGCGAAGGGAGGGAGGGGAGGGAGGGAGAGGTGGCATGCAAGGGGAGGGGAGGAAGGGGAGGGAGAGAGGGAGGGTGGCATGTAAGGGAGTGGGAGGGGGCCTGGTATCTGGACATGGCTCACCCACCCTAGTGAAGGGAGGGGGGCATGCAAGGGAAGGGGAGTGAGTGAGTGAGGGGTGGCATGCAAGGGAGGAATTGTAGAGATCTCTGTTGTAGAGATATACATCTGTATTGATAGTTTTTGCTCAGAAGATAGTCCAGCCTGCATTAATAAACATGCAGTTTCAAATATTGTACAATTAAAGCGTTCTGCTATACCATTTTGAGGAGGTGAGAATATCACTGATCTTGCATGCTGTGAAACTTCTTGTTCAAGGTAATTTTGCTCTGTGTTCAGTCCCATTATCTGAGAATAAAATTTCTGGAGCTCTTCCACGCTTTTTTAAAACGGCTGCTATGTAAGCTTTAAACTTATTCAATACGTGATTTTTTGATTTGAGAAAATGCACATGGGCAAATCTGCTTGCTGCATCAGTAAAAGTCAACCTATATTTGTTTCCACCAGCAGAAGGCACTAATGGTCCAATTAGGTCTGAGCGTACTTTTGTTAGCACTTCCTTTTCTCCTGCTCCTTGTTACCCTGAATAATGTGGAGCAGTGCATTTGACCTTTATGCATATTTCACAGTGTTCAGTACTTTTGTTGCATTCAGTTAACTTTAAACCAGTCTTTTATAAGTTTTCTCACTGAGTCCATACTTCTGTGGCCTAATTTTACATGCCAACCATAAACACAATGGGAGTGAGAGCAATCTTTCTTTTGTACCTGATGGATGGCTCTCTCAGCACTTTCAACATCTCTTAGACAGAAAAAGGTTGAATCTTTTCAGCTTTGAATTCCATATCAAGTTTTGGATTATAAATGCAACATATTTCTCCATGCATTATAATCTTGTTTCCATCATTCAGCAATCTAATTACTGGTATTAAATTTTCACTAGCATCAGGTGTAAACAATGATCATGCTGTACTGTCTCTCCAGTAGAACTGAAAACATCAATTCTCACAGTACCTTTTCCATATACTTTCAACGGTTTACCCATCAGCTTGCAAAAGTTTCTCTTCTTCACTTTCTTTCAACTCAGTAAAATATTTTTCATTATTGCAAACATGGGGAAAAGGTCCAAAGTCCAAAAGAAATAAATTCACTTTACTTTTGCAGTCATTTGTAATCATGTATCACATTTTTTCTTTGTTTGCCCTTTTTCTTTAACTGAAGTGACATTCTCTTTTTCTTTGTCTGTTTTTACAGCTTAAGTTTGATTATCACCACATCTTCTATAAGCATTTCTTGATTCTTCCCCTCTGCCTCTCCCCGCTTGTAACAGGTAGTGCCATCCTTAGATTAGGGGACAAAAACACAATAAGAATAATGTTCCACGTATCTGGAAAGAATAAATTTATGGAGTTGAAAGTTAATAGGTGAACCAGATGAATTCTTGAATTCTTTCCAGAAACTTTTAAAAATACTACTTGCTGCAGATGGTGAGACTTACTTCGCTCAATAAACACACAACAACGACAGGCTGGAAAGGAATGGGCCGCAGCCCGTTTATTAATAATCAATAACATAACAACATGAACTATATACATGAGAGCTGGGCGGCAAACGGGTCGCACATCACATCCCAATCTCCATTAGGAAACTGGCGGGAAGGGAAGCCCCAGAGATAACACTCCTGCTTGCTTCCACCCTTCCCGCCCATGCTGAGGAGGCGGGCACCAGCTAAGCCCCAAGGCCGCCTAACGGCCCGTCCTCCTCCCGTGCTTGCTGGGGTGTCGGGCACCGGCTAAGCCCTCGGCCGCCTATTGGCCCGACCCAACCCCACTCCCTGGGGTGTCGGGCAGCGGCCCGGCCTGCCGGCCTGCCAGCCTGCCCGCCCCACCCCCCGGCCCTTCCGCAGGGCACAAGCCTGGGAGCCCCAGCCGGAAGGCTCGTTCTCTCCCCAGATGTGCGACACCGTTGCAAACCCGCCAGGACTGCGACAGTAAGGACCCAAACCCCGCCAACCCCTAAACCATAGGGAGGGTGGGTGGGCCACGCCTTGCTGGGTCTCGCCGCCGGGAAGGGCGCGGACTGGGAGAGGCGTCTTAATATACCCTGGCTCCTCCCGCCTTTTCGGCTGGGAGCCAATCATTGCACCCGGTTCTGCAGCATGCCACCAGGCCATGCAAGCCCCTTATTTTGCTGCGTTGCTCACCCCGGCAGCAATGGCTGCCCCCGGTTATTTGGGTGCATCTAATTAATTGCTTATTCCATCCAATGAAGGGGGGGAAACTACATAAGTGGTAAGGGCCAATTTACTTTCTGTGCCATCTTAAGTAAAGTTGCACTCTTCTAAATCATTGAATTTAGAAGGGTCTATCACTGCTTAGGATGTCATTGTTAATTTCCTAACACGTTTGGATTCTATGAGCTGTTCCCTATAAACTGCAATTCACCCAAAAACTTTTCATTTCTTGGTATCTAGAGTCAATGGAAATTTCTACTTATCTTTTACAGATATGATTGACTAAAAGCATTTCCTGTAATCCAAAATAAACACTGCAAAGCAACCATTAATTTACTCAAGATGACTTCTCTTCAAGCATGATCCATACTATAAACGAGAAATGAAAATAATTTGCAGTGTGATAACCTGCTGGGAGCTCCTTTTACCACTTCTGATGTGCAGCCATTGGTGTTTTGTAAAGCCACTGCCTATGGCTAATGAAGTGATGGGTCATGCAGCAATAGCCCAAGGTTTATTGCATCAGGTTTATCACTTACCATAGCTGAAAAAAGGCTGAATTCACATATGCTAGGACTTGTAAGGGAAGAAGCCTGCTGTGATGCAGTATTACCTGATCGATAAAAAATAAATAACTCAGATAAAAACTGTAACAGCTACCATCTAGATTCTCTAAAAATCAGAGATACTATAGAGCACTATGTAAAAATGCAATAAAGTACAGCAAAATAATGATTTCATATCCAAGGGAAAGCTATGGAAAAGGTGGTTGGAGGGCTCCTAAAATGAGATGGCAAGGCACAAAAAAAGAATCCCTCAATCTAACCCATCAGTGTGACAAAAGCACAGTGGCAAAGGGGGAGTACTGATACCAAGAGACCAGGCTATAACTGGCAGCCTATGATGTTAAAACTGCCCATCTACTTTCTCCCTGTCCCCTATTTCACATGTCTATTTGTATTTGTTATAGTATCTATATTGTTTCTATGTAACCATTGGTTTCCTGCTTAGTTGGATGGTACTAATATTTGGTTCACTTATTCAGGGAACCATTGGCATAAGACAATTCTGCAAAAGATGTGAGACATGCTTCATATATAATAAGCTGCACACCCTCAAGCAGGTCTAGGTTAACCAATGGAAAAATCAGCAATTTCCGCAAGACTGGAGTTAGAAAGAAGATAACATCAAAAAACCCAAATTCCTCCCTACTTAAAAGAAGCCTTCTGCTCATACCTCTTAAAAATCCTTGCAAACAAGCCTTATAGCATCTTTATACGGAGATGATATTGAATAGGTGTTTAAATAAATAAATAAATAAATAAATAAATAAATAAATAAATAAATAAATAAATAGCTCTTTCCATTATCACTAAACAATAGCTATCAGTACTGCCCCTCATGAGACTAGAAGGGGAATTATTCTGGGTGGAGATATTATCTACAAGATGGACTGAGCCCCTAATCATCTTAGAATTGCCATAGCCAGTTCTCATGTAACTTCTTAAAATTACCAAGAAATGAGAGCAACTTATCTGATCACCATCATACATCAAAATATAGCCCAGGCATTAGGCTTTCAATGAGCACTGTGATCTTAGCATATCTAAATAACTGAAATACAAATAAAAGTAAAAAATTAAGGTTATTGGTAAAATGGCTTTTCTTGTTTACCTGTTTTATTTTGGGAGCTATTACTTTTTCCTCATAATCCTATACAAATGTACTCATCCAGAAAACAACAATTTTTTTTGGAACTTGCATAGTAATTTCAGCTGTTGTTCTGTTCTGCTAACTGCATGTTTGTTCTGCTTATTGAACTTCAGCAATGGATTAGTCACAGATGGTCTTAAAGTTGCTTTTGTTTACAGTTTGGCTGTATTGTGGATATCTAAAGGAATTTCCCAAATGTCGTGTTTGTACCATAAGCAAGTAGATTCCAAGATTAAGATTCCAAAATGGAAAAATACATATTCATATATTTCCCCCTCACTTCATCAAATAAAATCAATGACATCACACAAAAATCAGTTTGGAGTATATTTGCATTTGACAAGAACTGGGAAAGAAGAAAACAGTCTGTAATTTGGTTCTTTTCCAAGAATGTGTTTACTTCAATTGTACTGTATAGACCAGTGTTTAAATACAAGCCTACCAAGGATAAATAGAGAGTGATTGTGGATGTTAATGTATGCAAAAGCACAACTGAGTCACATTCACTGTGGCTAACATCTAATGCTGCTCAGAACTCTACCCATCTCTACATCAAATAATAAAATAGCTTACTGTGGCGTGCCAATCACAAAAGCTAGCCACCTGAAGACAAGAACATAAGAACATAAGAACAAGCCAGATGGATCAGAACAGAGTCCATCTAGTCCAGCTCTCTGCTACCCGCAGTGGCCCACCAGGTGCCTTTGGGAGCTCACATGCAGGATGTGAAAGCAATGGCCTGCTGCTGCTGCTTCTGCTCCCGAGCACCTAGTCTGCTAAGGCATTTTCAATCTCAGATCAAGGAGGATCAAGATTGGTAGCCATAGATCAACTTCTCTTCCATAAATCTGTCCAAGCCCTTTTTAAAGCTATCCAGGTTAGTGGCCATCACCACCTCTTGTGGCAGCATATTCCAAACACCAATTACATGTTGCGTGAAAAAATGTTTCCTTTTATTAGTCCTTATTCTTCCTCCCAGCATTTTCTAATAAATGTTCCCTGGTTCTAGTATTGTGAGAAAGAGATAAAAATGTCTCTCTGTCAACATTTTCTACCCCATGCATAATTTTATAGACTTCAATCATATCCCCCCTCAAACGTCTCCTCTCCAAACTAAAGAGTCCTAAACGCTGCAGCCTCTCTTCATAAGGAAGGTGCTCAGGGGGCTCTCCATATCTAGAAGCTACCAGGGCATGCTGGAAACTATGACTTCATAAATAAGACCAAATATTCTAAACAGTGGCATAAAATGGTCTGGTGAAGACTGAATATTCTAATGCTTTTATAACCATCCCTACTGGTGGGTGGTGCTGTTGCATATGTATATATTTGGGCTGGTTCTGTACTGTTTCTAGTTGTTAAAAGACAAGAAGGAAAAGGGATTACCCAGCTCAGCTTGAAATATTAGGGCAGGTAACATTCCCTTTTCTCCATTGGACCCTAGTTGGGGTGCAATACTATTATCTAATTGAGGCCCATTTTCCAATAAATGTGCATGGTAAACATGCATGGTGTGAGCCTGAAACTATGGCAATTTTCACTGAAGTTTTATGAAGTTCACATTATAATCAAAGTCTTATTACTTTGCATAAACAAAACTGAAATGTACTCGCTAACACTGCAGCCAAAACAATTTGTAGAACTGAAAGCAACATAAGGAAGAATGTTCTGAAATTCTTCCCAGTCTCCTGTGAGAGATGAAATCTAATTTCCTAATGAGGACATACGTGGATCTTATCAAGCAGCAGTTAATGATAAAAGTAAATCTTGGGAAAAGGCTTGACTTTGAATACTGCATCAGGCTTATCACTGATGATATCTTTAATTATACTAAAGCAAAATATAAAACAGTCTAATGGGAAATACAAATTGCTTGTTAAAATTATTAACCGGGTTAATGTGCTTACATTTGTTTATGTGTACAAGAATCATCTCAAATATTTGACTGCAATGACAATATGTGTAAAGATCAATTAAAAGTCACAGAGATGAGATATTGGATTTTCAGACCTTAATAGGATTTTATGTGCACTTGTTATATTATGTTATCCATTTATAATTGAGCTTCCATCAAATCATAGAATCTGTCACCTTACCAATTTATTTTTCCATCCTCTAATGAAACTTTTATTTGCTTTCAAAAATGTTTTCAAAAGCATGATTCCAGAAGAGCTGTGTACTGTGGGGATTAGCACCTGCCAAATATTTACTTCTAAAGCTTGAGGCTCAATCAGACGATTATCTAATTGAGCCTGTGCAGGGTTTTTAATAGCCATTTGCCTATAGCCAAAGTATACAGTGGATGGCTGCAAATTATCATTAACAGGTAGAATGAGGAGTAATTGGGATTCAGCAGGTTCGTACCACTTCGGCAGAACTGGTTAATAAAATCGTGCTTGTAAACAACCAGTTGTTAAATTATTTGAATTCCACCACAAGAACCGATTGTTAAATTACACCACTGGAATGACCTTTAATGGCATTAAAAATTTACAACCAATGGAACAATTATAAGAAAATTAAACTATGAAGACCATAAAAATGACTATATCAGGATTCAAATTAATATATTTATTTTATTTATTTTTATTATTATTATTTGGTTTTCTATACCGCCCTAACCCCGAGGGGCTCCGGGCGGTGTACAACACAAAATTTTACTACAATACAACCAAATAAAAGGGAGCAAAGATTAACTATATGTGGATAATTTCCAAATTACACAGGCTCCATCAATTTTAAAATATAACTACTAGTTCCCTTTAAAAACAGCATTTAATACAATAAAAGGCATCCTACTTTTAAAAAACCTATTAATTATATCCACCTGCCAATTGATAAATCCTAATCTGCATGTTCCTTATATGTTCCCTTATTCTGTATACTCCTGATTCTTTTTGCCTCTGCCTGATTAGCCACCATTTTTCAATGATTATCTAGATCCTAAGCCATATAATGGATTTACATTAATGAAAAGCAACTAATTTGCCACTGAATTATATTCTTGTGAGTCAGTATACCCAAAGGAACAGTGTGGGAAGCAAACTGGAACTCTGCAAGTGGGGAGGGGGCTCTTCTTTACTAGTAAAAAAAATAGGCTACATTCCTAATGCTTCATTTGATTTTAGATGACAGTTCAGAAAAAGTTCTAAAAATGGCCCATTGAAGATGGCTGGCTCATGGCTAGTTTCACAGCGCAATCTTTCCATGAGGTTAATGTAACTTTTTACCACCCTAAAGTGACCCTTATTAAAGTTATTTTTCAAAAATTTTGCCAAGGAAAAAATTGCACTATTTGATCTCACTTTGAATATTAAGTGGTGTACTTCAAAGACACACGCAGTGGGTTTGAACTTTTTATTCATTTCATTTTAGTTTATTAAAGGTGTTTGAATTTTACAAAGAGAAGGCAGCTGCAAATGATCCAGGTATTCAGAGCCTACCTGGTCAGTGTAAATCACTGAGAATTAATCTAACATAGGGCTGGGTAATATATTTCGTTTTGAAGTGGACACAGACAATTTGGTTTGCTTTCCTCCATCACAGGCAAACAGGGGGTTGCCAGATCTCCCATAAGTCACTCACTGTGACACAGGGAGCAGAGCCTGAAACTCCATGGGTAGTGCCAAAGATACTATTTGGAACTTCTGTACAGTAAGTGCCAGCCATTTAAAGAATATGTTGTTCAACATATTTGTTTTGTAGTGCACTTTTACATTAGAATTAATAATACATACCTTTGTGTTTGCATTGAAGTGAACAGTTTTCTTCCTTCACACTCCAACAAAGCAGCGCTCAATTCACAGGAAGGATTTTTATTTCTTTTTAGAGGTTTTTGGGGAGGATATACAAAAGTGTATAGAGAAGGATATGGGCAACCTCAACCCCTGACATACACAGATCATTGCAATGCTGGCATGGAGTTTATCAACACACAACTCTCCCCGTGTGATCAGGAACTCTACTTTAACAGTACCTGTATAGAGGGAGCCCAAAGGCATTCAATTATCATGCAAAGGCCAGGGAAGAGCTTGCTTCTATGTTCTGTTCCCCATCATGTGTTCATTGCTCCCTTTAAAACATCTTAAAATGTGTTCTCTTTTCTTTGCTATGTATGTACTTGTCTGGGGTCAGGGGATCCACCCCTCCCCAGATGCTTCCCCAGCCCCAGCCCCCGCCACTCACCAAGGGGGTGGAAGAAGGGCCGCAGCCAGCTGGGAAGCGGCGCAGCAGAGCTTGCTCATCCGGATGAGGCTGGGATGCTCAGCCCAACCTGGGGGTGGAGCAAGAGCAGCTGGATGCCCAAGGAGCACCGGATGAGCTGGGACTGAGGCCAGAGGTGCAGAGGAGCGCCAGGAAGCCAGCAAATGTGGGCCCACAGCCTCGCTCGCCCGAGGCCCTTGGAAAGGGCCAGCAGCTGCCTGGATCGCCCCAAGTGACAGCAGTGGTCCTAGGGGAGGCAGCCTGTGGCCCAGCAAGGCCTCGCTGAGCCAGCCAGACAGGGGTTAAGAGCTGGGAGATGCCAGCCAATCCCAAGCAAGGACAGGCTCAGGAGGTTGGGAGAGGGCAGGGGGAATCAAAAGGAGAGGCCAGTGATTGGGAGGGAGGTTGGAGGAAGAGGATTTAAGGGAGGATGGTTGGCTGGACTGCAGGAAGTTGGGAGATGGTTTGAGAAGGGGAGGAGGTTGTGGAAAGGAGAATGAAAATTAAAGTAGGAGGAGCAGAGAGTGAGGGACACATGCAGGTGGAGGGGAGGAGGCTGCAGAAGAACTGGTGAGGAGGGTGTTTTGCCAGGGATAGCCAGGGCACCAGACAAACTGTGGGTGCACAAGCTCCTAGGGATCCCAGGCCAGCAGCCTGAGGCCAAGTATGGGTTGGGCAACACCCAGGTAAGGGAAGGTGGGAAGAATCCAGCCTAAGCAGGCATGGCCAAAGAGGTATAGCACCACAGTACTGAAGATATGTTGCGGGATAGGCAATGATTTATGTTGTCTCCAGAATTGACCATGACTATATACTTGCCCTTCCTAGAATTCAAACCTAGTATGGCTTATATTACATATCATAAGTAGCACACACTTAGCATTTTTTGTAGATTAATATGGTTTAAGGAGATGTCTATATGGGTTCCAGAATTTTTCTTTGAAGCTTTGCCATGGAACTCCCACCATGAAGTCTTGCAGCCTTTTATCCAAGTTTCTGTCTGTTTGAACTTAACAGGTGCTTCTTTTCCCAGAGGTTGCAAACAGTGGCATACCGCCCACGGGGACAAGAGTGTCAAATGTGTTGGAATAAGCGACTTCTGCATGCCTGGACACTGGGGGGTGCTGTGATCCCACTCTTGTGATGGTTGCCTCTCTGGTTTCGTCCTCTTTATTCAAATGGTGGAGACCGCCCACTCATCCTCCTTTCTTCCCCATGTTTAGTCTCACTTCTGCTCTTGCCTTTGACCTGATGCATGAATAATGGCAGGTTGCTTTGAGGGGCTCTTTCCAAATGCAGCATCCCTTCCTCTACATCCACACATGTGATGGCAGCAGAAGTTGAGCTCCGTTCTGTCATGAGGGAAAGTAATCTCTTGAGATAGGGTTCTTCTCTATCTAATCTTTTCTTGGAACAAAGTTCAGAACTCAAAGCATGATTTGAATAAATGTAAAGTTTACCTTTTACATTTGAAAATTCTGGATGAAGTTTCTAAAAACTGTGCATTCACACACTGATTTTTGGGTGTATCCAATGACTCCAACCAAATCTACTCATGGGTGAAAGTGGTGAGATTGATGGTTGTTTTTGAAGCTCCCAGACATTTTAAAGTGCTGAGCAGATTTTTTTTGCCTTTGTATGGGCTTAGCAGTGTTTGGCCACTGGTTCTTGTGTTTTTTCACTCACCTGGCCTCCCAATGAGGGCCAGGCCAGCACTGTGGCACAGAAGGTTGCATAGCCTGAAAAGCTTGGTTTTCCTTTCTTGTGTGTGTGACTCATTGAGATTGCAGAGAAAGACTTTTTGCATTAAAATGGCTCAGCGTAATGGCAATTCTTGAGAAGCTTACAAGCCCTGAATTTTTGCAACTCAGTTGGCTCTACAGAATTCAATCCTCAAATAAAGGAAGAGGGCATAGGTTTTGTCTTTAACTACACCATTTGGGGAACAGTGGAAACTGAATGAGACTAGATGGCAAGAGAGCAGATGAAAAGGCCATGAATTGAATTCTGTTAGTACCCTCTACAAACTCACAAACTGGTGTATGTTAAAGGACAAGATTCTGCCAAAGACATGCTAGAAGCATTAAAAAGGGTCTTTGGAGGAAGCAAGACAGAAATAGCAAAGTGAGTTTATTCAAACAACTTATTTCAATCAAATTACAAGAAAATGGAGATGCTGGATTGCCATATAGGAGAATTGTTGAATCTGATTGATAAGTTATAGCAACCACTGGCACAGTTCTGGAGGAAGAACTGAAAATTGGACTGCTTTTAAGCTCATTGCCTGAGAAAGGTATTCAGCTTTTGGTCTCTACTGTAAATGGCAAAGACTGCACATTTGGAGGGAAATTCTAGGACTAACCTAGTTCTGAATTCATAAGCAGCAAAGAAATATCTCTCTGAGGAAGCAGAGGGAAGAATTGGCTCAAGTTACATTGTCCTAGAAGCCAGGAGTGCAAAGAGAAAGGCGGGAACTCAAATCTATTTCGAATACAGAAACATACAATCCCACAGGGGAAAGGGAGGAGCCCACCCATCTGTTTCTCCAAGTGTAATAAACCTTGAGGTCACCTCCTGGGAGAGGGAGTGTCGGCGCTTAATAAGAATGGGCTGAGACTGGGCAGCAAGCCATCTCACACTGCTTATTCACACACAGACAAAGGGATTTTACTCCTACAAGAATTCGTTCAACTTTGCACAACCCACATGATACAAACTAATGAAAAATAGATAAGCCTTGGATTATTGATAAGCGGTGCTTCTGAAATGCACATGGCTTCAGATGTTGCTTTTGTTCTAATGAATTAGACAGAGATGCTGGATGCAATGTGTATTTAGTAATGTAATGAAAACAGGATTCTAGTGAATGGAAAGGGCAAAGTTACTTTTACATTGCCAACTGAATTGATAATGGAACTGAGATTGTGGCAGAAAATGTCCTTGTACATTGCAGACCCTATGCTGCTAATCTGGGATCTGGAAGCATCCCCACACTATCAGAAAAAGGATTTGCTGTTCACTTTGAGAATAATGTATTGCACTATCTCATAGCGATGGTGAGCTTATATTCCACAGGTACCCTAAGAAATGGAGTCTTTGAATTGGACTGTGAGGAACCACAAGCCCTGCAACAGCCAAGGAGATAACCTCTCTACCCCAGCAGTCTTTGGAGCTCTGGCATAGGAGGTTTGCCTCTGACCGTGATAAAGAAGGCCTATTCTGAAGCTGAAAAGGGCAAGGACTTGGTAACAGGTATTTCCATAAAAGACTGTCCCAATGGATAACCCATGGTGTGTGATTGTTGTTTTAAGAGGAAAGGGAACTAGGCCTTCATTCCCCAAAGCAAAGCCAAAGATGTTCTAAGCAGCCTCTTGACTTGAATTCCACCTCCTGATCTATGTGGACCAATCAAACCAGCATTCAACTGGTAATAACTACCTATCATGTTGTCTTTCATTGATGATCTTCTCAAGATACACTGTGTAAGTTATTTGCTAAAAGAAAGAATCTCAGACTGAATGTTCAGAAATTCCTAAGGAGACTATGTTGCTATGAGGTATCTAATAAGTTTAATAGGAAACCCAAGTGTATCCAAATGGACAGGGAGAGGTGAATACATTTCCATAAGGAGCCTATAAACAATTTCTTGAGGAACATGGGATCCAACACAGACTTACTGTGGCGCGTTCATCAGAACAAAATGGAATTGCATGAAAGAAGAAATGCGTTATGGATAATGGACAATGATTCGATTGCATGCTCATTGATTCTAGGCCTTCCCCATAAGCACTAGGGAGAAGCAGCAATGGACTGCAGTTTTACCTATGCAAAATAGATTGCCAACCAAAGCCACAGAAGCAACTCCATATGAGTTATGGCATGGCAGGAAACCAAATAGGAACACATCAGAGTCTTTGGATGTAAAGCTTATGCTCACATACCAAAAGAAAAGAGATCCAAGCTAGATCCTACTACGCAAGCAGGTATATTTTTGGGCTATTCTCCAGAAAAGTAAAGGATACAGAGATTTTTTGATCCAAGAAACTAACCAAATTACTATCATGCAGAGTTGTGCAGTTTGACCCGAGCGACCCAGAGGATATGGCAAGCCTGCTGTGATGGATGAACCATTCAGAGGGAGATAGATGAGCGACCAGCTGATCCTGACATCGCCCAGAGTCCCAGGATGATTTATCACCTTGCAGATGCCAGCAAATGCTCAACCTGAAGAGGGAGCAGCGGTGGAAATCCCAGACCTGACAGGTGAGGCAGAGGAGTCACAGACTATTAGGAGGCAGACAGACCTTTGGCCCTCAGGCGCTCGCTCGTGACCCTAACAAAGGGAGTTCCAGCTGATGAAACCTAACCTACTCGGTTGCAAGGGCGCCGTCACTTAGCATGAACCAGCTTCATGGTCTGAGTTACAGCGAATGCCTGAACCAGAAGCTGAAGAAGTGGAAAGAGGCAGCACAAGAAGAAATGCGGCTGCACTACATGAAAACCAAACATGGACTCTCCTACAGAACTACACTCAAGGGTAAAGAGAACGTTATCGGTTGTAAAATGGGTTTTAAAAGCTAAACAAGATCACGAGGAAAGGTCAGATTGAGAGATGATAAGGTATACAGACTTGTTTGCTAAAGGATTCTCTCAGACTCTATGGAACAGATTATGACTCAGACTTGTTCCTATTGTAAAATATTCTTATAATTAGAATGCTTTTAAGCAATGCTGCATCCTAGGAAACATGGAGAACTGAGCATTTGGACGTTAAAACCGCGTTTTGCATGGCGAAATTGAACAGGAGCTTTATATGAAGCAACCTACCAGGGTTCATAGATGAAAAGAATAAACATTTAGTCTGTAAACTTCAGAAAGGACTTTATGGATTGAACAAGCAAAGGACAAAAGCTTGGTCAGATAAGCTAGCCAAGATGCTACTAAGTCAGGACTTCAAACAAGGCAATGCAGACCCCCCCCCCCTGTTCTTTATAGCAGGCACAGAAATGGGAGATGGACATTACTATCCATGACATATGTTAGATTGACTTGATTATTTGCCATGAAAATGAAACTGACCTGTGCTGAGATTATATCCCAACTCAACAAGGAAGTAGAAGCTCGTTTAAGCACCTGGGAGATGCTGGTAGCTTTCTACTTGAGGGATCCGTCGAACGTGAACCAGATGGAAGCTATTCCTTCTTAGCCAGAAGCAGAAAATATTGGAACTTTGCTACAAGAGTCTGAACCTGGAAGGTGTAAATCCAATGGCTACGTTCCAATGAGTTCTGATTTCTACAGACAAGTACTACCTGGATGACTTGCCTACCTGACAACAATGATTACAGGACTGCAATAGGCGAAGCTTTGGAAACTTAAAGCTTAATGAATAAACCAGACCTGACATTGCTACAGCTGTGAAAGTATATTGTCCAGAAGGGTTAGCACACAAACCCACCACACAGAGGATCTGGACTGTGCTGTTAAGCGAGGTGGTGAGGAGTACTTAAGAGTACTTTAGACTTTTAAACTGGAAACCGTTGCCAGCAGCAACTAAAGATCCCACACTCATTGGGATATGCTACAGATGCAGATTGGGCTGAAGAAAAGAACAGATCTAAAGAATCTCACCAGTGGCTATGTGTTTTTTTTCTATGGGGGGGGAAGTGCTGTAAGTTGGAGCAGAGCCTGTAAACATAGAAGTGTTGTGTTGCTCACTCATCTACTGTGAATCAGAATTAGTGATATCAGTTTCTACAGAGGCATGTAGAGAATTACAATGGCTTTTTTAATGTTGTTAGAAGATTTTTTGGTATTGATGAACCTTTACCTGTACAAATGCTAGAAGGATAACCAGAGCTTGTGGCATGAGCTCTTTCTCTTTCAAGAAAAGGAATGAAGTAACTGCACGTACTAAACACATTGGAATTCTAGGATCAATATGTAAGACTCTTACAGGCAATGAAGGAACTGTGAGGAAACTTAAACGCCATGCTGTCCTACTGATATGATGACAAGGCAGACATCTTGACACTTAAACCACTGCCAAGAGACAAGTTCCAAAGCCCTGCGTATTTGACAAACTGAACATTTGTATACCTGGAAAGCATGCAGTGTCGAGGAGTGAGCATGGAATAAGCGACTTCTGCATGCCTGGACACTGGGGGGGGGGGGGGGGGGCTGTGTATCTCACTCTGTGATTTTGCCTTTCTTGTTTGCCTTCCTTGTCTGGGCCAGGAGACCACCCACTAACTTCCTTTCTTCCCCATGCTAGCCTCACTTCTGCTCTAGCCTTTGACCCGGCGCGCATGGTCAATGCTTGGCAGGCTGCTCAGTGGGGCCTTTCCCACTGCAGCATCCTCTCACATCACACAACGCGTGATGGCTGGCGTTAGTTGTGCCCACTTGTCATAGGGTAAGTAATCTCTTTAAGGATAGGGTTCTTTTTCTATCTACCTTTTCTTGGCAAACAAAGTTGTGAACTGGAAGATGATTGAATAAATCGTAAGTTTTAACCTTTTTACATTTTAGCCAATGTCTCCAAGGAGAAGTTTCTAAAACTGCATCTCACATCATCAATCACTACTGGGCATATCCATGACTCTAAACGAAATCTAACAAAATGATCCCAGGTGCAATGGCAGGGGGCACAAAATCGCTCCCCACCCACTCCTTGCCCATGCCAATTTGGCTCAGAAGACCTGGGTCGGCATGGGGGAGGTGCCTAAAGACAGCCGGCCTGCTGCCATGGTGTCCATCTGAGCCGCCTCCTTTCCTCCCCAGGCCCTTGGGGGTGGGGGCAGCTCAGACAGGAACCACAGCAGCAGGCCAGCTCCTGGGTCACCTGCTGTGGCACCCTGCCCCCCGCCTGCCTGCAGGCCAGCTTTTGCCCTCCCCAGGGTCTGGGGAGGGCAGGAGGTGGCCTGCAGGGAGGTGGGGGCGGCTTGGACAGGTGCCACAGCAGCAGGCTGGTCTAGTAGCTAGCGTGCTGCTGTGGTACCTGTCTGAGCCACCCCCACCCTCGAGCCCGGGGAGCAGGGGTGCCCGGAGAAGATGTCCCCAGCCACCATTCCTCCTCCCCAATGTGTTTCTGGTTGGAACACCTGCTGAATAAAGGAAACATTGACCTCTTTCAGGAAACTTGAGTGACTGGGGAAATGCTACTTACATGGTTTATGGGCTTCTCTGTTAAGGCTCAAATTACTATTAAAGGGAACTGCCACAGGGGGGTCTTTGCATGCTGGATCTCAGACAAGTTTAAGATTGAAAGAAAGTGCTTTCTGGTGCTGTTCCTCATCCCCTTAATCCCCATAGGAGTCTTATTAAAGTGCTGCTTTTGACTGAATGTTAAACTTCTCTTAGTTTTTAATTGGTTTTATTGTGTTGAATTAAAGACCTTTTCTGCTCCTCATATTGAGCAAAAGGTAGTATAAGATGGTTTTTAAAAGTAAACAAATTTTGCAATGGGACTAATAGTATCATTAACAGCTGCCCTTGAGAATGTGTGTTGCACTAACTTTTAGTCACTTTAGAAAAATGAAAGTTTGTTCTTCAAATCATTTTTGTGGCCTGGAAATGGTAAAATAAACACAATATTTAGATATCTATTAGCAGTTTTCAGGAAAAATTTTAAGAGACTCTTTAAGAAATCATTACGAAGAAAATAATTACTAATAAAATTCCCAGTAGACATGGTATTTTTCTCACAAAATGAATAATTTACTTGTGTATGCATGAATACTCTATCTGCATGCAAATACATTATGCAAAAAATATTCTGTAGTCCTGAATGCTTGTGAGTGACAAATAATGAGGGTATGAACTTGGCCAAAATAAACAGCCAATTAAAAAATCTGAAACAATATTTGCCAGTGCTCTTTCTGAAATACACTGCCAGTGCGTTCCCTTCCCAATGGAGTTTCTAACGGCCATAATGAATACATGTAGAATATAAATATATTTTCTGAGCTTATATAAGAATGTATTTGCATCAAGGTGTTAAGGGTAAGGGTAAATGACTTACATGTTACTATATAGACAGAGCAGAGAGAAAGTTCCCTATAGCATCTACCAGTAAGACAAATGTTTCATTTTCAGCCTTTGTAATATGAGGAAACATTATATAGGCCCGTGGTGGTGAACCTATGGCACTCCAGATGTTCATGGACTACAATTCCCATCAGCCCCTGCCAGAATGGCCAATTTGGCTGATGGGAATCATAGTCCATGAACATCTGGGGCACCAGAGATGGACACCCCTGGGTTAGATACTGCAATACAGGTCAGGATAACAGCAGGGGCTTTGCTGAAAAGGGGGAAGGTGCTGAGACCAGCATTTTTCAAGGAAAAGCCCCAAGTGAATCTGCAAGTCACATCTTGAGTTCACAATTCAACAAAATTGGAAGAAAGTATGGTCTGAACTGAGCCATTCTTTTCAATTAAAAGTTATATAAGTTAGCACCTGTATGGCATAGCTATGTCTCAGAAGGTTAATGTTCTGCTAGGGCTGTAATTTTTGAGGATTAACGTTCTAGCAACATCTGTAATTCTGGAGTCTCTGACAGATTAAAATGAGATGCATCATCCTGTAACCTAAACTGGACCCAGAGAAGGGGAAATTAACTTATTACAATGTTTCATAAAAATTTCACAAGACTATATAGTCTGCATACCAGGGTAGATCTCAGTAGGAATACTCCAAAATAAAATTATGAAACAAGAAAAAGAAAGTCATTGTAAATACAAACAAATAACTTTATTGTATACAACATAAAATATAATGGTCCAATCCTATTAGAGGGCCTAAATCGTGTCATGTAGGCAGCACGGGGCTGCAACAAGACATTTGCCCCCTCTGCCATTGCAAGGGGCACTAACCACCAGTGTGGGGGGAATGTACCAGTGACTGACCACCCCTCAATTCCATGGTAGTGAAACCCAGAAGTCCAGGGCTCCACAAATCTGTGCTGGTGTCCAATTGGACAGTCATGGAGAGGGCAGGCTGAGATGTTCCAGATGGAGGAGCTGACATTAGTAGGCTTCTACCCCAGGTTTGTGGACAGTTGTGTTGTGGTCCAGGGCTTGGATTTACACCACCCTTTTGGATGGTATAAGCCCATTAAGCTCTATGGAGGGCTCTCTAGTGGGGTATTTTTTTGGAAGGGTGGCTCCCTGTGTCTTCTGGAGGTGGCACAGTGGCATCACACCAGCACTGTCTCGGTCCATCTCAGGCTGAGGATTGTGCTATAAGCACTTGAGAACTTGAGGATTCCCTAAGCACTCACATACACACTAAAAACAAGAAGATGTTCCTTATTAGAGGGAAGACTACAGAAAGTGAAAAGTTTAGGGAAAGGCATACAACCTTATATCCAGCGCTTGAGATCTGGAGAGGTCTAGGGATAAATGCAGTGGAGTTCCAAGGAGCTGTCAAAGCATGGAGAAAATGCCTGCAGAGTGAAGCAGGGGATCTGAACCAGAGCAGTCCTTCTTTTATGGACAAAAAGGTCCAGGTCCCAGTGGGGGTTTGACCAACCTAACTTTGAACTGATTGAATTTTGGACACAGAAAAATGATTATTTAAGAGATTGTACTCATTTTTCAGAAAGGCATAGATCTGATCTGAGAATGGTTTGGGCCCTTTCTGCACGGGTGATATACAGCGGCCCAGGGATGGCAAAAACGCTGTCCCTGGGCGGCTGTTCGCACAGGAGGCACTGCTGCATCACAGCAGCACCATCCTGGCCACCCAAAAGTGGCATGAAGCTGCCACTTTTAACTTCACAAAACAAGCGAGGTTTTTGCAAAGGAGCGTCTTCCCAGTGGCGCGGTGCGAACCGCACCGCTGGGAAGACGTTGCTTCCCCCATTGCCTCCACTCACTGTCCTGTCCAGCATTGCCCTGGAGGACTGCAGGGACCCACCCACGCTGCCCTCCAACCCCTGGAGGTCGGAGGGCAGTGTGGGCAGGTCCCTGCAGCCCTCCAGGGCGACGCTGGACATGACGGTGAGTGGAGGGGGCTGACCGAGATGTGGAGCCGCCTCTCTGGCTGGGGAGGAGTGGGGGAGCTGCCTTTTTGGATGGGGGGGAGTGGGGGCCGCTTGCATGCTAGCGTGCGAATGGTCCCAGAGCCTCCATCGGCATAAATTATGCCGGTGGAGGCTCGTTTCCACCCGTGTGCAGAAAGGGAATTGGAATACCTTTATAAAAGGACCTTTGATACAACATAATTTTGAATTTAAGGAGAATCAAGAGAAAATACAAAATATTTTGGATGAGATTAAAAGAAAAGAAGATTAATTAAAGAAGTCTACAGGGAATACGCAGCAAATTAGGATTTAACAACAGTTTTCCATGTTAACAGTAAGAAAAATGGAAACAAAATTGAATTATGCAAAACAAAGATATTTTAAATTTGCAAATAAGCCAGGGAAATAGTTGGCATATAAATTGAGAAAACATTAAGAAAATTATATAGAAATTACAAGAGGGAAATGTTAAGGTGTCATAAGCCAGTTCCTGGGTGATGAGGACTCAGAAGTAAAGCCTGAAGACACTGGGGTGGGGTGGTGGTGGACAGAACTGACTCCTTGTGAACAGATGCAGGCAAAAAAGCCAGCTCCAAGCTCTTCCTTGTAAGCTGAGGAAGAGCCAGGTCCAAGCCTTTCCTTTACAGCTGAGGCAGAGCATGATACAGCGTAGCTGGAAGAATCACCAGGAACTTGAGACAAGCCAATAATGAGCCAACTGTATGAAGGAAACAAAGGCAGAGGTTACAGCTTCAGTCTAGAACAGGGGTAGGGAACCTTTAACACTCAAAGAGCCATTTGGACCCGTTTTCCACGGGAAAAGAAAACACTTGGAGCCGCAAATAATTTTTGACATTTAAAATAAAGATAACACTATATATATAGGGGGGTTCTTTACCTTTTACTCCGCTCATTCTGAGAAGCGCATGGATGCACCCGCCCTGCTGCCTGCAGGGTGGGCAAGGATGGGGCCGGCGGCTCGGCTTGTGGAGCCAGAGTGCAAGGGCAGAAGAGCCACATGCGGCTCTCGAGCCGCAGGTTCCCTACCCCTGGTCTAGAAGGAGAAGTGCCTATACTGCCTCCCATAGAGCTTACATATCGAGTTAAAGATTTCAGTTGTTTACAGATTCAATTGTCCATCATCAAGTAGCATATATACAGGCATGGACTATTTACAAGTCATAAACAATTTGCCTCCACATTCTAAATAATGCTTGTGAAAGACATGTTAAGAATAAAATGAATTAAACAATTATATGGGTGGAAATTCATGCTATCTCCTTCCCATGCATTTATAGGAAAGAAAACTATAACCATCCATATCATTTATATGCCATTTCCTAGGTCATAGAGGTTTTGCTGACACTATCACTTATTTTCTATGATCATAAACAAATTGTAATATGTTAGTGTAATGATTGCAATGGCTTTATTTATTTGACAAAATCCCTGAAAAGTAGGTTGTATGGCAGTGATCCTAGATGTCTTAAATACCAATATGTATGGACAGCACTCATGGAATCTGTTACTCTAGCTCCGTGGTGGCAAACCTTTGGCACTTCAGATGTTATGGACTACAATTGGCCATGCTGGCAGGGGCTGATGGGAATTGTAGTCCATAACATCTGGAGTGCCAAAGGTTTGCCACCACTGCTCTAGCTGCAGCTGTGTAGCTTGCAATTTATATTTTTTAGATAAATTGAAACTCCATTCAACTGGTACACATTATGCAAGATTTCAGGCTGCTTTGAGCTACTTTGCAACCTGAGAGAGAGAGAGAGAGAGGTATCAATGGCTTGGAGGCATCTCTGGAATTGGTTGAACAAATTATTGTAGATCTAAAGACTATCTGTGTAAACCACAATCTATAAACAAAGAAATGAGAGCCTAAATTAATAGCAAATAACACATTCAGTATCTACAAATTCTTTCCCATTTTAGCACTTATTGCAGGTTATGTATCATTGTATTTCAAAGTATTGCTGTGGAAAACTTCTGCCTGAATAGCTTCAGAGCTTTAGTTCAGCAATACTTTTTCAGTCATTTTTAACATTCAAGAAAATATCAGTTTCCTTCTTCAAGACTTATTTAATGGTTTCAAGCCGTGAAAAAATAAAAGTAGTTCCTTATGAAAGCACCAGGTCATTACTGACTCATAGGGTGGTGTCACATCACAATGTTTACTAAGAAGATTGTGGCCATTTCTGCACGGGACAAATAAAATGTTTTAAGGACTGAAAAAAAGTGTTTTCACCCAAAAAATTTTTATTTCCAGCCTCAAAATGTTTCAAATTAATGCTCTTTTCTAGCAGTTCTTTTTGCTGAAACATTTTTAAAAAGGCTTCATTTGTGTGCTGTGCCATTTTGTGAGGTCACTCTTTGCCTGCAGAAGCTCCTTGCCCTGCTCTTAGAGCATTTCAGATTATTTTTGATATTTTGGGGGCTTAATCTTCAAAGCATTGATTACAGAAGACTCAGGGAACTGCAGCATGAGGTCGTAAACCATGACACACTGATCTGTCCACAGACTGAGGAAAAACTGGGGAAAAACAGAAGCTGGCAGCCAGGAATCATTTGAAGGGGGTGAGTGCAAAAAGGGAGGGGGGGATTGAAAACATTTTACAACCTTTTCAGATTTATGTGGAAAGGGTTTATGTTTACCAGTCCTTTACACTTTACCTCCAGCAAACTGGGTACTCATTTTGCCAACCTTGGGAAGATGGAAGACTGAGTCAACCTTGAGCTGGTTACCTGAAACCAACTTCTATTGGGGTTGAACTCAGGTCATGAGCCAAACTTTCACTGCAGTACTACAACTTACCACTCTGTGCCATAGGGCTCCTTTTCAAGCTGGGCCCTACATTTATTTTAGTAAACACACTTTTGGCATTAGGAGTATGGCTTTCATATTTGAATGTCAATTCTAGTACCATGAAGTATAATAAATTCAGGTGAGAATTTTTTTAAAAAATTCAACTAATATGACATTATTTTAAAAATTTAGGAATCCCCACAACTATATTTTAATCATAATTAAATTATGATTTAACCATTTTTATTGAAGGAGCTGGTTTTCTTAGAAGATCAGTCTGCCATAAGTAGCAATTTTTGAACAAAAAATAATCCAAGTAGAATAAAGGGGAGACAAAAAATAATCCAAGTAGCATAAAGGGGAGAAAATCAAAGGACAACTGAAGTAAGATTTAATTAACAAATGTTTGGGGTTTTTTTGGTTTTGAATTTAATTATGTGTTTTGTTCATGGTTAATTCTCTATCAAAAATTAATGTTAAATTAGCAAATATCATCTTCTTATCCTGCTGTTACCTTTATGCTACAATTCTAAATATACTTTTCTGGAGGTAAGCTTCATTAAATATGTCTCAGCAGACCTGCTTAGGATCTTTCCCTTAATATATCTCAACCTATACATCCACTACTGACACTGATGTGATAAGGTACCAGTTGCAAATGAGAGGCAGATGGACAAGAGATGCTGTGATAGTTGTGGAAATAGTTAGACAAGCATCCCTGAGATGGGGAATAGGCTTGGCAAGGTATCAGTATTTGGTTGTTGGCACAGCACATACAATAATACTTGTTCTGTTTCAGTTCTCAATTACAGTTCAGCTTAGATGTTCCTCAGTTTCTTAGATGTTTCATGAATTGTACAGTTCCTTAAACTTAGATGTTCAGGCTGATGACTTGTTCACATACAGGGTCCTACAGACTTGGTATGTATTTCCAGTGCCTTCACTCAGCCTTCACAGTAAGAAAACCTTCAACAAAACATAAAACAAACAACTGAAGTAAACCAGAACAAAATCCTGTACTCTGGACCATCTGATATATAGAAATCCTTCCCCTGTGGAATATTCCTCTTGGGTTTATATGCCCTTAAGCTTGGCCTCTTGATGAATCTCTTCACCAATCCTTCTAGTCTGTGCATGTTTGCTTTCACCACAACTCTCAGGCTCTATCAGTATCAGTCACACACTTTCACTCAATTACTTCCCTCAGAGTTGTTATGCTTTTAAACACAGTTAAGGCAGGCAGCTCATAACAGCAGGGCTAAAAACCAAAAGCCTCTCAAATAGTTTTACATAAGGAGATATCCTCATCCCTCCGGGTTAGATCAATACACTTCACCCAATCAGAGTGCAGGGTTGCCTCACCCAGACCTTTATTCCTCACTCTGAATGTAAACAATAATGGCTCCTGTCAGACCTGCGCTTATTAAAACAATTTTTTTATCTGCAATCCATCACATGAAGCTAGGGTGGAATTACCCTCTTGTTTATGGGATGGTACAAGCTGTTTTACCACAGTATCCCAAATTCTACCAGAGGACAGATTTAGTGGGGTGTAACTGCCTAAAATGGCACTGTATATCATTGTCAAGCCTTTTGATGATGGTGACAAAAATTGTAAAACATTTGATAAATGCCAGTTTTGTATTAGTATATAAGCTGGAAATTATCAAAACTAGTCCATAGAATCAAGTGTAGTCTTTCTTACACATTTATATATTTATTTCCCATGTCTTGTGGCAGCTTATAGCAACCGAAGTAGCATAAAACAGTTGTATGAAACAAGTGTTTTAAATCCAACTAAAAAACCCTTGATAAAACTAAAACAAACAGCTTAATTAATAATTAATTTGTCCTATCACAAACCACATTGGATATCATAGAATCATCCATCCAGATTTTCCAAAGCCTGGTTAAATCAGGACCTTACCAGGTCCACCACCATCATAAAACCTGAGTGAAAAAGCACTATCATATGCTTTTCTATCAATTCTACTCTCAGGCCCCTTCCACACAGGCCAATAAATGCAGGCTAACCAGTTTTGGGGGGGGGCACTTCACATGGTTCCGACCTCTAACATGAATCTGTCCCATGTTTTCCCTGCCAAAAGGCACGGCCATGACTCAACCGAGGGCCCGCCATTGCAGGTGGGCAGGTCCTGGCACAAGCCGCATTCGCCCTAGGAAGGGTAGCCGGGCAGCCTCAGAGCCTGGCCCATGCATGCACCTGTATATAAAAAGCAGCATCCATGTAGAGAAGCTCAGTCTTGCCTGGACGCCAAAGGAAGACCTGCCTTAGGCTGGCCTCTGATTGGCTCACTTCATATACAGGTGCCGGCTGGTGCCTGTATATAAAAAGGGGCATTCACATGGGCGAGCTCAGTCTCACCTGGATGCCACCTGTCCCTATTTTCATGTTGTTTCACAAGGGGCTGTTTGTTGCTCTTTGTTAAGTCATAGCCAGCTGGTGGATTGTGCATGGGGGGTGATCGGTTAGAAAAGGGGAACTGCAGGAGCTCTCCAGTTGGAACACCTCCTTAAGAGGTAGGGGTGGAGTGAGCCAGAGGTTTGGATGCCCAGCAGGGGCTACCAGGCTTGCACCCTAACGGCAGATTGGAGCAGGCACCAGACAGGGGTACATTGCTCCAATCTGGACCATTGTGGTCAATTCCTCCAGCAGGCAGGCTGAGGAATTTGTTTGGCTCTGGGGAACAGCACTCATGCTGCCTAGATGTTCCGATCACTCCCTTATGCTGCATCATTTTGCTTCCTGTTAACTCCTTGCCAATAAATACATCTGGCTATGGCCAAATATTTTACCCACAAATAATTTGTTGCATGTTTATTGGGACAAGAGAGAGCGTTCTCAAACAATTCTTGGGCAGCAAGATCCTGCCTTGGCCCGCAATGGGTTTTACGAGAATTGCACTATCCGCGGGGTTTTTTAACAAGCCTGGGTCACAGCCGCTAGCATGCAAACAGCCGGGCATATTCAAGCCCTAATTATTTTATTAGGATTTAACAGTGACTTTATTTGGAGGTCCAACCATGCTTAATTGGAGCATGTGTTACGTAAACCTTGCAATACTTACAGTTGCCATTTTGGGTGAAGTGGGCAATGCACACATTTCTCATGCACATACAGCTGTGATAGACATAAACACGTGTTCTCAAAAATCTAGGATTTCATTGTTGTATACTGACGTTGTGTTGCTCCACACAAAATGGCAACTGTAAGTATTGGGAGGATCATACTTAGGACATGCTCATGCTATGCTCAATTTGGGCAACACGGGAAATGTTTGAAAAGGCCTTATGAATACTAGTCATGGTCAGCATTCACAAGCTGATGTTGACTATAGCACTGGTGATTGTCAATATTCATCAGCCATTGTTACCTCTGACTAGAGAAGCATTCTTCAATTTCTGGCAGTTAAATATACAGGAAACATTATCCATAACTGTGTGCTCATAATATTGTCACAGAATTGACAATAGGGAGAAATTGTTCTGTAAGAGCTCTGAAGCCTTGGTTTGTGTAAAATGAATTAATGTGGTAGCTTAAGCAAAAACTAGTTTCCATGGTTACTCAAGAGATCTTCTAAATATAGTGCATGATGTAACCAGCTAAACTCACCATGTACAAAAAATGATGTGTGTGAAGGTCCATTGTACTGGAATCCTTTGAGAAGTGTCTGCATTGCTTCAAAATACTATTTTAAAAATGGTTCCTATTGTGCCAGGATTTCCTGCTTTTCCAAGCTCTACCATTTAATGGAGTACAGGAAGCAATGTCTTTGTAATTGTTATAGATTAGGTGGATCAGAGCAGTTTGCTGCCTTTCCAGAACTCTTAATGTTAAGTGCAAAATTACACATTACAGCTTATTCTCCAACTGTCCAGTAGAAAGACTACAGGTTTTGTAAGAGCATGTTGTACAGATCTTTGAAATCTTTCATAAGATACTACCTAGCATCTTAGATAACAATCATATCTGTTTTCCTGCCACTAGAGATGACCAAATGTTCCTTATTTCATTTCTTTTTACATTTGTTTACATTTTTGTCAACAGTCATTCTTTGATTTTCACTTTTGTTTGTGGGGATTCATTTGCATTGCAAAAATAAATTGCTCTATTTTATAAACAGCATATATACACAATGAATGTTATGCATATAATAATGAATAATGTTGATTTATTTGGTCCCATTATAACTTTGGTCAACATAAGGTTATAGTCAAAAAGACCTTAATAAAGAATTTAATATAACGTAACAAATGCCTCACTGGGTTTCAACTATTAAACATACGATGACATGAAGAAAAACAATGTGTGTGTGATACACTGTACTGAAGATGAACTGCAACTACTGAGAACCCCACACAGAGTTGGGAGGAAAAGAAGACCCTAACCATAAATGTATTCCATACCTTAGTTGGGGAACAAGTTCCCTGCAGTGCACTTGTTACCATTAGAGATGAAACCTCTTTCAGTTTTAAAGTACAAATCACCATGCATTTAAAATTGGGATACTACCCAATGTAAAAGTACAAACTCCAGTGCAATCTTTTACAGACTTAAACACTGTCCAGTAACATGTTTATACTAACAAATTACTCCAAATATGCACACAATTTTGCTTAGCTTCATTAGGGAAGATAAATAAGTGCAGGCCTGGCTTACTTCCCAGGAAAAATCCTCCTGGTAGCCCACCCTGCTTTGCTGAAATAAAAAAAAACATACTGGGTGATTCTGCACAGGCCAAATAGAATGGACCAAGGACACTATATTACCCATTTGGGGAGAGAACTTAACACAGGTCATACCCCTCAAAATGAGCCTGCCCAGTTTTATTTTGCCCAACCCAAGTTTTTTGAAAATTGCTAAACAAGCGATCCTTTTGAAAAATCCCAGAAGATTTGAAGAGTCAACAAAGGGATCGACTATTTTAGATCTGCACCCAATGACCAACGATGACCTCATTAATGGGGTGGAAGTGGTAGGATCCTCAGGTGAGAGTGACCATGTTCTCCTGGAGTTCGTTATACAGTGGAAAGGGGATGCCAAGCATAGTCAGACAAGCATTCTAGACTTTAAGCAAGTTGATTTCAGCAACTACTACGTGTGATCCAATGGTTAATAGTACTAAAAGAGAAGGGAGAGCATAATCTTGAAGGCACAATTTCAAACAGTTCCAATGAGGAGGAAAAATAAGAGGTGTCTAAGGAAACTAGGATAGATGCCTAAAAACTTTCAACTGAGCTGAGATTTAAAATGGACATATACCAAAAAAAAGGAAAAAGGGGGGAATTACTAAAGAGGAATTCAAACAAATAGCCTGGATGTGTAGGGAGAAAGTCAGAAAAGCTAAAGCTCAAAATGAGCTCAGGCTTGCCAGAGAGATTAAAAACAATAAATAAGTCTATAGCAAAAGGAAGAAAAAAGGATATGATAGGGTCACTTTATGAAGAATATGGCAAAATGCTAACAGGGGGCAGAGAAAAGGCAGAACTAATCAACACCTTCTTTGCCTTGGTCTTTTCCCAAAAGAAAAATGGCACTCAATACAGTAAGGGAAATTCTTCACAGAATAAAAAAGAGGTAGTACAGGAATACATGGCTACTTTAAATAAATTCAAATCTCCAGGGCCTGGTGATCTACATCCCAGGATATTGAAAGAACTGGTAGAAATAATCTCAGAACCACTTGCAATAATCTTTGAGAATTCCTGGAGAACAGCAGAAGTCCCAGTAGACTGTTGTCCCCATCTTTAAAGGGCGGGGTGGGGGGAGAGGACCCAGACAATTACTTTCCAGTCAATCTGACATCAATACCAGGAAAGATTCTGGGGAAGATAATTAAGCAAACAGTCTGTAAGGAAAAACTGTGATCGCTAAAAGTCAACATGAGTTTCTCAAAAACAAGTTATGCCAGACTAATCTTATCTCTTTTTTTTAATACAGTGACAAGTTTGATACATGAAGGGAATGCTGTGGATGTAGCATACCTTGAATTCAGTAAGGCCTTTGACAAGGTCCCCCATGACATTTTTGCAAGCAAGTTGGTAAAATGTGGGCTAGACAATTCTACTGTTAGATGGATTTGCCATTGGTTGAGTGACCAAACCCAAAAGGTGCTCACCAATGACTCATCTTCATTTTGGAGGAACTAGTGGGGTGCCACAAGGTTCTGTCCTGGGCCCAGTGCTACTCAATATTTTTATCAATGACTTCAATAATGAAATCGAGGGCATGCTAATCAAATTTGCAGATGACACTAAATTAGGAGAGGTAGCTAATACCTCAGATAACAGGGTCAGAATTCAAAATGACCTGGACACATTAGAGAGCTGGGCCAAAACTAACACAATGAATTTCAACAGAGGGAAATGTAAGATACTACTGGTTGTTGGTTTTTCAGGCTGTGAGGCTGTGGTCTGGTAGATCTACCAGGAATAAGATCTAACAGACCATGACCACACAGCCTGGAAAACCCACAACAACCAGTTGAATCCATCCATGAAAGCCTTTGGCAATACATAAGATATTAGACTTAGACAGAAAAAATGAAATGCACAGATATAGGATGTGTTACACCTAGCTTTACAACAGTACATATGAAAGGGATCTGGGAATGTCGAAGGCTTTCATGGTGCCTGTCTGAGCCACCTCCTTCCCTCCCCAGGCCCTTGGAGGCAGGGCTCAGGGGCGACTCAGACAGGCACTGCGGTGGTAGGTTGGCTCCTGGACCACCTGCCTTGGTGCCCTCTCCCCACCCCTGCTTCCCTGCAGGCCAGTTTCTGCCCTCCCCAGGGTCTGGGTAGGACAGGAGGTGGCCTGCAAGGAGGAGGGGCAGCTACTGAGCCCCACCCCCAAGTGGGGAGGGCAGAGAGAGGGCAGGGGGTGCCCAGAGCAGGTGTTGACCTCAGGTGCCATTTTCCCCTGATAAGCCTCTGGTGGTTTCTGAAAAACATTTGGTTTGCCACTGCCGAAAATGAAATGCTGAACTAGATGGTGCCAAGGTCATAATTTGCCTAGGGTGCCAAAAAAATTGACCCAGCCCTGACTGGGTCACCATACCAAGTACATTTGGATGTGGGTCACCATACCAAAAGATTGAGAACTCCTGTCCTAGAGAATCACCTGGAGTTGCCTAGTAGCTGATTAAACAAGACCACCTGGGCCAAAGAAACAAGTATGACTGGGCTAGACTCAAGCACAGGATCAACTGGGAAGAGTGACTGATTAGCTTTCTGAGGGTAGAGGAGGTGGGGAAAAGCCAGAAGAGAAAAATAAAAGGCCATGGAGGAAGAAGGTGGCATAGCATTGGGTGTTGAATCTGAGTGTTGTTCCAGGGGAGGAAAGGAAGGACTTGCAGCGTGCAGCCAGCATCCTGTCAAACATCAATTCTGAGGCATAAGATGAACTAGTGGTGAGAACATGATGACAAAGAGCACAGGGAATAAATGCTTACAAGGGAGCACTCACAATTATTATGACATACAGTTTTTAAAAAATCTCTTATCACTTATATTTTTGTGCAAAAATAATATTTGCAGTTCAATCCTTTTTTTTCCAAAGAGAAATTATAATTTCCAAAGAGATTATAATTATAGGAGTCTCTCTCCCCTCCCACACCTTCCCTTGTTTTTAAGGGATTTTATAGAAGCAAGAGTCTTTCAGATTCATACAGGGAATTCTTGAGACATAATGTTTCAGAATCATCTATGTATCCTTACGAATGCTACACTCTCTTACAGGCAATATCTAACAGTGCTTCAGCAACAGTTAATTGGAATGCTTACAACTACATAGCAATAACTTGCCTGCAATAGATCACACTTTTTTTCTTTCCTGCAGAAAAACAGCATACTCAAAACCACCTAACTACACAAGATCAGTAGAAAGCTCTCCATTGTTAAAAAAAAATCTGCAGATCTTTTGCTCTTGCCCTTCCAGTTGTTTTTAAACTATCTGTAGCAACAACTTTTGGGGGTTCAAATAACCTGAAGACTGTGAAGTGACAATGACTAAATACTTCAATAAAAGGCAGCTTAAACTTTTTTCTAAGTTTCCAGTGAATTTACCAGTTTGTAAGACAATTGGAAGTATGAAAAAAGAATGATCAGAAATAAATCATGTTTTCCAAGTACAATAAAAAGAATGAGTCCATTAAATTATGGATTTTAGAAAAAGGAAAGAAAGGTTTGGTTGTTTTTTCCATATAGGAATTACTGAAGCAATGGTGTCTATACATATATTCTCATCATTAAATCTGCGTTGTGATCACTTCATAATGCATTTAAAGAATCATCCTGTTACTTCAGTAATAAGTATGTTTCTTTTTACAGTGTTTTTAATTAGTCCCAATTGCATATTTTTCATCTTACAACTTTTAATTCTAGATAAATTCTTCCTAGAGTTAAATTTGTGAACAGTTTGCATCATTTCACTGCAAGCTTCCCCTTTACATATTATGAAGTACATAGGTTGGGTCCAGAGTTGCCACCCTGTGTTCTGTGTATTAGATAGAGATAGACCTTTCCCCCCCAAAGCCATTTACATAATTTCCAAGCCACGAATGGAATATTTCCTCCATGGAGTTCCATACTTTCCCCGCAAGCTTGGTTCCAAAAATGTTTCCAAGCACCTTTTGCCTCATTGTTTTTACTGCATTGTTTTTCACTGAAACATTTCTGAGCTAGCTTCCCTCAAAGTGCAAACATACTTGAAATGATTTTTCTTTCCCACCAGGACACTGAGCCATTATCCACACCCACTGTGAGGTTGCCCAACCTCCCCTTCAGTGTTGCTCAGCCATTTTTTCAGTTCTTCACCTCAGTCCTTTCCCTCCTCTCCTCTCCTCTCAATTTTTATTATTTTGTGAGGCTTTTTTGGCCATTTTTTCCAGATCATTGAATCAGAAACACTACAAAACATTACTAGTTCCCATGTGTGGGGGGAAAAAAACCCAGTCAGGAAACAATGTTCCAAGAAGGGGGAGTGCAAATAGACTTCTAGGTAAACAATGTGGTGTGCAGAAAAGGCCATATTTCTCCTCAGTTCGGTTTTTGAGACTGTTTCTGTATAGGCCTAAATCATCGGTGTTGGCCCAGTAAAAACACCATTGGGGGAGGAAACTTTGCATGACTGCCACCTCCAAATTGAGGCAGCGCTGCTCTTTTTTCCCCAAACAGTGTTTTGCTGCCTCGCTCAGTTTAAAAAACAGCAGCTTCCACCAGGTGCTGAGCAAACAGCACCAGGTGTAAGGTGCCATTTTTCGGCCATCTGCTTTTGTTTTTAAAACTTACCTCCTCTTCCTGTGTCACTCCATGGGGATGAGGGGACATGCCCCTGCCCTCAGGCCCCTGGGACGTTGCCAGGGTCATGGGGGCTTGTCCCCTCATCCTGACGGAGCGATGCAGAAAGAGGGGGTAAGTTTTAAAAACAAAAGCGGTGCGCCTTGTACAGAGGTGCTGCCGTAAGGGAGCAGGGGCGCCAGCACACAAGTATGCGAATGGCCCCAGGCCAGCACTGGTGTCATGTACACTGGTGCTCTGGTGCTCCTGGGCCCCATGCAGAAACAGCTTGAGAGAGGCATAAAAGCAATGTTATAATTTCAGAACTGTGTTTGTGAAACATGGGGATATGGGCGGATGTTTAATAGTTATGTCCCATTGTACTCAGATTCCTGCGATCAGAAATGGTATGCAAGACAGCCTATGCATATTAGTGCATTTCTCCCTCTAACTGAGTAGGCTGAAATTCTGGGAGAATTTGTTAAAGAAAGTAAAACAACAGAAGGAGTAGCATCTCTACCCCATCAATACTGTCAAGTCTACTGCATCACAACACTGGCTCAATGCTTCACCATGGGACCTTGATGAAGAAATCACTTGACATCATAAAAACAAATGAATCATCGTGTAAATGGTACCTGGCTTAATTGTACATGTATGCTGAATACCTTCTTTTATCATGTATGAATCATCAACATATCTAATTCTCAATGTGGCCCCATATGTGATACTTAAAACTGGATAGTGGGGTGTGACTGACTGCACAGTAAAATAGAGTGCAAGTCAGTCAATTACCTCAGGAGGAAGATTTAAGTGAAGTGGGTAGCCAACAGTGTCAAGGTTATATGTGTACTGTGTGAAAGGGTGCCAACCTGTTAGAAACCAAACATATCATTCATCCATTATCCAGTAACATCTAACTGTACCATCTTGAGTAAAGTACCCCTCACAACATCTAAGCAACTGAAGAAACTTACAAAGCTTCATTTAAAACAGTGCCTGTGCCACAACTGATGCTGTATATAGTTAGTTTTTACCTGATTTCCATCCACTGAAATATCTCCAGATTTCATCTAGTTTGTTCAATAAATTTTACTTTTGTTTTTTGAACCTGCCTCAGTTTTAATTGGTGCCTTCAAAAGAGGGATTTGTCATAGGGAAAAAAGGCTCCCTTTACCTTTCTAGAGTTCCCAAGGCTGAGCAGATAAGCATAAACACCTAATCCACTTCCACCAAATCACTCATCATGAAAAGGCAGGAAAATCTGCCCAGTGTAGTTAGGTTTCCTGAGTCTACCACAAATAGTTACAAGAGTGAAGGGTCAGCGACAGGAGCCATGAACAGACAACACAGATCTTTTTACAAACTTAAAAAGTGCCAATCATAAAGAAGCTACAAATTCCTCATGGGAATGTAATTCCAGGAGGCCAAAGGGGTACTGTTCAAGTCAAGACCATCACACAGGGGAGATGGATCTTCAATCGCCCCCATGACCCACATACTTTTTCCTATCCAAAACAGCCTCAAGGACATTATTGCTCTTTCCGGGTGCTGCACATGCAAGTATTTAATGCGTGTGTAGACCCTCAGTGGGACAAATAATGCAATCAGGCTATTCAGGGGAAGGCTGAAGTCCTTTCTCTCCTATATCGTGTTCTCCTATGGGGAATTTGTGTTTATTTTGTGACTGCAAGATAACCACAAGTTAAATGTTATATCTAACATGATACAGTGTTGTCATGATTTTGGAGGGCGGGGTGCTAGTATGATTGCTATGAGATAGTACCACAAGCTTGTATTCCATAAAGGTTGGAACAAAAATATTCCAATCTAACATAAAGAACTAAGAAAGATATAATCAGTAGCTTGAAAGAAGGACCTTTTCTCCTTTTCTTATAAAATCTCTGATATTATGCAATATGAAGAAAGAAGAATATTGTATTTCAACAGAGTTACTTTTACACAATGGCTGAAAGGTCAGATCTTTAGCTTACTCTTCCACTGATCAGAAATGGGATACTTCAAAGTTCGTGCTGGAACTGCTAACTAAAATGTTTACCCTGTTATAGAAGCCCCCTTGAAGGAAAATCAGCTTACACAAAATCCTACAAGTTCTAAAATGAATGTTCATTTCTGTACCAGAAAATATTTCAAAAATAAATTATCACTGGCTGCTGTGGGCTTTCTAGGCTGTGTGGCATGGTCTGGTTGTTCTGGCTCCTACTGTTTCACCTGCATCTGTGGCTGGCATCTGCAAGATGTGTTTCTCTCCATGGTACATCTCATCATAACCTACCTCTGAAGATTCCAGTCACACATGTGGGTTAAATGTTAGGACCTAAAGCCACCAGACCGCAGCCACACAAACTGAAAAACCCACAACAGCTAGTTGATTTTAGTTGTGAAAGCCTTCAATAATACATAAAATATCACTACCATTGCTTTCAACTGATGAGATTTTGTGACATTGAAAGCATTGTGTTCTTTGTATTTTTATAGCTTTATCTGCCCTTAGCCTTATATTATATACTCCTGTAAAGCACCATGTTCAGAAAGGCACCTACAGAAATGAACTTTATAAATGTACAAGGCTTAAAACTGATTCCTGTTTCATTCATAGCACAGAAAGTCTGGAGCATGAGCCACTCCTGAAATGTAAGAGGTCCACACAGATTTCCTGATTAATGTAACTTCAAATGACAAGAATACAACTGAAACCTGAACTGTTAGATGATCTTCGACCCCTGCCTTCAGTCCTCCACCACTGCCTAGCAGTGGGAGAAATTGGGTTAAGAGTCACATTGTAGCAATCTAGTAATGTTACTTCTGGTCACATAACTGAAAATTACATCATTCATCACTGCAATGAGGTAGCAACCCTCCAAACCCTAAACCAGGGGTAGGGAACCTGCGGCTCTCCAGATGTTCAGGAACTACAATTCCCATCAGCCCCTACCAGCATGGCCAATTGGCCATGCTGACAGAGGCTGATGGGAATTGTAGTTCCTGAACATCTGGAGAGCCACAGGTTCCCTACCCCTGCCCTAAACCATAGAGACTGGGGGTGGGGTAGCTAGATTATCACAGCAATACCATGACTTTAGTTCTGGTTACATGACTGAAAGTGATGTTGTGGTGTTGAGCAGTGCCAGCAACATTGGCCCCACCTATTCTAGTGAGGAAAGCCAGGATTTGCTCTTTCCTTTGAGGAAAAAGCAAATGAGCGAACCCATTAGGAGGCACCATGGTGCCAAGCTGGGAATGACTATTTTATATGCATACCATAGTATCAACTTCTTGAAAGTTTTTTACCTTTTTCATTCATTGTATATCTCTGTGTATATGAAACCATTTTTTAATGAATTTGAGGAATACCAGGGTCATGGAGAGATGGAGGCAGTCAATGATAAACTACCTCTGAGTGTCACTTGCCTTGAGAACCCCACCACAGGCCACCATAACTCAGATGCAATTTGACAGATGTAATTTGACTCAACTCTTTTATATATTAAAAAGCAGCAACAAAAGGGAAAAAAGAAAAAGGAAATTGACAATGTGGAGAAAATGTGCACTGATTGTCATATCTACAAAATAATTTGTAGATTATAATAGTAATATAATAATAAATATAATCATAATGAGGGATGTGAACAAGGCACTGAAGAAAATTGAAATAACTTCCATCAAACAAACCAATCACCTCATGTACAGAATGGCTGTAGTGGTCACACAAGAACTGAGCATTGAAATACCTAAACCCAAGACAAATCAAACATCAAAATCAAAGTGGAAAATTCAACTGGAACAGAAGATCAAAAAACTAAGATCAGATGCCAGTAACCTGAAAAATATGAAGGAACGAAGATGAAAGAATGGCAAGATCATGGAAGAACTAATCAGAAGGTACTGGCTAGACACTAGAACAATTGAAGATATGCTGGAGAGTACCAAACAACAAACAACAGCCACAGAGAGAAAAATGGAAAGATATGAAGCAAAAAACATCCAGTACAGACAAAATCAGCAATTTTGAGCAGACCAATGGCATTTCTGCCAAAGCTTCAACACAAAGATCAATGTGGAAAGCAAAAAACCAGGAAAAAAATGCAACTTTTCCATTTTGGAGAGATCTGTGAAAAAACAAGAAGGATTACAAAAAGAAGATATGGTGGATAAAATATTTTGGTATGGTGGATAAAAGATTGTAGTAGTAGTAGTAGTAGTAGTAGTAGTAGTAGTAGTAGTAGTAGTAGTAGTAGTAGTAGTAGTAGTAGTAGTAGTAGTAGATTTTTTGGGATGGCGCCCAGCATACCGATTATCACTGGGACAACCTCAGCTGCTTTGTGCCATAGACGCTGAAGTTCGTTTTTCAAATCACAGTATCTAGTGACCTTCTTGTGTTCTTTTTCAATTACCCTGCTGTCACTGGGGATATCATCATCATCATCATCATCATCATCATCATCATCATCATCATCATCATCATCATCATCATCATCATCATCCCGCCCTGTATGGCTCTATTAAGATTAAAACAGCTAAAAGCCCTATTAAAACAGCGTTCCAGTGTACAATATATGGCGCCCAACCACTAAACCCTCCCAAGAGAGGGGAGCGATAGGTCCCACAGATGTTATGGGGACCACCAAGGGGGACCCTCTAAGGGGGGGTGCCACATCAGTGGCTGGCCTCTCCGAAAGCTCAGTGGAACAATTCGGTCTTACAGGCCCTGTGGAATTCACCAAGATCCCACAGGGCCTGGACAGATGGAGGAAGAGAGTTCCACCAGGCAGGGGCCAGAGTCGTAAAGGCCCTGGCCCAAGTGGAGGCCAGCTGCATCATTAAGGGGCTGGGGACCACCAGCAAATTGGCCTCCAGGCTCCACTGAATGCAGAGGCCGAACCGGGACATGTGGGGTAAGTCAGTCCCGAAGGTACAAGGGTCCCAAGCCACCTAAGGCCTTAAAGGTTAGTACCAGCACCTTGAAAATGATTCGGAACTCAACCAGGAGCCAATGCAGGCGGTGCAGCACAGGCAAAATATGATCTCTAAAGGCACCTCCTGTGAGCAACCAAGCCACTGCATGTTGGACCAGCTTCAATTTCCAGATCATGTGCAAGGGAAGGCCCATGCAGAGCGAGTTACAATAGTCTAACCTGGAGGTGACCATTGCATGGATCACAGTGGCTAGGTCCGCTTGAGAGAGGAAGGGAGCCAACCACCAGGCCTGACGAAGATGGAAAAATGCAACGTGGGTTACATGAGCCACCTGTGTCTCCATCGAGAGAGACGAATCCAGGTGGACACCCAGGCTGCGAACAGAGGGGGTTGGTGCCAATGAGACCCCCTCCCACACCGGCGGCTGGAAATCCCCAACCCCCCCCCCCCGGCCCAGCCAAAGGAACTCCATCTTCGATGGATTCAGCTTTAACCTGCTCTGCTGCAACTAATCAGCAACCGCCTCCAAACAATGCTGTAGAACTGCAGGGGCAGCAACCGTTCCCCTCTCCATCAACAGAATGAGCTGAGTGTCATCAGCATATTGATGGCAGATCGGGCCAAAACTCCATACCAGCTGAGCAAATGGTTGCATATAGATGTTAAATAACAGTGGGGATAACAACGCCCTCTGGGGCACACCGCAATGAAATGGGCACTTCTGGGAGGCCTGGTTCCCACACCACACTTGATGGCTTTGATCCCGGAGAAACGAGGCAATCCACTGAAGGACTGTGCCCTGAATTCTGGAAACAGCCAGACAGTGGATCAAAAGAGTGTGGTCAACCATGTCAGATGCTGCGGTAAGATCTAATAATACCAGCAGCGCTGATCCACCTCGGTCAAGATGCATACGGAGCGTATCTGTGGTGGCGACGAGAACAGTCTCTGTCTCATGCCCAGCACGGAAGCTGGACTGGAAGGGATCAAAAGCCAATGTGTCCTCCAGGAAACCCTGGAGCTGCTCCAACACCACTCTCTCAATTACCTTCCCCAAAAACAAAAGATTCAAAACGGGGCAGTAATTGGCCAGATATCCAGGATCTAACGATGGTCTTTTCAAGAGTGGGTGGACCACTGCCTCCTTCAATCCATCCGTCTTCTGTGCTTCCCCCTTTGAAGTCACCTTATTTCATGCAGGTTTTACGCTGGCGTTCTTTGGGGCATTCAGGGCTAGCGAGTTGGTTGCTCCCTCTAGGCACCGCACTGGCCATCCTCTGACGTAACGGTTGGGGATGGAGGCATTTACGTCTGGCTGGCTTCCTCTAAGACAGATCAGCTTTGACGGGGCACTTGGGTTTTTCTCTCCTCTGGGGAGAAAAAGTTTGCCCTGTAGCTATAATTCTGGCCTATATGGCCGAGCGCTCACCAGTGCAAGGCTTATTCTTGATGCATCAGGATGGTAGCTCCTTGGCCCAACATTAACTGGCTGCTGTTTTACACATGGGCATTGGTGGGCTTGGCCTCCCTCCAGTGGGAGTTTGCCTTTCATTCATTTAGGATTGGCGCTGCCACTTCAGCAGCCTGCAAGGGCCGTTCCTCGGAGCAAATCCAGGCAGTGGGTCGTTGGCAGCTTATAAATCATACGTGAGATCTCACCTGTTGTTTTAATGTCTATGCAGAGTCGCAAAACAGATGAACCTGGATCTGGATCATCAGGCACAGTATTGTCTACTGGGTGGGCCAGTATGCCCTCTCATCTGCCTGGAGCCTTGGAAAGCATGTGGACATTGTTTGGCTGGGCCAGTGGGGTATGTGCTGGGAGTACCTGTTGCCCACTATCCGGGATGCCCTTCAGAGGTTTGGTGTACCCCAGGGGATTGTCATCCAACTTGGCAAGAATGACCTCCCATCTTTAAAGGGCATGGAACTGTCCTTACGGATGGCGGCCAGTATCCATGAGGTGATGGAGCTTCTAACGGACGTTAAATTATTTTGGTACCGCCTCCTCCCAAGTCTGCTGTGGATAGGTGCCAGGGAACTGAGGAAAGTGGACATGGCCCGCAGTAAAGTTTGCAAGGTGGCAGTGCGGGTGGTCTGGGAGCTCGGTGGTCAGCCAGTGGTGCTGACCACCTGCTAAACGGATGGCTCCTCTTGCTTGCCCAGCTTCTGCCTTAATAATAATAAAAAGGGCTGCAGCCCATTTTAATTCCACGACGTGTCCTGTGCACGTCTGGGCGCAATTTTACAGTACCTAAAATTGATATTTGTTCCTAACAAGGCGAAGGTTTATAGTACCCTGTAGGAAACTGGCTACCCCCTCACAAAAATCTGCAGAAGGGCTATTTAATCAGATAAAGAACTGGCAGCTATGATATTAAACAAAAATGTTTTTCAATAAAATACATGAATAAGTAATTTTCCTCAGAGTTACCTGAGATAAACTGAAAGTGGTGGAAGAGGCATCATTTTAAGGTTTTATGATCTCATGACTGGCTGAACCTACTTCTGTGCGTATCTAAAACAGCAGTACTATATAAGACTTAAAATAGCTAGCAATGAAAAAAATCAGTTTAGATTACTGGTAACATTTTATAACGAGCTCCAAAGTCCAGCATTTTTAGACTCAATATGTTTAAACAGTGAAGGGCAGGAAAAGGCAAGACAAAACAGCTATAAAGCTTTCTCTGATGTGCCTTTATGGCTTTCCATTTCTGCTTTTGTTCTTCTGTGGAAAAAATTGTTGCCTAAAGACAACAGCATTTAACCTTGTGTTAGACATGAGAGCAGTTAACTCCATACGCTATCATTAAAAACTTTGTTTTAATATCTTGCCCTCAAAAACACACCATTAATGCTGAGATTTCTTCTGCCAAGCCTTTTAACTATGATATCATGAAGCATGCTACTCGTAATCAGTAACTTTCTCTATGTCATTCTCAAACATTTCTCTTTGAAATAAACTTATGATTGAATTTTATTGTTGCTCCATGTATATTACAGCAGTGCAACTTTTTAATCTGTTTCTTTTAGGTCCCTTCTGCACATACAGAATAATGCACTTTCAATCCACTTTCACAATAGTTTGCAAGTGGATGTTGTTATTCTGCACAGCTGCAAAGTACATTGAAAGTAGATTGAAAGTGTATTATTCTGTATGTGCAGAAGGGGCCCTAGTTTTCTCTCATACACACGCAATTTGACATTATTTTAGTTAGTTTTGGAGCTGTTATGCAGATGTATTTCCTAGAAAAGATGCTGCTTCAAGAATAATCCATTACTTTTTTGTAGGCCCCAGAGGCAGTGTAAAGACAGCTATGGCAAATAATATTCTGTGACGGTTATCTCATGAAAAATATGTTACATGTCAAATTAACTCCTCAGCACAGGCCTCAGCTAATCAGAGGTAGGACACTTTCCTAACAAAACCTGAAAGACACCCAGTGTTTTAATTAAAAAGAAATGCATAATCTTTCTCCCGGAGAGTTTGTTCACAAAACAATACAGAGCTGACTCCTTTACTTTCTGATAACATAAAAGTTTGTTTGTTTCTGCATATACTGTTCATTTTGGAGAAAGCTATGTTCTGATTGATGAGGACATATCTGCTGATTGATGGGAATGCCAGACAGTCTCAGAAAAGTATTGCTTCTAACTTTTTTCTCATATTTTTCTTTCGAGTATGTGAATGAATTCACTCGCTTGTCTTGGGTATTCATCGGGCTAAAGCATATTAAAGGGTATTACCAGATTGGGTCCTGAGTATTAAAAAGAGCCATCTGTTAGAGAAAGACCTGACTGATAGTATATGGATACTTCTTGCCAACACAGGGAGGGCAAAATGATCAATCAGAAGAATTGCAGAGTCTAGGGGATTCTCTCTGGCTTTCCACCATCCAATTCAAACATTTTTTTAGTTCATCACATTGCAGGAAAGCAAGTGCCATATTAATTGGCACCATAAGAAAAAAGTCCAAACTGTATGCTATATTCTCCATAATTTTTTAAAAAAATTGCCAGTCCTCTAATATGCCAGTCCTTTCATGTTCTAGTTACATAACTGTAACTAATATCCTGTTTGTTTAAATCAAAGATCTTCTACAAGTATCTTACATTCTAATCGTTAACAGCACCTTTGAATTCTTAAATCCACTGGCTTGAACTGTGAATGAGCAAGACAGATCTTTCTACAAGCCTGATGGGATGCAGATAAAAGGTAGGTTAGTGAATGTCTGAGAAAGAGCGAATGAGGCAAAGAAAGGAAAGAAGGTATGGAAAGTTGCTAAAAAGAGGGTAAGAGCAAGTAGTGTGGGAAGGAGGATACAGGGGAAGCGAGGTGCCACACCAAAAGTCTTTGAGAGTTCCTTACCATGGAAGTGGGCTTGACCCATGTGCAGCATCAGAAAAGACATTAGAAAGCAGTGACGTAGGTATAGATTTTTTATGGGGGGGTTCGGGGGTGAGGCCACGCCCCCACCTGCCTCTGGGGGTGTGGCCACGCCTCCCCAAGCCCCACCCCCAGCCTAAGTGCTTATAAAAGCAGCTCTCTGAGGCAAGGGATGGCAGACTCCCGTGACCCGCCTGCCCTGCCTCCCCCACCGGTTGGGCTCTCAGCTGGCAGCCGGAAGTCCCTTCTCTCTCCCCTCCAGGCAGAGGGGTAGCTAGGGAAAATGGAGCTCAGTGCAAAATGTGAGGTTTGCGCAACCCCCCTCCCCATGGGCGACTGCTGTGATGCTGGAATCCACCTCCAAACAGCATCACTTTCAATGGTGTTTAAATTAGGGAGCCCAGATTCTCCTTTTAAATCCACCTTAATGGGAGAATCTGAGGTTTCCAGATAAAACAATATTGAAAGTGATGCTGTTCGGGGGTGGATTATCCCCCACCCTGAAACAACATTACTTTCAATGTTTAAACTGGGGACCTCAGATTCTCCCTTTAAATCCATGCCGAAGGGGGTGGATTTAAAAAGAGAATCTGGGGAAATTTGGGGGGTGCCTGCTGTCAGGAGTACAATTGTTAAGCTAGCAACACCAAACTTTCAGGGTATCTTTGGGAGACTCTCCTGATGACACTACCCATGTTTGGTGAAGTTTGGTTCAGGGGGTCCAAAATTATGGACTCTCAAATGGGTAGACCCATCTACTATTAGCTCCCATTGGAAACAATGGGGGATGGGGCACCCATTTTGGGGGTCCACAACTTTGGAACCCCTGAACCAAACTTCACCAAACTTGGCTGGTATCATCAGGAGTGTCACCTGACAATAGCCTGAAATGTTGGTGCCTCTATCCTAAAAATTGCACGCCCCCCTGCAGACCAAAAACCAAAAAACACTTTAAAATACAAAAAACCCACGAACGGGGGGCAGAGCTTCGGACATGCAATGAGGGGGTCTGAACCCGAGAACCCCCCCCTTACCTACATCCTTGTTAGAAAGGTATAATGCCATGGTTGTTTCTGGGGAAGGTAATTGAGCAAGTGGTGGTGGATCAGCACCAGAGAATCCTGGATGAAGCAGATACATTGGATCCCTTCCTGTCCAGTTTCTGCGCTAACCATGGGACTGAGAAGGTACTGGTCACTGTTATGGATGAACTCCTGTTCCATTTGGACAGAGGTGGTTCAGCGCTGCTGGTGCTGTTAGATCTCACCACATTGTTTGATATGGTAGATCACGACCTTTTGGTCCACTGCCTCGCCGATATCAGGATTCGGGGGTCAACCTTGGGTTGGCTGACTGTGGATAGCAGGTGGCATTGGGGGGAGAGAACTCCCAACATTGCCCTATGGTTTGTGGGGTGCCGCAGGGGGCGATCCTCTCCCTGATGCTTTTTAATATCTACATGCACCCCCTTGTAAGTTTGGTCCAGAGTATTGGGCTGTGGTGCCACCAATATGCAGATGACACCCAGTTCATGTTCACGAAGGAGGGCAGCCCGTCTTCAGCCCATGGAGCTCTCCAGTGATGTTTGGAAGTTGTTGCTGGTTGGTTGAGAATGAGCTGGCTGAAGTTAAACCCTACGAAGACAGAGGTGCTGTGGCTGGGCTGTGGAGAGTGTCTGGTGGACTTTTGCCTGCCTATGCTAGACAGCAAGGCATTGCACTTGGCCTCGTCCATTCAAAGTCTGGGTGTCATCCTGGACCCGTCACTATCGCTTGAGGCCCAGGTGGCTCAAACGGACTGGGTAGCATTTCATCACCTGCATCAGGCACAGCAACTGGCACCGAACCTCTCCCATACAGACTTAGCCACAGTCATCCATGCAATGATCACCTCCAGGCCTGACTTTTGTAACTTACTATATGCTGGCCTGCCTTTGACTGTGATCCAGAAATTAAAACTCATGAAACATGCAGCAGTCAGACTCCTTATGGGGAAATCCAGCCAGCCAGGACCAGATCACCCTGGTCCTGTACCATCTTCATTGGCTGCCCATTGAGTTCCAGGTCATGTTCAAGGTATTGGTTTTAACCTTTAAGGCTATAAGCAGCCTTGGACTTGCATACTTGCTGGACCGCATCTCCCCATATTGCCCCATTACAACCCTCCAATCTTTTAAGGGGTTCCTACTGGAGGTCCCTGGCCTGAAACATGTCTGGCTGGCCTCCACTAGGGCCAGGGCCTTTGCAGTCCTGCCCCCCCCCTCTGGTGGAACAGGCTCCCAAAAGAGACCAGGGCCCTGCAAGACTTGTCAAGCTTTCGCGAGCCTGTAATACGGACCTGTTCCGCCAGGCATTTGACCAGCTGGGCTGAAGTATGTTCCATAATCCTGGTTTTCAGTAAGCTCGGGGGGGGTGAGGGAGGGTTTTATATCACCATCTATGTCTTTGTTTTTAAGTACTGTATAGTTAAGCTTTTAAATACTGTTATTATATTTTGTTTATGTCACCCTGAGCCCTTCAGGGGAGGGCAAGTAGTAAATAGACGACAGACAGACAGACAGACGGACGGACGGACGGACGGACGGACGGACGGACGGACGGACGGACGGACGGACGGACAGACAGACAGACAGACAGACAGACAGACAATAAATAAACAAACAAACAAACAAACAAACAAACAAACTCCACCCTCCAAAGCAGTCATTTTTTTCCATGGGAACTAGAGTTGCAAACATCCAAATGGGGGCTAGCGATCACCTGGAATTACAACTTATAAATTCTCCTGAAGAAAATAGTGTTTGAAAAATAATCTGATAATACTCTATGGCCTTATATCCTGTGGAGACTACTTCCCTCCTCATATTTCACTGTCCCCAGGCTCCAGTTTCAAATGTGCAGGATTTTCCCAACTTGGAGCTAGAAACCCTAGGGAACTGATCTCTGTAGCTGAGCAATCTATTGTTGGCAACCCTAGGAGGACAGGCAGTTGGGAAAAGGGAAGAACCTATGGGGGTTTTTAGGAAAGGGAAAAAGGAAATGGTGCAGGAGGGGAAATGAGATGCCTCCCATAATTTCTTGCAGTTCCCACTTGAGGAAAAAAAGTAAAAGTTTAATAATAGTATTAGAATAGAACAGAAACTGTTATACGGGTGCTGTAGGTTTAATTAGTACAAACAGTACCGGAACTGGAGTGCTATGTGGTTTCCGGGCTGTATGGCCGTGTTCTAGCAGCATTCTCTCCTGACGTTTCGCCTGCATCTGTGGCTGGCATCTGAAGAGGATCTGAACATCCTCTGAAGATGCCAGCCACAGATGCAGGTGAAATGTCAGGAGAGAATGCTGCTAGAACATGGCTATATATCCCGGAAACCACACAGCACCCCAGTGATTCCAGCCGTGAAAGCCTTCGACAATACATTAGTACTGGAACTGGTCAGGTATATACTATATGTTAATTAAGGGGTTGATTTTTAAAAAGAGATTTGTATGGTGTGTTTTTAGCCTGAAAAGTGTGATTTGTTTTAAGCAGTTCAATGATTTGGGCTTTTTGCTTTGACTAAGGCTGTTTCTGCATGGACGGAATACAGCGTCCCAGGGACGCTAAAAACAGCGTCCATGGGGAGGGGTTCGCACGTCCGCCACCACCACATCGCAGCAGCAGCAGCTTCGCAACCTCCGAGCGGTGCGAAGCCGCTGTTGCCGAACCTTGGTCCCTGAGCAAGGTATTTCGGAAACAGCGGCTTCCAAACGCTGCTGTGCGAACGGCAGCAGCTGGAAGGCGCCATTTCCCCCCCTTTCCTGAACGCCTACCTTGTCTCTTGGCTTCTGGCTTGTCGCAGAGGCCAGGGGACATGCCCCCCTGGCCTGCAACTCCAGAGCCGTCGTTCCAGGATGCGGGGGCGTGTCCCCTGGCTTCTGCGACGAGCTGGAAGCCAGGAGACAAGGTAGGCGTTTGGCGACGGCACAGCCTGTGCGAAGGCTGCGCCACCGTCTGCCACCCTCCTGGGACCATCCATGTGAACGGTCCCAGGGGGTGCGTTGGCATTGTTTATGCCGATGCACCCCCGCACTGTTGCAGTGCGGAAGACACATAAGTTTTTTTTTAAAAAAAAATGCTGGTTAACTACTGTTAATATTTTGTACTTTTATTTTATTTTGTAAAGCAGGTTTACATGGAGGGACAGCAAAATTGTTTTCTAAGTAAAGAAATAAATTCAGCATAGTTTATGTTTAGTATGTTTTAATATTGTTTGAAAAATAATCTGATAATACCTTTTCTCAGATCTCAGAAATGTATCAGCTGATATGCTAAGCTTTCAGCATGCAAGTCATTATGGGATATCGGGAAAGAAGCCCCCAAACACAGGAGTTTAACGTTGGCAACCCTAGGATAAGTAATTTGTAAACCTAGAGAAGGACTAGAAAAATGAGAATGAATAACTGTTCACCTTCCCAAAACTGTTAATGGGGTACTTCAAGGAGTTTACATAGTACTGTGACATCAATACCATTTGAAAATTGAGACAAATGTGGAGTACAGTGTAGAATATTAAAATCTCCAGAGCAACATATGAAGGTTCCTTCTCAGTGCTCACATGTTTTAAATAAAACAAAAAATAAAACTGTGAGGCCCATCAATTGCATGAAAATCACTGAGTAAGGTTAAAGAGGTTTGGGAGGGTAACTACAATATAACAATCTGAATACAAAATATAGGCAGAGGGCTGGGGGTCTATAAAGGTTAAACAAAGTATGAATATGCAAATTGGACATGGAAAACTATCATACCTTAATTGTGTTGTAGCCAACGAGCCTTTTACTGTATGAATATGTCATAGATTTCTTACATGTATTAGAAATGAATGGATTGAACGGCAAAACTCTAGGCTAGTTATAGGAGAAAACAGGGAAGGGAGTCTAATTAGGTGAGCAATTATTTCTTTGCCTTAATTATACTTCACCTTTAACACTGAGATTCTGGGTGGAATACACAGTGTAGGTTAATGCAATCAACAAGATGAAACTTCTAATAAACAGTGTAATAGAACTAGGATCACAGAAATCTAAAACAAAGTGGTCCAGTGTAGTGCAGTTTCAGAGCAGAGTACATATTTGTGATTGCAAGAACTCTGATTTTAGCAGCAATGAAGCCTGACTTTCTGGTTTTCCTCATACTGTTATAGTATACTCATACTCATAGTTTTATGAATGCTTATTAAGCCCTTCACTGAATGGTACTTTGTTCACAAAAAAGTATGCACAGACTCATAATCTCAGGTGCAATCTAGGCAACATAAGTTTTTGAGAATTGCATCTTGGTTTTCCTAACTTGATTCTCATACCAACAGCCAGATGTCATGTAGCTGGAAATCCATTTCCCAAGTAAGTGGAAACCCAATTCAGATCAGGGCCAGCTCTGCCTCCCACCCCAGCAGTGCCAGTTTCCTGATTTGAAATAGCACAAAGAACATGGGTTGCCCTGTTTAGAGTTGCACAGGTAATGATGGTATGAATCACCACAGCTCCTGCTTTTATATTTTTATATTTATTTAGATTTTAGTTTTTTAGACCAGAATGCAACAGGTAGAATGACAGGAGTGACAGAAGTGAGCAAATGGTAATCCTTAGTCAAGTGGCTAAATTTCTCCTGAGTCCAGATGACTGGCATATTGGGGAATTAATTGGGTTTTAAATATGGCTACTTTGTATAAAAACTGAGGAAAAGCCACCTACCTGAGGATAAAGTATGAGTTTCTATCTACCACTTTTTCTTGGGAGATATATGTATCATCAGCTTTTCACTTGTGAACAAGTGCAGGACTGAACCATCTATTGCACTGTATTTTCTGCCACTGACTATATAATACATACCCAAGCTATTCTTCAATGAACTTGCGCGGCCTGGGACCCTCGTACCTACAGGACCGTCTTGCCCCATATGTCCCAAATCGGCCTCTGCGCTCAGCAGAGGCAAATTTACTGGTGATCCCTGGCCCTTCAATGATGCGGCTGGCCTCCACCCGGGCCAGAGCCTTTACAGCTCTGGCCCCTGCCTGGTGGAACGCTCTACCTCCAGCTACGCGGGCCCTGCGGGATCTTAATGAATTTCGCAGGGCCTGCAAGACGGAGCTGTTCCACCGGGCCTTTGGGGAGCCCGGCCGCTGATGCCCCCCCTCTTTCTAAAATCTGTGGACCCTGCCGTTCCCCCTTCCTCTTCTTTCTTCCCCCCCTCTTTTCTTAGGGGACTACGAGTAGGACGCCATCGGTAATTTTGATAGATGCTGCATTTTAATGGGGGTCGATTTTAACATATAGAGCCATATTTAATAACTATTTAAACATTTGATTTTATTTGTGCTCTATCTATTTGTTTGTTCGCCGCCCTGAGCCCTTCGGGGGAGGGTGGTTTATAAATATAATAAATAATAATAATAAAAATAATAACTATCAATTCTGAGAGATATGTTATTTTTAACACAGAAATATACCTGCAAGCAAAGTGTACATAATGTAACTTAAGACTGTTTGTGCATGAGTATCTTTCATTCTAACAAATGCAGAAGAAATTTGTTGGCTTTAGAGTAAGCAACTTGTTGGTGGTACCAGGAGATTTCTCAGAATTACAACTGATCTCCAGACTACAGAGTTCAGTTCCCCTGTAGAAAATGGCTGCTTTGGAGGGTATATTCCATTGAGGGATATCCTAGCCCCGAACTCCACCTTATCCAGGTTCCAGCTCCAAATCTCCAAAATTTCCCAGCCAGAGTTGACTCCCTCATTGATGCTACTATATATTAATGAGACCATTTGTGCACATGTAAGCTTTTTGTACTGGAATACAATAGTTCATACACAAAAATTAGAATATGACAATTGGCACTTAAACAATGAACATCATGGCTTGAAACAGGATGGGTCAACATCCGCTATGCTTTACAAACTGTATTGTAGTCAGCCTAACTAGCTCAGTGGAGCTGATATGAAAGTTGACTTCACAGAAATGAATACAAAACCAGCAATTTCTCAAACTAGCAACTAGCAATTACATCATAGTCCTGTTGTAAGGCCAAATTGAGACTACAGGATATAAATATTTAAAATTGATGCATTTAAATTAATGCATACTTTAATGACCAGAATTCTATTTTGTCCAAGATGTCTAAAAATTCTATTTTAGGAAAAAATATAGGTGCGATGAATCAATTTTCCAGATTGTGCAATTTGATGCCTTCCTGGCTATAGTGCTGCAAAGGGCAAGGAGCTCCAACTACGTCATTGTCTGTTAATAGTCTTCCTCTATACACATCCACTGATTAATTCCTCATTACTTGATTCAGGCTCAATAGAGCGCATGTTTCTCTAGTCTCTTCCACCAAACCCTGCTAGACATCTTAGATAAACCTCTGCTTTGGAACTCAAAATCGCCATGTTATCTGCTTGTTACAAAATCACAATGCATAGTTCATACAACACATAGTTAAATAGTGCAGCTCCCTTCCCCAGGATGTGATGATGGCTGCCAACTTGGTAAGGCTTTAAGAGGGGTGTGAACATGTTCATGGAGGACAGGACTATCTGTAGTAACTAGCTAAAATAGATAGTAGTCATGATGCATACCAGTTCATTCCAGTATCAGAGGAGCATGATCCTATTCCCCCTCCTGTGACATGAGTATAAGTCTACATGGGTGGAGTACTGACTCACCACAATCTAAAGAGTTTTATGTTGGAATGTTTTAATTGTAATTATATACATTATCATGATTTTAATTATGTATGCTAGTCACCCTAAGTCTGGCTTGGACCAGGGAGGGTAAATTATTAAGTTGAATAAAATAAATAAAAATTATATTAGGTTCTGAGGAATCCAATAATGCAACAGTTTACACAATTTCAGGTGACAGTCATGCAACTGCTCCTTTCTAAGGTGGATCCAACTGAAGGGTACATTACTTATTTTCTCCAGCTTGTAAAGAAGGAAACAACAAATATTTATATAATTGAACATTCATAAGGCAGGGTTCCTTACTAAAAACTTTTGCGGAATCTTAGCGGTCATGGGATAAGAGGATGGGTTCTCTTATGGATTAAAAATTGGTTAAATAAAAGGAAGCTGAGTGTGAGAATAAATGGACAATTCTCTCCATGGAGAGAAGTGAGCAGTGAGATAAAATAGAGGAGGGGGATCACTTGTAGTGTTCCGATATGCCTATTTATTGTATGAGACTTCCAAGTCATTGCAGCTGCTGCTCACTGATGCTCAGTTGATTGGCAGGTGGAAACTGGCTGACCGAATTGTGTGGGGGAGGGGGAATCTTCATCCCCACATGATGACAACCTTTGACACAAACATAATGATAAATTGGGTACACTCAAAACACAAGAAAAGCAAACAAGATAAGCAAACAAGATTGCTCTAGATAAGCAAATGTCAGGATGTGTTTTCCTCCGCCATCCAAGAGGTGGAATTGGGTGCGAGGACTCACACCTGGTCGTGGGGAGGGGAGAGGACAACCATCTTCACCTTCTGATATGTTATTGGACCTTTTCCTTTCCTATTGCTTTCCTTTGATGCTGGTAACTGTATCTAACTAGGAGCGACCCTGGCACCTTCCTACCAGGAGGAGGTGGCATGTGGCTGAGAACTATCACTGCTCTGGCATTGAGATGCTCAACTCCCAAACATCTGCCTTTCCATTGTGTTATTCTCACATTCCATGGGAAACAGGGAAGGGGGATTTATGGTGGGAACTCTGGGGAAATAAAGGCAACTGTATTTTCATGTTCTGGCAGAACTGGCTTTCTGAAAGCCAGGTACTTGCTGTTATCAATAAGCGGACTCTGGACATTGGATCAAAAGTCTTTATTATTCCTGCTCTCCCCCCACCCCCATTTCCTGCTGGTTGCCATACCATTCCAGGCCATACCTGGCAGCCCATGTTATTTGGGTCCCCATTAGGGCAGGATAAAAGTGAATTAAATAAATAAGTTGTAGCAGTATGCTACAAAGGGAACCTTTGGCACTCCAAGCCCACTAGTATCTTCTTGGCTATGTATTAGAAATAAAGAGTGATGGCATACGTTGAAATATATGGAAATGGTGGGGGGAAAGTACGAACTCAGAATGGTACATCACAAGGGAACAAGGTGCATTTTCAAGTCAGGCGTAAGTGAACAATAGGTAACCAGAACTAGAGAATCATCTTGAATACAAGTTTCATTTGTTCATTGCAAAAGCCAGGATTGAGCCCTGGAACTGGAGACATGCATTAAATAATGACTATCGCTTTGCACATCAGAGAAGAAAATGCTTGAAAGCATATGCAGGGCACCTGACCGTTCCCCCATCAGTGACATCACTGCTGACACAAGAGGGCAAGCCTTACAGGCAGAAAACAGCCTTCTTGTTTGATACTGAATCTCTGCAGTTTGGAAAGTTGTTGCTGAATATTAAAGACTGTGTGTAGAACATTTCTTGTATTTGATCATTGTGCTCTTTTCGTTTTTTGTCTTTTGCTCCTACATTTGATTAATTTGTTCTTTTCCTTCTTAGGACTGACAAACAACTATAATTATGTTAAACAATTTGCTTGCAAAGGCAAAGTTTACATTCGAGCCTGTAAAGTAAGTTAAAAGTCTTAAAACACAAAATGTATATCAAGTTCAAAATAGGTGAATAGCTCTCAAAATAAGTGATGACAGCTTTTTATCTAGTCCTTGTTTTCCATATTCAATTCCACCACTGAACGTTGGAACATACATCATCCCCCTCCCCCTCCCTCCGGCCCCATCTCTGGCTCACACAGTGAAGTGTTTTGAATTAATTATACTGAATTATTAATAGCTCATGATGTGAAAACATTACAGGATTTGAGTAATGTTTTATAAAGCAGAATATGATAATTTTGTGTTTTTCATCCTCTGGAATACTCATCCACTTGAAAGGAAAAACAGATGACTATTCTCTACAAGCATTAAATTATACTGTGATTTAAGAAAGTATATTCAAATATCTTTGTGTGTAAAATATTTAAGATTGTTTTTCAAAGATAATGATTTGGTCAGCCAACTCTAGTCCAAGTTTATATGCCAGAATCAACCACAAACCATATCTATGTCAGATAACTCTACCTGGCTATGCAGTCCTTCATTAACTCTGATTTGGAGGCTAAAGAGGGGTAGTAGGGCTACCATTCTCTGTGAGTCTTTTGCCTTTTACATACTTCCAGTGCCAAGTATTGCTGGCACTGATTATTTGCTCTCTGTTCTTGATTTAACTGAACATTCTATTCATTTACTGACCACCTAGTTCACCAGTGGGTACTTTATCTGAATTGGCAGAGGTAAGGTTGCCAACCCCTGGTCACATAGAAGTAGGCAGAAGTAAGTATGTTATAGTTGAAAGGGTGGACATTCCTGTTTCAGTCAACATTGATAACACAAACATCCACACCCCTAGCTGTTTGTACTTTCAAGATACACAGAGGTTTGCAGAAGTAACTTTTGAGAGGACTTTGTATATTTACCATTACCATTTTCTTACTGTTGTCTATAATTTCAGTGCCTTTAAATCTCTCAAATAATCCCCCCATTCATAGCTTCAGGGCAATACATCCATATGAAAACTGCCTGATTTCTCACATGTATGCAAGGGAGGACTGAGATGAAAAATTGCCACAACTTTACTCACCCTAGCCCTATCTCCAAAGGAGAGAGGTAGAAAAAGTCTGCCCTATCTTCCCTTCCTAGCTTGGCTGAGCATCTCTTTTACCATATGGGGCTCAGCAGGGCTAAGAACCTACTTTCCCACATGATATGAGGTGGGGTGGGGTCAAGCACCTCCTTCTCCACCCAGAATGGGACAAGAACTGCCAGGTTACAGCATCAGAAACTGCCAACTGCCCAGCACGAAGTGAGAGACCTTCCCTCACTTGTGGCCAGAGTGGCCCTGATAGTGGGTGGCCCTCCATGCCGTCATCCCTCCAGGATTTTTCCTGGGTTTAATGGCCAATCTGTATGTGCAAATTCTCAGTTCACGTTGCATCATGCTAATGTTGCTGATTATTTACAGAAGCATTTCAGTCATGGTAATGCATTTAATGTTGTTCCAGTTTGACTTAATATACAGATAGAGCGTGACAAGTGTTTTATTTTGCACTTGGAAATTCTTCATATTCTTTTCTAAAGGTAAGCTGCTGTTACCATACTGCCCTGGCATAGGGGGGGGGGGTGCTTGTTCCCAAGTGTTCCTGCCCGCTTGCCAGCCTAAAGGGTGATGCTGGCCTTGCAAAGATGGGGAGCCTGTTCTCTGGCAATAGCCAGGTCTCCCTACAAGCCAGAAAACTCCTTTGTTCTCTGATGTTCTCAGCCTGCTTGGCATAGCAGTGCATTCTCAGCTCTATGCCCAAGGAAGGGTGTATCCTCAGCACTATACAGCAGCCCTGCAGGATGGATGCTTATCTCCATGTCTATTCCAGCCACAAAAGGACCCCTGATTGCATTACCTCCTCTGATTGTCTTAACCTAGATACTCCCTTCTATGACTAACTTCTCCTGACCACTTTAGCTTGCATTCTATTGTCTCTCTACTATAATTTCATCAACTACCTGGAAAACTCCCCGCTACACTCATCCACTTAATGTCTCTCCCATTATTCTGAATCACCTTCCTTCTCTTAACTTCTATAGTGCCCATCCCAAATTTAGTCCCCAAAGGTCAAAGCCCTCCTGATACCCGCCAGGGGCTGTCTGGACACCTCCCAGAGGTGGTCCTTAACCCTATAGATGTCCTACCTTCCAAAGGTCTAATTGCTCAGTGTCATTGACACCTTTCCGTCTTTGTCACTGTGTCCAACGTGTTGCCCCCTGTGTCCAACTTGTTGCTCTGAACCCCAGATCTTCTTCATGTCGTGATCAGGTCGTATTACGCATACCCCCCATATCCCCCTCTATTGCAGACCTATCTTTCAACCTATTTATACCTTAGGAACTCTGTGTGTGTGTTTGTGTGTGTGTGTGTTTGCTGCATTGAACTGAGTGCTTGTGAACCCCTTATCCCAACAATAAAGATTGTCAAATTTGCCTTATACTCCTCTATATGGATCTTCTTCCAAGAGCTTACATTGGTATTAAAGATTTCCTACCCAGCCTCTCACAATATTAATAAGCAGCCTGCTCTGAGCTAATATTCCCCACTTTATTGAGAGACTGCATCTCCATCCTGGGTAACACTGCAGGAAAGTCTTGATTTGAAATTCCTCATGTGATTTCAGGTACTGCTCATGGCTGAAATTTCACTGTGAATTTCAAGATTCAAGTGAGGGGGGGGGAATCATGAAGAAAAATAAGATTGAAATGTACTTCACTTAGTACCTAACTTTCCCACATTCATGATGCAGCACTAGTTTTTTTAATGAAGGCTATACTTGCCAGAACTTTGTCAATCTGCTTTCAAGTAATTGCTGTTGATATTGCATTTCAGCAACACTGTTGATTAATATTATGGAGCCTATGTTTTGTAATGGTTAGATAGTTGGACTTTGGAGACCTCATTCAAATTGCTTCACAAAGTTTATTGGTGTCTTTTAGCTTCATGTACTTCAGAGCATTGTTGTTAAAATCAGGGCAGGTGGGTGGTGGGATGACTATGTATACTGCCCTATTCTGAGGAAGGTGTTGTAAAAATGAGCTAAATAAATTCTTATTGCACCACTGGTATGCATGAGCTCTTCACAAAAGAACATAAACAAAAGTTTGTTCCCCATGGATTTTCTAGATAAATTTTTGAAGGACGTGACACAAGTTGGGTGCACTGACATAATAGTTTAACTCAAAAAGTCAAAGTGCTCACTGTAAGTGAGATAACCAAAGTTTATTTATTTTAATCCCTCTTGTTTAATTAATTTTGTTGCTAGTTGCTTAATGGCAGTTGGATTTTGTTGACACTCTGTTAACAAAGGTTTTTAACTGGGATGGTTTTATTAGCTTGTTTACTTCAGAATGGCTTGCCATCTTTGATTAAACTCCATGTGGATTTATAACTATGCTCTCCCCATGCTTCCCTGACCTTTAAGGCGCAGCTGATAAAAATCAAAGGTCATGGATTCCAAAAGTACAGATTCTAACAATAATGTCAGGCAGTTTCCCTGCAAAAAGTGGCTGGCTTTCCTTTTACATCTCTTTCTCTTTCTTCTATTTCTTCTTCCTGCTGTTTCAGGCGAAGACAAAAATTAACATGAATAAAATTAATGGTTTAATTTTGCAGGAGAAAGAAGAAGGCTTGCAGTGCTTCGCTAGGGAAAAGGGCTTTTGTCTTTGTTGATGACCTAAACATGCTTGCCAAGAAGAAAGATGGGACCCAGCCTCCCATTGAACTGCCTCAGCAATGGATTGACCATGGCTACAGGTTTGATAGGTGCAATAAATATTAATTAGCGTGCTTGTCTACAGAGAAGGAATGGTATACACTGTTTCTCTGAAGCGTTAAATTGTAGTGTTAGTCTTTATAATTCTTCATCTTCTCCATCACAACAGGAAAACATTTTGAGTTACACAATTCCCTGTATAGGAAAAGGAATAAAGGCTTATATGGTGCAGTGAATTACAGCAATATAAAGGCAAGCCTGAAGCAGAAAGTAATACCACACACAGTTGTGTGTTTATTGAGAAAACACCAGCAATATTTAAACTGGGATGGGGGAAGAGAATTCTGTTCCAAACTGACTGTCAAGCCTCAGTTGTTAAGAACTGAAATGAAAGCTTTGTTCTTTGGAAAAATGACCAAAGGGTAAACTGAATATCCAGCTGAAGACACTGATCTAACACACTGATCAGGACATAATGGAACTGAGAATATGCACTTTTGCTGCACCGCTTGGATAACTCCTTTCTGCCTGCTCAGATTTTTGAACTTTATGAGGACACCTGGTAACATCAATCAGTGCTTTAAAAATTTGTTTAGAGCAGCACAGGCAAAGCATAGAACAATCCCCAGAAGGTCCATTCAGGTTCACTCAGCACAAGTCATACCCCAATAAAGTTATTTGTGAAAGATAGTTTTGGAGTCTTCGTTTAGTAGTTTTACCTGAAGCACAAACTAAAGGAACTACAACTTGCTGAGGCAATTAAACATGTTTTCTTCATTTTACTATACTACTTAATATTCAAATATTCTTTTCAGACCTGATTTGATGACAGATCATTAGAGTTTGTTACATGCTGATTATATTGGTTCTTCAAATGGAAATATGCATTAAGATGCTGAGCAATTCAATTTGTGTCTGCTGTTCAGAATTGTTAGAAGACTGAGATATAGTTGCCAGCTGAGAACTAGTTTTGGTAACTCCCCTTGCATCCCTGTGTTACACAAAATGGTGGGAGTCTCTCCTTTTTAGAGTGCAGAAGTAGCAAGGGAGACTCTTGGCTTAGCAAAAGGCTGGAAAAGCTCCAGATCTTGGTGCCTATGTTATACAAAAAATGACTTTTGCAAGAAATTCTGCAGTAAATCAGCATTTGCATGAAATTCCGAAGGAGAGAAAATAAAGTTTAACAATTTTAAGGAATAATGAGGGTACACAGGCACACAATACTCAAAACAGAACACACGTACAGATCTAAGATATAAGCAGTTGTGAGAGGATAGGTCTGCAATAGATGAGGGAATTGGGGAGTAAATGTTATAGTCACCTGCTGTTGGAGCGTTATGGTCAACTGAACAGAGCTGAGTTGCCTGTACTTAGCTCTGGTAGAAGAACAGCGTGTTATGAAACAATATCACAGGCATATAGGTGTCCAGACGTAGGCAGGGAGAACAAAAATTATATTTTAAGCTTAGATTAGTATTAGGTAACATACTATATACAAGGAGGAAGCACTTAGTAAACGTTAATGATTGCTAAAAGGAGATCACATAGGAAAGCTTGTGGCAAGGTGTGCCATAGTCTCTTTGTATTGCAACAACCTTTGCTGGGTGCGGTAATCAAGAAACATGTCCATGAGGCTTCCAGTCTCAGCTGACTGGAATAACTCATTCAATGATTTAATCTTGCAAACAGATCTTTTTGTACTTTTGGTCTGCTTTTGGTCTGGACACTCTGCTACACACACACAAATATATGACTGTTGGCATCTGCCAGTATATATTGCAGGAAAATCATATGAAATCCATATTTCAGAAAGTCAAGGTATAAAGGGTAAAGCAACAAGAATTAGGACTAATGGAAACATTTTTTCACGCAACGTGGGATTGGTGTTTGGAATATGGTGCCACAGGAGGTGATGATGGCCACTAACCTGGATAGCTTTAAAAAGGGCTTGGACAGATTTATGGAGGAGAAGTCGATCTATGGCTACCAATCTTGATCCTCCTTGATCTGAGATTGCAAATGCCTTAGCAGACCAGGTGCTCAGGAGCAGCAGCAGCAGCAGCAGCAGGTCATTGCTTTCACATCCTGCATGTGAGCTCCCAAAGGCACCTGGTGGGCCACTGAGAGTAGCAGAGTGCTGGACTAGATGGACTCTGGTCTGATCCAGCAAACTTGTTCTCATGTTCTTATATTCTGGGCAAGATGGACTGTTGGTCACATGTAGCAAATCTTTTCTTATAATTTTTATGTGACTGTACAGAAAAAAGACACCAGAGTTGGCCGTTGAGTCTCATCCCTTTCTCCTTCTGCATTCAGTGCACAAGCCATTAAAGTAGTACTCTCTGCAAGCAGTATTCCTGAATTGTCACTGTTGCTGTAGATGACATAATGTGGAAGCTGAACTATATGGATGCTATGATAATGGCATGTGTGGAAATATTAGGGAAAGAAGGGCTTAGCAATTAGGGCATAGCATAGCAGCTGGTTTCTATCATCAGTAAGGCAGATTCCGCATGGACAAAAAACAGTGGGGTGAAAACAGTGTAAAATGGTTTAAAAGGGTTTGAAAGGGTTTACACTGTTTTCACACCGCTGTTTTTGGTCCAAGCAGAATCCGCCTAAGTCTTGCATTTCTAAATTATAATGATACGCACAATCTTTCTCAAATTTATTTAATTTATGTCCTATGACTTCATTTCTATGAAGATGAAATCTTAAATTTCAAAATTAGCATTAACCATCAACTGCTTTTACACTATTCTTCATAGAATTTTCTTTCACATCAGAATAAAGGTAGAAGGTATTGGGCAAAAAAACAAACAAACAAAAGTCCCATGCTCACTGATACAAAATTATTTCTGACGAGCAGCTGGAAAATGTGCTATTGGATTCTCCTGTGGTATAGATTTTAGTAGTCTAATGTCCAATGTTACTTGATTAGATCATCTTGCCTCTTAACAACTTATTTGGATGGAGTAGACCTTGTGGAGACAAACAAGGCAGAGGTGTAGCTGGGCCATACTGCACCTGGTGCGCACTCTGCGTTTTCCGCCCCCCTCCCCGGTAGCGCCCTGCCCCCCACACAAAAACACTTATCTTAGTTCAGCCTGAAAGTGCAGGTTGGAAAAAGAGGGCTCCAACTTTCAAAGACAATTGAACTCTTAGTAGCAAAGACACTGAGCAGAACTGAGAGATCTGCTGGCACCAGACATCAAAAAATACCCACAGCTCCGAAATGATTATCAAACATCAAAAGCAGTCGTTATTTTCTTTAGATGAACAAAACCTATTCAGTGACCCCTTTGAATGTTTATTGGGCCCTTTTTATTTGTTTGGGTCTATGGTACTAATAACATTTAATGTAAGTTTTGTGATTATCATAACCCCAATGTAAAGAATTTAAAGAATATTCATGTGGGAAAGCAGAGGAATGACAATTGGGCTTTAGTTAAAAATAGTAATTTAAGAAAGTTCATGAAAGTGAGAGATTATTACTTTCTTTTGCTAAACTGCTGATTTCAGCAAAGAGACCTACTTCCTTTCAGTCCATATTACCCAGAATTATACACAATGTGTGATAAAAGCCACACTATTATGCACTCAACTGGGAGGAACTATGGTGCAATTGTTACAGAAAATTGTAATATCAACTTCTTAGGTGATATTGGAGATATTTGAGCTTGCTTCTCTGCCCCAAGAGTGGCAAGAAGGTTCAATCTAAGAGGGGAGGTTGGTTCCTCTCCCCAGAACCCAGTGTGTACCCCCAGATCAGAGGAGCTGTTTTCCCACAATCTCTTCACCCTGAACAAGGAGGACATTCATCCCAGCATGCCCTCAGATCCAGGTAAGAAGGACCATCCCTCCATCTTATACAAATATGGCATGTCGAGGCCTCATAACACGAAGACCCTGTTCCTTTTATTTTTCTAGGATAAGATTCTTCAACCAGCTCATGGGCACAAGGGACCACCAAGCATGATGATGATGATGATGATGCCACCCAAATTGAGGGATGGGCTGATGAAGGAGCAGAGGAGAATAAGTTTTGCACTGTGTGGAACGGACCATATTCTCTCAGTCCCCTAACCTTCAGACCTAAATGTGAAACCGAATAAAATGCATAATAAGAACTAATTCACATCTCACTAAGGTAATGTGGACTATTTGGTGGATAAACTGTTGTTCTAATCTTTAATATGTGGACTTTTCCACTAAAAGTTCCTCCACTGTTCTGGAGTTGTTGGATCACTTTACAATTCAACTTTGGTTCTTCTTGCACAGACAATATATGTTCTGCATCATGGGCAGAATCTGTGTGTTTGCTGTTGGTCACTTGAGAAGAAACTCAGCTTAAAAAAATTCCTTAGATATAATTAAATAAATTGCTGTATAATATATATTCAATTTAAAAAGTACTAGCCTGTATTTCTTATGTCTTTATCTGTAATAGCTAGTTCCTAATCTAAAGAGCTTGGTCCTCAGATATTAGCCATATTTGTTTTAGTGCTGTGGTTTAGGATCACCTTAAGGGTTCTTTCACATTTAGGAAACACCCATGCCTAGAACACTTTGTCCTACATGCTCCTTATACACACTCATCTTTCATTATGGAGTATCTTATGGATCAACACCTTCAATTTACGAGAAATCACAGTTGTAACAATAGTGATTTTATATATTGGGGACAATATATTAATCTGATATGAAAACTCAATAGTGTCTTCCTTTTTTTTTTTGAATGCTTTATTTAAGTTTTACAGACATATAGTAAATATAACATTACAGTATTTTTCATTCATGCCTTAACTAAGAAAGAAAAAGGAAAAAAGGGAGAGAAAAGGAAGAAAGTCAGCGAAGAAAGAAGATCGCCATCATAGAAAAGAAAAAGGAGAAAGGGAAAAAACAAGAATAGTTTAACATCTTTCATCTTTCAAAATTATCTATTATACTCTTAAACATCATTATTTCTCAAATTCAGAGGCTTCCGTCTGTACATACTTTGTTTTCAAATAAAATTATTAAACAGCATGAAAGTTTTGGACAATATATTTTTGTTCTATATATGTAGTCCATTGGTCCCATTGTTTCTTTGTGTTATAAGTATTTTCCAGTTCATCATTACCCTGTAGTTGGGCAATTTTTACTAGTTCTAACATTTTCATATGCCACTCAAATATAATTGGAATATTAGAAGTTTTCCAATTTCTTGCCAAAACTAATCTGGCTGCTGTAGCCAAGTACTGAAATAAAACCCTTTTTTCCTTGTCTAATATTTTACTACACATACCCAACAAGTACAGTTCAGGTTTACATTTTATTGGTATGTTAAGCATTCTTTGAACTTCCTTATGAATTTGTGTCCAAAACATTTTTATTCTTGGACAAGCCCACCATTGATGGAAAAATGTACCGTTTAAGGATCCACACTTCCAGCATGTTACCGGTTTCTTTGTAATCTTTGCTACTTGGGTCGGCGTAAGATACCATCTAAATCTGATCTTATATACATTTTCCTTTATATAACTGCTGCTTGTGAATTTTAAGCCCACATTCCATATATGTTCCCAATCTTCATACATTATTGGGTGGCCCAAATCTTGCGCCCATTTCACCATATAGTCCTTTACTGTTTCGTCTTCTTGTTCTAACTGAAGACATATACTATACATTCTTTTAATTAAGAAATCATCTTTTTTTAATAAGTCTTGTTCTAATCTATCCTCTTCTCCATGTTTCCAAGGAGGTTTTATTTCTTTAATATATATATTATAAAGTTGGTAGTACAACCACCAACTTATTTTCCATCCTTCATTGTTTAGTTTCTCGATAGGTTTCATCTTCCATTCTATATTTTCACCTTGAGAATGCCTTTCCAGTATATCTGAATATTTGAGCCAGCCTTTGTCCAGATCATTTCTATTTAGTAGAGCTTCATGGGGTGAAAGCCAAAATGGAGTGTTCCTGTATAAAAGTCTCCGGTATTTCTGCCATACTTTCAGGAGGGCAAATCTGAAAGGATGATGAAGGAACTGTCTATTTATTTTCTCTTTTCCATACCATAAGTATGCATGGAAACCAAATCTTAAATCAGCTCCTTCTATTGTAAGTAGATTTTTATTCTCTAATGTGAACCAATCTTTTAAACACATTAGACTAGCAGCCTCATAATACATTTTTATGTTTGGAGCAGCCATTCCCCCTCTATTTTTAGAGTCAGCAAGTACCTTGTAACGAACCCTTGGTTTCTTCCCTCCCCATAAGAATTTTAGCAGATCTTTTTGCCATAGTTTGAATGGTTTGTTTGTCTTTATAATGGGCAAGTGCTGAAATAAGAATAGTAATTTCGGAATTATATTCATTTTAAGGGCCGTTATTTTGCCTATAAAGGATAGCTGAAGTTTCGTCCACCTATCAAGATCTTTTCTAATAGTTTTCCAGACCACATCATAATTATTTTCATAAAGGTTCAAATTAGTTGGTGTTAAATTTATTCCTAAATATTTAGCTTTTGGGGAGATTTTTCCTCCCCATTGTTCTTCCAAATTATCCTTCTCTTCTTTTTTCATATTCCTCACCAGGATCTGGGTTTTTCCTTTGTTAACTTCCAAGCCTGAGATGGTGTTGTAAAGCTCCAGATGTTCTTTTATGTATTTTATACTTTGTAACGGGACTTCTAGAATTAAAACTAGATCGTCCGCGAAGGCTCTAATTTTATAGTTTTCCTTCTTAATTTTAACTCCCTGTATTCGTTTGTCTCCTCTAATTTTTTCTATAAGTAATTCAAAAACTAAAATGAATAGCAGGGGGGGACAACGGACAGCCTTGCCGAGTGCCACGTTGGATTTGACATTCCTTAGTTCTTTCTCCGTTGATTATGATTCTTGCGTACTGGTCTGAGTAAATTTTTTCTATCCATCTGGTAAACTTGTATCCAAATTGCTTTTTCTGCAGAACTTCTTTAATTAGGTCCCAGTTTAGGCTATCAAAGGCCTTCTGCATATCTAGAAAGAAGAGGGCTAATTGCTTTTCAGGGTGGTTTGCAAAGTAATCTATTATATTAATAATTATTCTAGTGTTGTCTTTCATATGTCTTTTTGGCAAAAAGCCTGATTGTTCCTGAGGGATAATTTCATTCAGGACTTTTTTAATTCTATCGGCTAGGATTTTGGCAAAGATTTTATAATCAACATTGATCAAGGAGATAGGTCTATAGTTACCCATCTCTGTTTTATCTTTATCTCCTTTTGGTATAAGAGAGATGTTTCCCTGTTTCCATGATTCTGGAATGCCATGCTCAGGGATTTCATTAAATAGTTTTACTAAAAAGTCAGTTAGTTCTTCATAGAATTTCTTATAAAATAGATTCGTTAACCCATCGGGTCCTGGAGTTTTATTCAGTTTAAGGTTTTTGATCGTTCTATAGACCTCTTCCTTGGTGATATTTTGGTTTAACGGCTCTTGGAATTTGGTGTCTATAGGTTCCATTTTAAATGATTGTAAGATCTTTTGATATAGATCTTCGTCTGTCGGTTGATCTTTTCTTTGATACAATTTAGAGTAGAATTCAAAGAATGTTTCTTTAATTTGTTCATTATCAGTAACAAACTGGTCTTTAACTTTGGATTTTAAGGATCGTTCTGTCTGCCCTCTTCTCTTTTAGTTTCCAAGCAAACCACTTGCTAGGTTTGTCAGCATGGAGAAAAGCTTGTCTTTTGCCCTTATATTCTTGTTTATATGTATCTTTCAGGAGCAACACTTCTAGCTGGTGGTTCAGAAGTTTAATTGATTGTTTAGTTTTTGTTCTGTCTTTACCTTTAATCAGGTCTTGTTCTTTCTTTTTTATCTGTGCTTCTAGATTTAATATAACTGCATTTTTTTCTTTTTTTAACCTAATTCTATGGCCTATGAAAATTCCCCTTATGAATGCTTTGAACGAGTCCCAAATTAGGTTCTTTGAAAACATCTGTTCAGTATTCCACATAAAAAACTCTTTTATATGTGTTTTACAGTCCTGAATAATATTCTCGTCAAGCAATAATTTATTATCTAGAGACCATCTAAATTCATACTTTTTAACATTCAAGTTAATATTTAACAACACAGGCTTGTGGTCTGTAGTGGTATTTCCTAGAATTTCCACTTTTTTAATCCATTTAATGAGTGACTTTGAAGCTAGCATCATATCTATTCGGGAACCCGTATTGAATTGTGATGAAAAGTACGTGAAATCCTTTTCATTAGGATGTTTAAAGTGCCAGGTATCTATCAGTTCCAATAGTTCCATACCTTCAAAGAACTTTTTAGGTAATTTTCCTTGATCCGGTAAAGATGCTATCTTCCCTCCATAATGCTTATCTAAATTCACATTGATTACCCCATTCATATCGCCCATGATCAGAAAACCTTCATATTCAGACCAATATTCCAGAATTTTATCAAACAACATTCCATAAAATTCATTTTTGTTTGAATTAGGAGCATAAATACCAACCAACAAAATTTTTTGCCCATTGATCTCCACCTTAACTAACAGAAATCGTCCTTCCGGATCTTCATAAACCAAATAGGGTTGAAATTTATCTTTAACAAAAATTGCCACTCCAGCTCTCTTGCCCTTTACTCTAGCCGCTACAAATTCTTTACCAAGTTTTGAATTTTTAAGTAAATGAATGTCTTTAAACAAAACATGCGTCTCTTGTAAACACGCAATCTGTGTTTCCCTCTGTAACAGGTAATTAAAAATGTTTTTTCTTTTAACAGGATTATTAAATCCATTAACATTCCACGTAATAATATTCATCATTTATTAGAAAAGAAGAAAAAAAAGCAAATAAAATAAAGGAAGGGGGAGAGAGCTGGTTTCTACTGTAGAGTGTACTTATTTCAGTTCTTTTTTGGATTTCTTCAAAAATTCTAGCGCCTCAGATTTGTTAGTTACAAGTCTTCTGGCCCCTTTAAACTGAAAAGACAGGCCTTCCGGAAACTCCCATTTGTAGTAGATGCCTTTTTTCTGTAGCATAGAGGTTAAGTCTGTATATTCTTTTCTAGAGTCCAACATTTTACTAGGTATTTCTTTAAGGATGATGATTTCTATTCCACCCTCCTTCAGTCTTCCCTCATAATGCTTGTGGAGAATTTCATTTCTGAAAGATTTTCTCAGGAAAGAAACAAGTATATCTCTTGGGAGATTTTTCTCCCTCGCTATCTTTGAGTTGATTCTATAGATCTCGTCAATTTCTTGCTCCACTTCTTTACTTGTTCTTCCCAAGAATTCTGCCAGTAGATTTACCATTCTGGTTAATAGAGCCTCGTTGTCTTGTTCTGGAAGCTTCCTAAATCTCAAAAATTTCTCCTTATATTTCATCTCCAGCCAAAGACTGTCATCTAGATAAGATTCTCTTTCTGTCTCCAGTTTTTCTATCTTGCTCTCCACCTTCTCAAGTCTATCGTCCATATGTTTCATTTCGTCTATTAGCTGATTCATGCCCTTTTCCAACGTTCCTATTTTTTTAACTTCCGTTTTTATTCCACTTAAGTCCTCTTCAATCTTTTTAACTTTATCATTTGTTTCTAGAATGGTATTTGTAATCTGATCCAGCTTGGCCAGCACCTCATTAATTGCCAGCTTATCAGGAGTATTTAATTGACTAGCTGATGTTCCTTGTCCTGTGGGCTGAGATCTCGGATTTTGCTTTCTAGGAGTCATATTCAGGTGTTTTTTTTTCCCTTCCGCCTTCCTGTGCAGCAAATAGTCTATGCAGCTTAAAAAGCTCAGGGGCTAGGCAAAAAAACAACAACTCTAATTTGGGTTCCGCTTCCAGCAGTTCTAGTTTATAAATTTTTGACTTATCAAGCAGTATTTAGTAAGCACAGACTCCGTAATGCAATACAGTCAACTAATTAATAAACAACTTATCTCCTTGCATTCGGCGGTGCCTCCAGAGGAGTTCTGCCTATTGGCTCGAGACGCAATTAGGAGATGAAGCTAAGGAAGTAGTTTTCCGGGGCGACGCCCCTGTTCCCCCGTGGCGTTTCTGCTGAGGGCCTGCGGTTTCCCCGACTCTCCCGGGACTCGCCCCCACGCTCACCGTTCTTCGGCACCCTTCTTTTGTGCCTAGTCCTCACGGCTCAGCTGCTGTTAGCCGCGTGGGTTGCGCCTCTCCGGAGCTCAGGAATTCCGCCGCCTCCGCGGTCCGCCTCCCAGGCGCGCCTGTCGTCCTTTCCAACCCGACCTGCACTTTGCCTTTCGCAAAGCCCTTTGTACCTGGGCTTTGGTATTGCAAACAGTCTTTGCCTGTAGCAAAGGTTTGTGTTTGTTTTGCGTCTTCAACGCTCCGACCGCTCGCGGAGCTTCTCCCTCCCCCGGAAATTGCACCGGAAGCCAATAGTGTCTTCCTGACTGAGTGTGCATACCCATTTTAATTAGGGATGCAAGTCATGCCTAGTGAATTATGGTAACAATCATTATATGATAGAATTTAAGAATGTTACCTTCCACAGAGCAAAATAACAAGCCTGCTATTTCTTTTGGTTCTCTTCTTTGCAACATCAAAATTAAAAGCTTTCAAAAGCATGTGTTTGCACAGGTTATTCGTTGGTAACCGTATTTTGTAAGCCTTTGGGAAAGCTAAAGATGGATGTGGAAAGGTTATATAAATTGCTTCCCCAAGGGAATAAAAATCTAAAGTTGATTTTGAACAAGGGACTCATGCAATGTTTTAAGCAAATCTGCTGCCAATGGAAAACAGGTGAGCACCGCATGAGCAGCTGAAGAAATAGGATTGCATCAAACCTCCTCATGCCTCTGTGTCCACAGTGCATTCTTCCTAAAGATTATCAGCACATCTGTTAGGTATTTGAATGGTTGTAAGGGAGCAAATTTAAAAATACTCACACAGTTAAGCATGTGCGCCATATGCCATAGAAGGGCTGTTAAAGGAACATTCAAAGATGTCAAGGTGTGCTCAACAGGACAGAAAGTGGTAATCATTTTGAGAAGCACAAAAATAAACTGGCCTCGTATAACTGAAAAAGAACAAACACTTCTTATTGAGTTAGTCTGAAACATTATAGTCATTTCTGCACACAGTAGGAATGTGTACAAATAAAAATTCATTTTCAGTTTATTTTTTAAAAAGATTATTCAGTTTTACTAAATTAGCTATTAAAACTATTGTTTTAGATATTCAGTTTTTTTCATTTCCTTGGTTTTAATGGGAAACACATTTAATAGGAACACATTTTCTGACTATAAGTTTTTTTCTCTGTCCAATTGGTATGAAATTCTCAGGATTTTGATTCCCTCTGCTAAGAGATCTTTGCAGCCATTTTCCAAGCTGTTAGAAGAAAGCATCCCCATACTAAATGTAATATTTTTCATTGCTGAGGGTGCTTGAGAAATTAGGTGATGGGAACAAACAATATATAAAAAATTAATAAGAAATCCCCATATATTTAATATGTCCACCCATTTATACATAACAAAACCATCAGGTGGGGTCTATATGTTTAAACATGCAAACAATGGGAAGGGAACCCCACTCACTCTCATTTCACTCCAGTGTTTGAGGCATTTTCTCCCAGAACAATAACGCATGTTAAAAAATAAAAATAAATTGGGGTTAGGGCAACCCAAAACTTGTAGAAGTAATGTTCACTTCTAAAAAGCAATGCCCACTTCTTTAAGCAATGTGGCCACTGAGATCCATTAGATTATATAGTGAGATCTTGACTATTTGAGAGGTTACTGGCAACCCATACACAACATTACTGAGGATTCCAAGCCTCAGCCATCCTCAGCAGGGAGAGGGCGGGAGAGAAAGAGGTTTCAAAAAGCAAAATATAGAAACGAAGTGGGTTGGACCAGAAAAGCTTAAAAAGCAAATCTGAAGATGGGAGATAACTATATTGTCATTCAAAAATGTATCTGTTTAGAAACTAGCAATTCTAAGTAGTGGATCAAAATGCTACTGCTGTTGATACAATGAACTCCAGAGTAGTCCCTCTCCAATCACTGATGATCTTTTCCAATAGATTTTTGAGTTGTGATCTAAACAGGTAGGAAAATACATTAAGTACCATATATACTCGAGTATAAGCTGATTTTTTCAGCAGATTTTTTATGCTGAAAAGCCCCCCTCGGCTTATACTCGGGTATATATGGTATGCTGAATTGGGTTGAGAAGGAGAAGAGCTGAATAGAAACACAGGAAGAGATCCGCTGGGCCAGCTGCTCCAAGAGGCAGGGCCCTAGCTCGTTTGTAATCTACACAACTAGGAATATTCAAATAATGTGGCCTCAACACCCCATGGAAAATGGGAGGAAGGAGTCAGGCTGCACTCGCGTTCCCAGGGGCATGAAAGCGGTTCAGTGGAGCGATGGTCTCATGCTCAGTGCTGCTTCCAGTTCCTCCACCTTCTCCAGTTAAACAGGTTTTACAAAGTTTTATTTGTGGCACATCAGCTACGATAAGCAGCTAAAATGCCTACAGACAGCTCTGGCTCTCTTGCAGCATCACCCTGAGCAGGGTCTTTACCAGGGATGTAGATAAGGGGGGTTCTTGGGTTTAAACCCCCCCCATTGCTTGTCCGGCGGGGGCAGGCTAAAGCTAGCCAGAGCCCAGGCAAGAAAGAAGGATGTGGTGGTAGCGGCGAGGGGAGCGATCCAGAAGGGAGGGGGTGCCCCAGTTTTGCCCTGTCCCTGCCTGTTTTGGAGTTTCCTTGCTTGCAAGCAAGGAAATGCCAGAGCAGCCAAGGTGGGGGCTGCTGTGAAGATCCAGGAGGTGGGGAGAGCAATCCAGCAGGGAGCAGGTGCCCCAACTCTTCCCTGCACCCACCTGCTTTGGAGTTTCCTTGCTTGCAAGCAAGGAAACCCCAAAAGTAGGTGAATGCTCTGTCTGGCATTTCCTTGCTTGCAAGCAAGGAAATGCCAGAGCAGCCAAGGTCTGGGGCTGCTGTAGGGATCCGGGAGGTAGGGGGAGCAATCCAACGGGAAGCAGGCACCCCAGGTCTTCCCTGCCCCCACAAGCAAGGAAACACCAGACAGAGCAGTCACCTGCTTTTTGAGTTTCCTTGCTTGCAAACAATGAAACCCCAGAGCAGGTGAAGGTTGGAGCTGCTGTGGGGATGCGGGAGGGGGAGAGAAGTGATCTGGCTAGGAGGGGGCACCCTGGCTCTTGCCTGCCCTTGCCTACACCTCTGCTCCGGAGCCAGTCAGAGCACGGGAAAGAAAGTCTCGCCTCTCATGAAGCTTTCCCAGGCTCCTGCTGGCATGCAGGGTGGAGGCAGGGTTTGGGGAGGCAGGGCCACACCCCCAGGTGATGGTGGGGGCATGGCCATGCCCCCTGAGCCCCGCTCCCAAACCCACCCCATTATAAATCTATACCTATGTCCCTGGTCTTCACATTGTTGGATGGGTCACTGTCACAGAGGAGGGGACAGAAGGACCCATCTGGACAGAAACATGAGTTGAACAAGCACATCCACCATGCTCAAGGAGTTGAGAAGCGAGATTATAGTGGAGGCCATCTCATAGTTACCTCCTCCCCTTCGGGCTGCTTCAGGTCCTAGTTCAAAAAGGTCTCTGCATCTTGCCAGGACCACTTAGTTATTATTATTCTGTCCAATCTGAAAAAAAGGAACTGTAACCTGGCTGCTGCATTTCCCACCCTAGGCTTATACTCGAGTCAATAAGTTTCCCAGTTTTTTGTGGTAAAATTAGGTGCCTCGGCTTATATTTGGGTCAGCTTATACTCGAGTATATACGGTATGTCTACACTTTTAAAGCACTGGTCTTCAGCCTTTCCAGATCCAGGATCCACCTCTTCAGTTGCAACCTTGTGAAAGAAAGTCATATGAATCAGAGTCATAATAAAGTTGGGGCAAATCACATGACCTTTGTGGTGAGGAGGGAGGGATATGCTTAGCAAGTTTGTGTGGAATTCTTGAGTACCAAAAGGTAGGGTAGCCAGAAAGAGAGAATGCAAAAGAGAACTTTTATGATGGGGAAAGTCACTGAATTTGTCTATGCTGTAAAGGAATCCTTAGAATCACTGAATGATCTTGTTTTGTCATCCTGCTTATCCTCCCAGTGTACTTGCAGAAACAGGAAGAAGGCATGGAGCTCATGCTTCTATGCATGTTCATTTCCAAAAAGTAATGAAAAGAGGCCTGCAGCCCAGCTGGTAGGGCTCCTCCTGAAGGTCCCAACTCATGGGATGAAGACTATTGTTTTAGACCACAGGTGTGCAACCTGAGGCACTGGTTAACTAAATATGATGGGTAGCAGGACATTGTGGTAATTCTATTGTAAAAGGTATGATGGAACTAATTATTGACATCATTTGGCTTGCATTTCTGCCTCTGCCTTCCTCACTGAAATTCACAGAAGCAAAATTCCACAAGGAACCAGAGGAAGAAAGTCCTGCGCAGTTTTAGAATGGGGCATTTTCTTATGCTAAGTACTAGACTTTTGAGTATTCATGTGTAAACGACTGCAATGTTTTGAAAGTCTTACGAAGACTGGTTGTGTCTCTCATCTTTTAATGAAGATTGAGTGGCTTTACAATAAGTCATAAGGATGTGTGTCCCCATTATCCTACCAAACTGAAAGTACACATCCAGAAAAATTATTTTGAAAAGATTTCATAACTTATACAAAATAAGGCAGATTCCACATGGGCCCGAGGATTAGCAGGGCACCGGTGTACATGACACTGGTGTGGGCTTGGGGCTGTTCGCTCACTTCTGTGCGGGGGGGCGCCTTTGCATGGAGGTGTGCTGCTTTTAAAAAACCTTACCTCCTCTTCCCTGTGTAGCTCCGTCGGGACGAGGGGACATGGTCTTCTAATACATTTATCTGTAAGTTACCTATGTAAACTGCAACTCCTTTTTTATTGTTCATCAATGCCACATAGATTTTAATCAACTTATTATTTAAGATATATTTGTGTCTTTTCTCTATATTTTTCCTTGAATGAGAAAAATATATCTGCATTTTTAATTGATTAAGTCTATGGAGTCAGTGTGAGCTTATGCTGGCACATTTGTCCACCCTGTTGGCACATTTGGCAAATGGGATAAAGAAGAAGAAGCTGATGGGGTGGGAAAACTGGGAGGTGGGTGAGTCCTGTGGACCTCAATGATCCCCAATACAAAAGACAGGCTGGCCTTCCAGTGGCGTAGTGCCAACAGGGCAGGGGGGTGCAACATCCTGGGTGGAGCCATGGCGGAGGTGTGGCTGGGCTATGGAGGAGATGTTTCAGGGCAGGGCGGGGGCGGGCAGCACCCTGGCAGGGGCCCAGATTGCACATGTGCCCTGGGCGCAGATTCACCTTGCTCCACTTCTGTGGTCTTCAGAGATGTATTGGTGTTCAGAAGAACACTGGGGCAGCTTGGGGCATTCCGGGGACATTCCCAGAGGTGGAGACTATGTTAGTTGGCTTCCCCCAAGGCTTTGCTGCTAGGAACATGGCACCCAAGGCCTTAGAGTTAAGTCATCAACTCTGTTTCTTTCCTTTGTAACATTTGTCTTTAAGAAATCAAAATCCCTCCTTTTGCTCAGCATACTTGTAGGTAGATCTTAGAATATCTGCATTTCTTCTCCCGTCACTTGTTCAGTCAGTATAGCTTCTCGTGTTTTCTTATGTATAAATTTGACTAGTATGTCCTGTGGCAATTTGTTCTTAAATGCAAAACTTGAATTTATTCTGAACATTTCCGCTGGTCTAGAAAGTCTCCTTGGATCTTCAGGTAGTAGCCTGTGAAAAGTGTTCCACTCTCATTTAATGAAGATAGAAGTAACATGTTTTATTCAAGACTTTTGCACCTGGCCTCTTTTCTTTTAGCATACCTTTTCATCTGAAGATCCAGCAGCGTGTTGTGGTGCATTCCAGATATTTTAAAAAGGTAAAGTTTCCCCTTCCAACTCTGTCCAACTCTGGGGTATCACTGCGAGCAGTGATTTTATAGGCAAGCCTTTTTTGTGATGTAGTTTGCCATTGCTTTCCCTGGCTATTCTTTACCCCTTAGCTATGAACTAGGTACTCATTTACCAACAAAGAATGGATGGATAGCTGAGTTGACCATGAGCCAGCTGCCAGGATATCTGATCCACAGGGGGCTCTAAGTCCTGACCGTGTGAGTGGCAGTGCAAGCACTTAACCACTATGCCATGCGGCTCTTCATTCCAGATATTTACCTTCTTACAAATATTGTTATTTATTTTGAAGGAGGTCTACATAATTAGCAATGGGCTAAAATTGACTAAAATACAATGCAAAATGGAAGACACATAATCAGAGATGAACTATTTAGCATTTGGAAAACACTCCAAGAAGAATAAGTCATCCTATGTCCCTTTTAATATCTCTCATAGGCTGTTTCTGCACAGCCAGAGGCAGCAGCTTTCCACGGGCTTTGATGAAGCCAGTGGAGTGTTGGGACCGTTCACATGGTCCCATGAGGGCAGTCTCCATGCCACTGCTGCCCGCAGAGGCAGCTCCACATGGAGCCACCCAGGGTGTCTGGAGGAACTTACCTTGTGTTCCTCTGCTGCTCCGGGAGGCTGGAAAGACACAGCCATGCTGCCCTCTGACTCTCGGAGGTCACAGAGCAGCGTGGGTGTGTCATTTCAGCTGCCCAGAGCTGCAGAGGAATGCAAGGCAAATCCCTTGCAGACACTGGAGGGGCCAAAAGCGGTGCCCTCACGCTGGTGCTGTTTGTACTGCGCCGGCGGGAAGATGCCGCTTTTCAAAAAGGGGCATTTTCACGCCACTTGGGGGGGGCAAGGACTACACTGCTGCGATGCAGCAACGCCTCCTGTGCGAACAGCACCCTAGGGATCGTGTTTTTTCTGTCCCTAGGGTGCTGTTATTTGGCCATGCGGAAACAGCCATAGAGACATACTATGATAAGCTTGTGAAGAAAAATAATGATTTCATCACATCTGAAGACATGATAAACTCTCAAGGAGAAAAAAAAGTTTAACTCCAGTGGTATTTTTAAGATAAAGTTAATCTTAAAGGTGCCACTGGACTCAACCTTTTTTTCTAGTGCTTTGGACCAACACAGCTTCCCACCTGAATCTATCTCAAGGAGAAGTTAAATCTTCACAAAAGATGAAGGATGAATGCTATGAAGTACAATAGCTAATATATTTTCAATTAGTTTCAAAATTAAAAAAGGATAGTCCTGGTGGAAGAGATGTAATAAAGGAGCTGAATGTATTTGAAAAGATGATGACATACAAAAAAAGAACATATATTAGGACAAACATTTGATACAGAAACAGAACAAGTTAAAACACGTATAGTAAGAAAGATTCACATTTTCGGGAAGAAATATCTCTTCAACAAGTGGAAACCTTCTGGACAAAGGATATGAAATTTACAACCAAACAAACATTAAGAGAAAATTTATATAAGATGTTTTACTGGTAGTATATCATTCCAAATGATATTGAGAATATGGATAAGAATTATGAAGGGAAATGTTGGAAATGCAAAGAAGGAGATAGTACTTTTACCACATGTGGTGGACTGTAGAAAGACAAAGAAAGGAAAGAAATACGTTCCCTATGAGTGCCAAGAGTATGCTATTAAACATTCTGCTAAAAGACAAATAAAAAACTGCTTTAATAAATGAGTTGTATATGCAGCAAAATGGAAACCAGAAGAATATCCATGCCATGTTCTTTTATAGTTTTAACATCTATTATCATTATTATTTATTAGATTATGATGGATAATATTATATGTGCATTTTTTTGTTGCTGATATAATTGTAATTGTTGTTTTGGTTTCCTTTCATTTTTCTGTCAGGTTTATATCAACAAAAGTTTTTAAAAAATTTTTAAAAATAACCTGGGGCAGATAAGAGAAAGACATCGAGGTCTGACGAATGGGTGATGTTTGCCTGGCAGGTTTGCAACACCTGCAGTGACACTGCTGTCAGGACCACACAACTCCTTCCCTGACCACGCGTGACAAATCAATCAAATAACTGTGCTGCAGTTATGGATTCTGGCAGCACATAAAACAACACAATAGAGATTGATTTATTATTTTTCCCTACAGTGGCACTGATCACAGAATTATAAAGTTAAATTTATGTGTATCATATTTTGAAAATTGCTCAAACCCACTGTGCGGGCTGTTTGTTGTTGATTTGTTAACGAGAGAATCCATAACTCAGGCACAGAATGAAAAATGCTGCTGGCTGTTGCTGAACTTATTTTTGATATCATGAAAGTATTTTAACAGTTTCCTTTGACTTTCAAGGCTTCCATTTTTTCCCCTTTTTTAGTCTCCTTCATCTAACACACTCACCAGAAAGCTAGCAGGGGGCGAACATCAAGATGATGTGATTTCCCTCAGTAACACAGAACCTTTCTTTACCAAAGACAAATCATGACAAAGACACATTGTGATGGCTTGCACTGGACATCAGACTGACGCTGGAGGAAATGCAAAAATGAAGTGAAGAATTGGTGGAAGGGAGGGAAAGTCACTCAGGACAAAGTTGGGGAAATATATGTGCATTTTAGAGGGTGATGTATTTGATGAAATTGCTGTTCAGTCCTTCCTCTTTCTTATATAGAAGGAATTTTTTCTTCTAATATAGCTCAGTACTGTCAACCCTGTTAGCCAACTCACACAACTAGAAAGCATGTGGAGACTTCTTGACAACCACTTGAAGGATTTGCTTGCCTTGGCTCTCTGCCTATAACCAGTCACTTCTGGGCAGCTGCTGGTCCATGCAGGAGTAGTCTTCTGGCATGCCACCAAAATACTCCCCCCCCCCAAGAGATTGCTAACGATTCTTGTGCCAGTGTTCCACACAATAGTCACCCTGAGTATCATGTGTCCAGATGTCTGGGAAAAGCCATCAGGGTTATTACAGCTACTTGCCAAAATCGTAGGAAGACATTCTTATTCAGTCACAAGTTGCTACTTGGAATTCATGCACAAAGTATACAAACTGCCACTAACTCCCTTTTCAAAGCAATAATAGTGTAAAGGTCAGTATCTGCCACTAATAAGAATGCAACACTGCAAGCCCAAGGAAAATCACACCCTTCTGAGCCAATTTACTTGAGTGGACTTAGAAGGGTGTGATTTTGCTTAGGAGTGCAGTGTATATCTCTTTTTAAAATTTAGAGCTTAATTTAAAATTGTATCGATCAAATAACTTTTTTAAAAAAAACAGGTCCAAAGGACTATAATTAAAGTAGTTTGGCTTGGTGACCTTGACTGCAGTTGAATTCATCATTGCAGTCCTGATGTGCCTCTGTCCTGAAGCCACATGTGATCCAATGAGAACATGGTGTTATTTCACATGTATTTTTCCTCATCCATTTCAACACAAACGAATGATGTCCAAGTATCACTTTTTTAAAAAAAAGTAGAGGCATCATAACTGTCCTGATAACAGCAATGTGTGAAAAGCTTTCTTCCTTGCATTTGTAAAAACAAAAAAAAATCTGGACTAGGCTGTCCTTATTTTAAGGGCAGGGTCTCTCCTGTTTCCTGGTCTGTGAAAAGCATTAGGATAGCATGCTCTATATTAGCTACTAAAAAGGATACAGGAGATATTTTGTGTGGGGATAGCCATGGGGTCTGTAATTAAATATGTAAATTTCCTTTTAAATTGTTGCTTTTTATGCAAGAAGCAAAGCAGTGTATCGCGCAGGTCAAGGACTTAGTCATGGTTGTAGCTATGCTTCCCCCTGCTGGTGGAAAACATGGAATGAAGTATTTTCACTGCAAATGGAATGTAACCTGATTAGGCACTTGTAGTGTAGTAATTTAAGTGCAGTAGTAATTTAAGTGCAGAAAATACATTCCAGTCCATCACATCTTAGTTAATGGTTTATTAAGGGCTTTGATACAACTATCATACTGACAGGAAATGATAAGAAAAATTGGCACAATGATCCTAGACACATTTGTATGGAAGGAAGATTCTGACAAAATGTCATCAAAATATTTAGGATTACAGTCACAAGATGAACTCCTATTTTTATTTTATGTAGGAGAAATCCCATTAATTTAGTTGTGAATAAACAGGCACAGGATGGGGCTGCTGCCCACAATTTCTGTGGCACTGAAGGAAGCCTTTTGAAGGCCACAGGATCAGAATTTTTTCACATACTGTGGAAGACCCAAAAATAACAAAATTGTATTACTTTTTTTGTTGTTCACATATACAAAAAAACCCTCAAGCACAATTTAAAAATAAAAGATGGTACCCAAATCACCAGACTGAGATGAAGTTATGTTATTTCAAAGCAAGCTATAATTTTATGAATTCATTCTAAAGATGACTGTGGGTCACACACTGTGTTGAAGAATATACACCTATGTTAACATGCATGTGACCAAGTTAAAAACATAAAGGGTTTTATAGATCTGTAGTCAAACATATGAACATATACCTCACTGGAACAAAGCTGGAATTTGTACTACTTGCCCCTGATTTTCTTTTTTCAATTAGCTGCTTGCTTAGCATTCTTAGAACAAAAAAGGAATGGTTTCAGTATCAAATAAACTGGTACACAAAAGAAAGGCCTACCTATTGTATTGTTGAAGGCTTTCATGGCCGGATTCAACTGGTTGTGGTGGGTTTTCCGGGCTGTGTGGCCATGGTCTGGTGGATCTTGTTCCTAACATTTTGCCTGCATCTGTGGCTGGCATCTTCAGAGCTGTATCACAGAGGGAAGTCTGTTACACACTGTGTGGCCCTTTCCGCATGGAGGCGGAAGGGCTCGGGTCAGCGTTTCTGACGCCGACCCAACGACGCTGGGACCATCCGCACGGACGGTCCCAGAAAGAACCGGGGAGACGGCACCGCTGGGCGCCGTCGCCCGGTCGACTTTCCTGCTCTCCGGCCCTCCGGCACATCGCCGGGGCCTGGGGACATGCCTCCCCTGCCCTGCGCGCCTGCTTCTGTGTCGCAGAGCAGGGGGGCGTGTCCCCAGGCCCCGGTGACGAGCTGGAAGGCTGGAGAGCACAGGTAAGGGAAGGGAGGGAGTGTTCTTTCAATGTTAAACATAGCACTTTGATAAAAAAAAGTATTTATAGTGCTCTGGACAGCTATCAGCACCCCTTTCAGGAAGGGTCCAGGAAGATGTGGCATATTAATTCACAAATCTCCTGACTCCTTTTTGTAGAAAAAGGGATACATGGGCCAGTTTTATAATGCAACTTTCTTTCAATAGTGGCTAAACAGAAGGAGAGTTTGAAGTACAAAGATGCAAAATGGTACAGAGTAAGGCAAAGCAGAGAAGCTGGGAGTGATGAAGATGGATGAAAACCAAAACGAAAGATTATGTTTGTAAATAGGCAAAATAAGCAGGTACGCAAAAGCAGGTTATGTTATCAACGTTCCAGCTATTTGGTTACAACTCTAATGTCATGCTATTGGAAGTCCCTCTATAATAAACAAACAGGAGTAACTGGTCAGTTGCATGGTTGCCAAATGACTTTTACCAGCTCATTTCCTGAGGTCTATATTACCTAGTCTGGATCCTTTCATGCTCAGATTGTACTCTTAGCAAGACAATCTCAGGAGCCAGTGAATAGTGTGTGTGTTTCTTTTCGAAACTATATTTAAATCTTTCAAAATACAACTTCTGGTTGAAGCTTTCAGATCAATAACAGGCTAGCTGATGTCATATTTTCTTTCTCTGCATATAAAAAATGATAACACGTTTCTAATAAGATTGCCCCAGGTGCTTTTACCATGCTCCATCACATCAGGAAACATAATTTATTTCAAAAAGTTAATATACAGGGCTACCTTGCAACTGAGAACAGCAGCTTCTGAAAAACAATACTAGATAGGATTTGTGATTCAGCAGGGCATGCAATGCAGTGCTATGAAAACCCAGCATATTTTTGAAGATAACGATCTACTTCCCATGTTATTAACAGAATAGTTTAATAATGAGGTGTTCTATCACCATGTCAGAGTGCAGTGAAAAGGGCAAACCATCAGTACAGTTATGCTACCTATGCTCTACCGATTTAAATAAAAGAAATAAGACAAGCCAGCTTTCAGGAAATAGGGAATCCAATGTCTGGGTATTGGCAAATCTCCAGATATGCCAGCATAGCTTTGAAGTACACAGTTTTATCTCATTGTTATGCCAGTAAAGGGCTTGGTTAGTAACCAAAGAGTGCAGGGATTAGGAGAACTATATTGTTAGAGCACATACTGACATCATAAGTATGAAGTTCATTTTATATCACCAGCAACCATGGAGAGGAGGTGAGACGTTTAAGTCTTTTAAGTGGATGACACTTTTACATTCTGGAGCCATGGCGAGGAGGAACTGCTGAATTTTCTGGACCACCTTAACAGCATCCACCCAAACATCCAATTTACCACGGAAGCTGAAAAAGAAGGAAAACTGCCTTTCTTAGATGTCTAGGTCTTTCGCAGACCCAACCATCAACTAGGCCACACAGTATACAGAAAACCAACTCACACAGACCAGTATCTACATAAAAACTCCAACCACCATCCACAACACAGAAGAGGTATAATCAAAACTCTGATAGATCGTGCAAAATGAATTTGTGAACCTCACCTCCTCCCTGATTAAATCAATCATCTAGACTGGGATCTGCAGGCTAATGGCTACTCCACAACAGAAATCAGAAGAGCTTTAAGACCAAGAGAAACCCAGAGGACTGAGGAGAAACAACCCTCCACGGGAAAAATATTTCTATCATACATCAAGGGAATCACTGATCAAGTAGGAAAACTTATGAGGAAACATAACCTACAAACCATATTCAAACCTACCAGGAAAATACGGCAGATGCTACACTCAGCAAAGGACAAAAGAGACCCCCTCACTTCATACCCTGCAGCTGTGGAAAAGTCTACATAAGAACCAGAAGCAGGTGAAACATTAGGAAGAAGATTCACCAGACTATGGCCACACAGCCTGGAAAATCCACCAGAACCAATTAATTAATTCATTATTTATTCATCCTTCTGTATTTCATGAAAGTCCCTTAATTTGTACAATATTCCATTCTCCCTGCAACTAGCTACATATTCAATAGTATTGTTTGAATGTTCAGGGTAGTTCAAGGGAAGCTGAGACACAGGGATTTGGAATTTCTCTTTGTTTCTTCCATTGGACTTTCTTTGTCCTAACATCCTCATTCTACATATAGGAATTAAATTTCAGTATATAAGAAGTTTCTTATGACACCAAGAATTCTCACCTCTTTATATTCTCCAATTTAATTGCATTTTAAATATTTTCTTATTTATTAGGCCTGTTTTACTGTAAATAAGACTATTCAGAGACATGCTTTTGACAATGCAGAAAACAACACTTGCCTGAGAATGAGCTCCAATATCCTCAAACTGAGAGATTCTGGATCAGACAGACAGCACTAAAGCAAGAATCAAAATTGTTGCCATGACTACAGCAATGTCAAAGTCTGGCCATGAAGATCTAGCAGGAGGAAGGTATTGGTTGGCACATTCAAGATGTGGAGAGGTTTAAACCACAGCAGCTCTAGGTTGACGAGGAAGAGTATTTCTCCAGGGCACTCTGGGTGCTGTAATTAAAAAGTATAAAAATGAAGTGAAGGAGCAGCTTCTTGCCCCTAGTCTAATGTCAATTACAAATTGGGTGGGAGCATCTAGGTGAGGCTCATCTGTGAATCTGTGAACATCAAGTTTTAAATAGATAAAGTTTTATATAGACCAAGCAAGATCTTGAGACAATTTCTCCCACTTATAAGAGTATAACAAGAGAATTGCTACATCAAATTATATTAAACTAGCAGTAAAGCCCATATTAGATTAAATCAAATGGGCTCTAGGTAAGGGGTGGGTGGGTGGGTGGATGGATGGATGGATGGATTCTGTTTCCCCCCCCTCACATACACACACACAGAGGGGGGGGGCAGGCTCCCCTAACTTTGCAAATGGGCTCTTCTGGCTCAGCTACAGCTAAAAAGAGTTTGTCCCATATTCCCAGGCAGGAAGTTCTTCAAAGTTCACCACAAGGACCTCCCCTCCCTCCTTAAATCTCATTCTCTCAGGCTCTGCCCTCAGATCTCCAGGTATTTCTGAACCCAGAATTGGCAACCCATGGAGACAGTGAATTTTTCCCCCCACCTCTGCAAATGTGTTTTTTGCACAAACATTTTTGAATAGAAATGGAAATCTCCCTAAGTAAAGTAAATCTCCCTAAAAATCTCCCTAAGTAAAGAAGCATCAAATCATAGAGTTGGAAGAGACCTCAAGGACCATCCAGTCCAACCCCTTGTCATGCAGGAACACACAATCAAAGCACCCATGACAAATGACCATCCAGTCTCTGTTTAAAAAACCTCCACTGGGACCTAGTCCTGGCAGGGAGAAGCACACCATAAGGTTAGAGAGGGAGTATGGCTTCCTCCTGCACTTTCCCCCCTTTTCAAGGTTTACCATCACCATGGAGAAGCACAGCATGGAGGAAGGAGAGTAGTATAGCTTTCTACAGCAAGGGCTGTTGGAAAGTGTAGTCCTTGTCCCTCTAGGAGAACCTGGAATCTGGGCCCTCCAGGATGGCCACAAACTACACTTCCCTGTAGTCCTTGCCTTTTCCGGTTCATTGTCAGGACCACTTCAATAGACCCCCACACCTTCCAATATCATTAAGGCAGGGAAACCATTCACTGCAGGACGTAGGTAAGGGGGTGTTCTCGGGTTCAACCCCCCATTCATGTCCGAAGCTCCGCCCACCCGTTTGTGGGTTTTTAAAACATTTTTAGTGTTTTTGGTTTTTGGCCTGCAGGGGGCACATTGTTTAGGCTAGGAGCACCAACCTTTCAGGAATTGTTTGGGAGATTCTCCTGATGATACTACCCAGGTTTGGTGAGGTTTGGTTCAGGGGGTCCAAAGTTATGGACTCCCAAAGGGGGTGCCCCCATCCTCCATTGTTTCAATGGGAGCTAATAGAAGATGGGGGCTACACCTTTGAGGGTCCATAACTTTGGACACCCTGAACCAAACTTCACCAAATCTGGGAGGCATCATCAGGCGAGCTTCTTACTGATACCACCCAGGTTTTGTGAAGTTTGGTTCAGGGGGTCCAAAGCTATGGACTCCCAAAGGGGGTGCCCCATCCTCCATTGTTTCCAATGGAACCAAACTTTTAGGGTATCTTTAGGAGACTCTCCTAATGATACTACCCAGGTTTGGTGAAATTTCACCAAACCTGGGTAGTATCATTAGGAGAGTCTCCTAAAGATACCCTAAAAGTTTGGTGCTGCTAGCTTAACAATTGCACCCTGACAGCAGGCACCCCCCAAATTTCCCCAGATTCTCCTTTTAAATCCACCCCCTTCGGCATGGATTTAAAGGGAGATTCTGAGGTCCTCAGTTTAGAAGAAGAAGAAGAGTTTGTATTTTTATCCCCCGTTTCTCTCTTACAGGAGACTCAAAGGAGCTTACAATCTCCTTGACCTTCCCCCCCTCACAATAAACACCCTGCCACTTGAGCTGTGGAGGCTTATCTGAGGAATTCAGATTAGCCTGTGCACTTCCACACATGCCAGCTGGGTAACCTTGGGCTAGTCACAGCTTTTCAGAGCTCTCTCAGTCCCACCCACCTCACAGGGTGTTTATTGTGAGGGGGGGGAAGGTGATGCTGTTTGGGGGTGCTTCAGTCCCTGTATTTTAAAATAAACAGAAGCACTTTCCCTCAGCCCTGTTATACTCCCAGAAAGTGAAGGAAGCCCATTATTTTTTAAAACTTCCTTGGGAAACCCATTCTCAAGGCACACCAAATAGTAATATTAAGGCAGAGATAAATTAAAAAAGATTTATTCAACAAGATGGGAGATGGGAATGGAAGATGAATAACTTAAAGAAAGGAATGGATAAGGCAGCAAAAATATATATTTACAAAAATAATTTTGGCAGAGAAGCAGTTTTTGTTTTCAGGCACAGGCTCAAAGAAGTTTGGTCAGTTTCAGTTCTTAGTTACAGTTCAGTTCAGTTTAGATATTGTATAGTTTCTTAGGTGTTTCACAGATTGTACTGATCCCTTTGTTCTTCAAGATGTTTCTGCTAATGGCGTGTTCACTTTCACGAGGATTCTACTACTGGCTTAGTACATAGACTCAGTACCTCCCACTCAGCCCTCTCCATTGGAAAACCCTTAAATAAAACATAAACTCTCTATTCATGAAACTCAAAGCAAAACTCCAGACTCCAGATCAACTGGAATATAGGAATTCTGCCCCTTCTGGAAGATATTCCTTCCTGGTTTGAATGGGCTTTTAGTTTGGCCTTTTAATAAACCCCTCCACCACTTCTCTCCACTCTGTGTATGTTTGCTTTCACACAGTTCTCAGGCTGGTAACAGTAGCATCCCCACACTTTGATTAAAAGAGTGGCAGTGAATCACGACGACTGCTGTTGCTGCCCAGGAAAGGTACGAGGAAGCCATGAGCATCCACCCTAGTAAGGGCAAATAGGGTGGCCTCCAGCCATGTCTCTAGAGGGCAAACTCAACGTCACCTGACTGGAGCCTACTAAAGGCCGGGATGGCCCTTCATGCTGACCATGTGCTCCAGCCGGCCAGCAATTTGCCTTTATGTTTTGGATATGTTAATGCATCCTTCCTTGTCATAGCCACACAGCGGTTTGGCACATGAGAATTGATTGAGGGGCTGGAGGAGCTACCCCTTCCCCTGTTTGTGATATGTAATGCTATGGCAAGAGGCTGTCCGCCCAGCTGAGCAACACAGCAAATCTCCAGTAAGAGCCCGCCTGCCCGCTGGAGCTCTGCAACAGCAGCAAAAGCATCCGTTCAGCCACCAGGGGGCGGCAAGAAGAACGGCTTGCCCGGGAGGTGCCCCTGAGGAGGGGCTGCTCAGTGTTCCAAAAGCAGATCAAATCCCATGCTGAGCCTCATGCTTCTTATCTATATAAATAAAAAGCAAAGTGCCCGTTTGTTTCTTATTGCTGCTCTCCGAAACTACTGGACCAAATGCTGTGAAATTTTCACACAACGTTTCTCTCTCATCCCAGCATGTTCTCACCTTCTCACATACCTCACATATCTCACCTGTGCCAGGTAAATTGTCCTTTCCCCAAAAAACAGCGCCATCTGGTAGACACTGGGGCTGCCGGCAGGAGCTGGTTCTCAGTGCAGATGACACACTCTGCCTCTCCCATGGCGACTCCGCTCCCTCACTGACACACTTGCTCCCACACCGCAACCCCCGCCCACGGCCGACAACGCATGCGACAGAAGCTGAGGTGACCCAGGCGTCCAGCGTCTCTCTAGAGGTTCTGGCCAGACAGAAATGAAATACAAAACCACTCTCAATCTATTAGCTAGAAAATTTTATAGAAAACAATCACACTTACACATGAAGCCTCTGCCCTCACCTCCTGGCCCTCTTTCCCGAATGAAATATTACCTCAGAACGAATAATCCACCCCACGAAGCCTTAGGAATACAAACCTTTTACAGCACAGACTGGCATTGTTCAGCCCATGCTCATCATGACCACTGATGCAATTGCATAAGTAATACAATATTGCACTGGTAATTATATATTCTAATCCAGGATAACTAACAGACTACATTGCAAATGGGAAAAAAAGACTTCCACTAGAGATTTTAACTGCCTTGAGCGCAGCGTTGTTGGCAGAATCATAGCACCAGTTCACATATACATAGCCACTGTACATATTTGCGGGGGGGGGAGGGGACTAGCCGAATACATTCATTCTTCAGCCTATGATTAAAATGATTACACAGAAGAATGCTGCAAAAGGTCCCCCCCCCCACGTATGCCAAGTCATCACAGAGCATATAGGTTTCTCTGCAGCATGGTATTTAGTGAAAGCCTAACCACACCAGTCAAGACACATTATATTCTACAGTTGCCAAACCAGACAATCTCTACATCTACATACACAATGGAGAAACAAGAAATATTGTGTACCCACAAGCATTACAAAATTAAACATATTGGAAAGCTGCAGTTCCTCTTCCCTTCCTTTCTCATTTCACCAAACTGTGCCATGGCAACACGTGGCCGGGTACAGCTAGTTGCTCAATAAACGGTTGGCTGTGGCCAAGTAATTTTATCCCAGCCAGAAGTGTAATGTGGTTATTTGGGTCAAGGGACTCCGAGACAGGATGGTCCTGTCCTCGGGTGGCAACTACTCTCCCTCAGAGTTGTTATGCATTTCAATTCAGTTAAGGCAGACAGCACTTACCAGTAACAGCAGAGTCTCAGATAGTTCGGTCAGGAAATAAACCTCCTCCCTTCTCTGCATCATCTTCCCCTTCAGCCAATCAGAGTACAGGTGGCCACAGGCAATCAGGTTGCTTCGTCTATTCCCAGGCCTCTGTGCCTCATTCTGAATGTAAACAATAATGGCTGCAGAAAGAACTGCAGTTTTAAAAACAAACATTTCTCTGCGGTCCATCACAACCACACTGCTCAAGTATATAGTAAGATTGAAAGTCCCTTGAATCCAACACAACTCCTAATTCCATTTGAGCAGAGACGTATGGCCTACCACTTCCATACTTTAACGAACCCACGCGCAAGGAGAGCCCTTACCATTGCAAGATTTAACGTTATGCCCTCTGCCCTATTAAAGGGTAGGTTCAGTAATTTAGAAAAATCTGCAAGCCTGTGCAGTTGCAAACTCAATGTGGTTGAAACCCTGACCCACCAACTCTTGCACTGCACCAGATTTGACAGCATCAGATCTAAATATACCAACTTACATTTTTTCTTCCAATCTGGGCTGCCTGATCTGACTAGGTTATCTCTATTGTTAAATAATTCGGACCCTGGTCTTTGTGAAGAAGTCGCCAATTTCATGTATTTATGTATTTGCTTCTGATTTATGTATTCGCTTCTGACTATGCCAATAAAGGCTTATGTATGTATGTATATCAATTACTAGAAGGAGTTCATGTTAAATAATACATCATAACGCACACATTCCATTTCCTGTAACAACCAACCAAAGGAATCCAGAAATCCCATATGCAAGGTGAGAAGCAATTACACAACTCTGTTGTTTGCTTCAGCAACCATTTGTCAGTGGCACACTCTGTTGTAATCTGGAGGTTCCGTTTTAATAGCCATAGACATGCGTATCTTCATGAAATTGTCCAATTTCCTTTAGTACTAAATGAGTAGACAGTACTGTTTTTTCCAGCAGTAAATTCTCCATCCCCAAATTATTTTTGCATTGTATGACTCCTGTATCTGCTGCCTACTAATTTCACCAGTGATCAGGCTGAAAAAGATTTCTATGGGCGAATCCCCACTGAGAAATTAAAGGCGGATACATCCAGGTTTCAAAAGAAACTGTACTTTTTCATCACACATTCTCCCTTCCCACTCCACTGAAGACCTTGATGTCTATCAAGGATTCAAGCAACATAACACTCTCCACGAACACATGAGCTGTTCGGTGGGTGTGTTCTTCTTGGTCCTGATTGGCTGTCACGTTGTTGGGGCATCCAGATCAGAGCATATTTGCAACATTTTACTAGCAAAAACAAAAAGTAAAAGGTTTTACAGCAAATTTTCTGCTCCTGAGGCAGTAAAGGCTCAAATTTAGGAGTCACCAGATTTAGGAGTCACAACTGGAATGGACATGAGCTACCTGAATTGTAGCAGGAAATAATATTTATTTGCTGCTCTTCATAGGTAAACAGGAAGGTTCCAGTTTCAGTACAAGATAGATCAAAGACGTTCAAGGCTGTGCTCTCAGAATTCTCAAAACTTTGTTTGATTTGTTTTATTTACTTAATTTGACTCATTAACTTAATTACATCCCTTTACTCTCCCTTACTCTTCCTTTACTTTTGCTTTTAAAGCTTTTAAGGCTTCAAGCTGTTTCTTTTTCTTTTGTTCCCCATATTATTATTTTCTCAAGACCTTGTAGTCTTGCAATTTTATAGTTTGTAGTTTTTTTCCCCTTTTCTCCTTATCTTATGCTTCGTTATTTTAACAGTGTCTTTTGGTCTTGGCCGGATTCCTAACTAATTAGCTGCAACAACTCTCCTTTTTCTTTACGCCTCTCCCCTCCTATGTTAATGGGGGTGGGGAGCTGTATATACACAGTTGACTTACCACTGTCTACTTCTCCTGCTAAGTCCTAAACTTTTTAACTGTTAACCTTTTAAGTATCAACTTTGTAGTTTTAATTATTACACTATATCTCTAGTTCACATTAATCCCAAATATTAACTCAAAATATCTAGTGCTGTGTCCTTTCTTTATGAATGTTTTATCTTCCCCGATCTTTATTTTTATTTATATTTTACATTCTTTTATTGTATGCTCTGTATATTGTATTTTCTGTGTATTGGGATAGATTTTTCCCCTCCCTTTTGCTTTGCCAGCTACACCCATAATTGGGTGGCTTGATTACATCCAGCTGTTTGCTCTATACCCTTCTCTCTCCTTTACTTTGGTTCTGGCATTTAAAATTCACCTCTTTTCTTATGTTCTAAGGAGCCTTGGCAGGGCTCTCCACTCCCCTTCCTCTTTGAGGATCTATTTTAGGGGTTTTCCTTTATTTTGACTGGGAGTATATTATGGGGGATATAATTAATAAGCCTAAAGTGCTGGTATTTTTAAAGCATATATTTTAACTTTAATTACTTTTAACAATTTCATACCTTAATTATAGGTAAAACAAACATTATTCCCAAACAAAATATATTCTCAACTTTTTGTTTTACATCCTCCCCCCCACCCCCGCTTTTAACTAAGCATGTAAAATAATATCAAACAGTAAACTTCCAGGATAAAATTCACTCTTGGTGTTCAGCTGCTGTGTATAAACTAGCAGAGCCTCTAGAGCCTTTTGCTGTCCATGGACCCATCTGCCTTCCCATTCATCAGGGTTGGTCTAAAGAAAGGCGGGGGAAAACAGTTTGCAAATGATACCAGTTTTGATTAGTGGCACTTTTTCAAACTATGATTATTTGCAAATATTCTTTTTCCAGTATTATGTGACCAGGCACACTATTTGTCTAAATAATAATATCATAATAATATGATAATGCACGCACACATACACAAATCCTTTGAATCTTTTGGATTTTCTTCTAAAATTGGCATCTGCTGTTGCTCAGGGATATTGGCAGGGATTTCAACCCACGTGGAAGGGTTTTTTTCCTATGTGAAAACAATACTTCACTAGCATATATCAAAAACTCATCTCTGAGAATGTAACCTCAAATTTTGGTAATCCCAAGAAGTACAAAGTATACAAATCTAGGAAGTTCACCAGGAGTACCAAGCCATCTCAGCTGTGTCACCTTTTCATTATCAAAAGTACGGGCAAAGGTCCCTGAATTCCCCAATGTTTACCAGTAAAGACAGAATATGCCGGGACTGAAAGGAGAATGATAGTTAGTGAAGGCAGCAGTAGTGTTCTGGGACTAGGTGACAGATCTCAGAGTGGAATAATAGTCCCTGTGATTGAAATCTGCACTCTGCTCCTGTAATCACAAACCTTAGAATAAAAATCCCTTACACTGATTTCAATCACAGGGGTTGTCAGGGGTTGTCATTCCAATCTGGAAACAATCATTCCGGTCCCAGAACATTGTTGCTATTTCCAGGGGCCAGCATTCCCCTTTGGAACTGTCATTCCAGTCTCAGAACCTTTCTACTGTTTCCAGGAATCATCATTCCACTCTGTGGGTCATCATTCCAATCCCAGAGCAGTCTATTCAAGCCCAGAATCTTCATCCAAACTCCACTCTGCATTTCATTGCAAACTTTTGTATTATAATACATTTCAATGGAGCCCATGCAATACAATTGGCATTCCTGGCTCCCAATATATCCAATGAGTCATCAAGCCTCTACCATTGTTCCCAATGGGCATACCTTCTAAGTTAACTAAAGTCAACTGATTAAGAGTGTAACTCAGTTGAGGATGGACCTATAATAGTGCTTCCCTCTATTAATAAAGAATTTTCATAACTGCTATTTGTACATTTTATTCAAAAATATACTAAATTTTATAGAACACAGTAATTCACATATGCATAAACATGTGTGTGTGTGTGTGTGTGTGTGTGTGTGTGTATCTGTGTGTACGCATGTATATGTGTATATGCATACATATACACATACATTCATAATTTATTACAGTCACAAAATCTAGAAGCATCTGGAAAAGCAATGGGTGCATTGTTGAAGTTTTATGGGGATGGGGTTTTTATTTTGCTTTGTCATCAGGATTTTCATGCTTTGGTTGGGATATCATAATGGGAGAAAGGGCAAAATGAATGAAATGTGATCATGTTTTTTTCTTGCAATCCTTTCTGTAGTTATTACTTGTGTGACTGTACCCTGTCCATATAAGCAGCTAACAAACATGTACATTCTGCAATGAAAAAGTATTTCTAATGGCTATACTAGCTAGAATTAGAGCTTCGCCCCCAAGCCCCACCCCCGTGTTTATAAAAGCAAAAGAGATTAGGATGGAGCCTTGCAGTTGCTTCTGCTCTCCCCAGAGTGAAGGGCAGAAGGGACTACTGGCTGCTGGCTGGAAGCTGGGAGCCGGGAGCTGAGAGAGGGGTGAGGCGGGGGGGTGTCCTCGGGCTTCCTTGGCCCCACCCACATTGATGATGACATGTACGGGGCTGAGGGCACCTGAAGTTCTGCTGCCTTGCTGTCTTCCTGGTCACATGGGGGGCTGATTTTGTGCCCCCACATGACTAGATTAGTGGTGCCCAGGAACAGAGGGTACCCCCGTCCCTAGGCAGATGGGACAAAGTCCAGAAAAAAGACAGAATCGGAAATCCTCCCCATTCGCTGATTTTTAAGTCTTCATGTATTCTATATTAGGTCATAGCTATGTTATTGCCATTGAAATAATCATCCAGAAAAAGTATAAAATTAATAAAAATTATATTTTTAAAATAAATCATAGTCTGAATAACTTCTTTTTTTCTTTTGTGGTTCCTCCCATTTTAAAAAATATATATGAATCTGTAGTCTGTAGGGGCTTGGACAATATTTTGGGGAAACATAACCAAAAAGCTGACATTTATTAATGTTTAAAGTTACCTTTTAAACAACTATATTCTCCTTGGCAGTCCAAGGACACAAAAATGTAGGCTTGCTCAAATTCACTTTGGTAAGGGATTTTTTTTAGGACCCACACTTCTCTGTAAACAAGGTACTGTCATATTCTTGAATAGGTGATTTTCTTCATCGTTTGAAATCCAAGTACGTAGCCTCCTGCTGGTAAACTTGAGTTTCTATGTGACACTTTGAATCTTTAATATAAAACAATCCTTTATAAATCCTTTATAATGTATATTGTTGTATTTTTTCCTAATTTGAATTTGATATATATTCTTCTAACTGCTTTGAAGTTGGCTGCACTGACTTGCATACCAAGCTACAGAGACCATTTTATCTATCCTTTCTACATCTCATTAACCTTTGACCCCAATAGATTGTTCAAAGGACATCTTCGAAATATTGATATCATCAACCATTGCACAGAATATAGTTATTTACTTTTATGTAGCATATAATTGACAACCCATGGAAAAAGAAAGGGCTAGTCAACAATGCAGAAAAATAGACAGAGTCGTGTTGTGTTTCAAATCAAAGATTCTTGTTTAGGCATAATTGCTCAGGCACTTGACAAATGCAAATGCTATATTCTATACTCACATGTAAACTTACAGTACAAAACTATCCTTTTTGTTGAGTTTGATGGATGATAGCATAGTGACCAACAGTGCAATTCTGTACAGAGTTACCCTACTCTAAACCCACTAATTGGAATAACTCTACATAGAACTATACTGCAGTGGGGAGCATATTAGAATATCTCTACCTAGGATTGTCCTGTAAATCATCTACAAAAACTTAATTCTATGTATGCCACCATTACATGTATGCCACCATAGCATCTGCATTACCTCCTCCCTCCAACAATGGGAACATAGGAAATGGGAAGGGAACAGCCTCCTAACAATTCATTGTCCCCTTGGCGGCTGCTGTGACATGAACCATGAAGCTGATGAGCAGAAAGACATACAACATAATCTTCTGGGACAATAAGCATCAGGCTTAGGTAACCAAGGCGGTTTCTGCATGGGCCGAAAGCAATGGCTTCAGCCTGGTAAAACACCATTTGGGCGGGGACCCTTCGCACAGGCGCCACTGCCAAATCGATGCAGCAGCGCTCTGTTCCCGGCAACACGGTGTATTCAAAACTCGCTTGGGGAGCGAGTTTTCCTGCAAACGCCAGCTTCCATCCGCTGCCATGCGAATGGCAGCGGGTGGAAGCCGGTGTTTTCCCCTCCCCTCTCCTCCCCAGCCCCAAATGCCTCCTTACCTTCTGCTGGCAGCCGTGTTGCTCTATCGTCACTCTGAGGAGGGAAGGGGACACGCCCCCTGGTCTCCGGTGCTTCAGCCGTCGCTGTGGCCATGGGGGCGTGTCCCCTTCCCTCCTCAGAGCGACGCGGCTGCCAGCAGAAGGTAAGGAGGCATTTGGGGCCAGGGAGGGGAATACGCGGCTGTGCTGAGCTTGCTCCAACAGCTGCACATCCCATGGGGCCGTTTGTGCGAACGGCCCCAGAGCCTGCATCGGCATAATTAATGCCGATGCAGGCTCTCTCCCTTGGCTGTGCAGAAACAGCCCAAGCAAATGAACCAGTGCCAAATGAGGCAGAATAAGATGTAAAATGTGTATGGCCAAAATAGAAGTGAGATTCAAGTTAGATAAGAAGACCATCATTCCACTCCTTGTGGTCTGCCACATCTCTACCATGCCAAGATATTCTTCTCCTTAGCCAAGTCTCCTGAGATTCTGGTTAGGGATTAAATGCAGGTCTCTTGTATGCTATGCCTGTAGTGTTACAGCGTGTTACATTCTGATTTATGTTGTGATAATTTGGTACCAGGATACATGGCAAGGAGCACTGAATATATGAATTGGTAGAGAGGCAGGTGTCATTTTTTTACATCCTTCAAGAGTTTCTTTAAAAGGCACAATGATGAGCTACTCTGCTATTCAAATCTGTGGTTGTTTATAGTATCATAGAATCATAGAGTTGGAAGAGACCAGAAGGGTCATTTAATACAACCCCCTGCAGTGCAGAAAGACCCAATCAAAGGAGTCCTGAGAGATGGCCATCTAGCCTCTATGTAAAAACTTTCAAAGAAGGAGACTGTCATCCTCCAAGCAGCGTATTCCACTGTCAAACAGCCCTTAAATTTTAATTCAAGTGTTTAAATTTAGTTTAATTTGAATGTTGTTCAGTAGAGGTGGTAAAGAATCTCTGTCTTTTCTCTTCCATCTAAAAGTATTGTTACCACCCAATTTACCAAGAAAGTTGACTTCTACCAAGCAGCATACTGGACTGAATACTTCCTTTCCTTTACAAAAAGTTTTTTCTCCTCACCTAGTAATTGTGCTCACAATAGGAACTGAGTATTAGGCATGAATGTTAGTTTGGATTTCATGGTTAAATCAGCATCTCCATCCCGTTCCTGGATTGCTCCAAGGGACCTCCTATGAGCAAAATGATCCAGTTCAAACTAAGCAGTAATGGTGGACTGCCTTGATGATGTGGTTTTAATGTCCTAGAGAGTCTTATGAATATGACTCCCTGCTGTGATATTAGCACTACGTCACATTACAGAAGCCACTAATGTTTGGTGTCTTTTTTCTAGTGTTGCTTCAATCATGAAAATTCGCATCTGGTAATCTCAGAAAAAAGTATCCCCAGGATCCACATTTTTCAAATACAAGTGAATGGAAATGCTGCAAAAATGTTCCATGGCTTTTCTGGGATTATCCAGTTTTCTCTACCATGAAACAGTGTTAATATCATATTAAAGAATCAAAACCAGGAAATCATCCAATGTAATATTAAAACTACATCATCATAGCAGTTTGCCAGCACCCCTTGCTGATACATGGGTAGTGTGGGCATCATTGACTGGTATGTAGCAACAGGGTTGAATGGAATCTTGGAAGTGGTCATTCAACTGCAATGAAAGCTTACTTTTCTACTTCTATTATTGCTCATTTAGAAGAGTATAAGATACATTAGATAAGTACAAGCTCACGGATAGCACTGGCAGTCTTGGGCTAGATTACTGGATGGCCTGCCAGGATAAGAATACAAACATCTTGTCCCAGAATGCCATAGTGCAACCCTGTGCAGAAATTCTCCAATCTTGATTTCAATGGACTTAGCCTAGAGGGACTCTGCATAAGATTGCACTGCCAGAGACCACAATGCAATAGCCAGCAGGAGACATGGCCTGCATCTAACATCTGCATTTGTTTCGGGTTTAGACTTCTTTTATTTGGGGATACTGAAAACTGTTCTAACGAAAAAGTAAGCAAGCAGATAGAAAACTTCAGATATTTTACTAAATCTACACCTCTGACAATCACAAATTCCTCCAAGATCTTCACCTCTTGTGAAATGTAAGTAAAAATTAAAGATTGAATGTATTTCTTGTGTATTAAACCTTGACATTGCCTCATGAAAAGGCAGATCAGGCTACAACTCTATGCTTTTCTCCTAGTGTATAAAGTCTTTTTGATATCAGCCTTTTTGCTTTGATCAAGCAAGCTTCTCAATTATCATTCTTGTAATTATTATATGCACCATCAGTTTTGAAAGATTCATATTCTCCACTTATACTTTATTGATTGGAAAGGGACAGCTGTTTTGAAAGCAGAACAAGTACCTCAAGGTATTAAAAGAGGAGAGAAAAATTAATGTGACTTACATATATACCAAATCCACTGGGTTTTTTGAGACAGACTTTTTAGACGGTCAAGAGAGGAAACTTTTCTTCCATACTGTTTAGGAAAGAACATAATAAGCAAGCAATTGATTCCAGGCATTTTGAGAGGGGTTTTACACTTTTTATAATGATGTTCTGCAAGAACCATTAACTATTTTCTTCCTCCTAATGAGTTCAAAATATAATCAAGTTAATGAAATTCTGCCCTCCAAAAGTACAGTTTACAGTGCAGAGATAAAATTGTTAATCTTAAATTAGAAATGAGGATTCTGGAGCTGATGTCTGAAAACATAATTACACTATGTGTGTCCATAAGTGATTATTGTGTAACCTATTCAGAAGGAGAAATAACAACTCCTTCATTTACACTGTAATGACATACTGTTGCATAAATTGGACACTGTACTGAACTTGCCGCAGTATGCATTCATTTAATTGGCAAGCAGTTGAACCCATTCATAAATGAAAATTGTGACCATATAATTATTGCTCTATGGGTACAACAGATTTGACCTCAGAAGATCTGTGTTTCTTTATGTGGCCTTTATGTGCTTGCACATGAGTTTCTGGAAATTCTTCCTTTGAGGTCTGACTTGTCTGAGTTTTGGGGAGAGTGTGGCCAATAAGCTATATTAGAAACCAGCAGCCCATTATCCACTGTGTGTCTATTACAAAGAATAGCTGTGCATTTGCACCTGACTCTGCATTCTGTTGGAAACAGGGTGTTGGATCGTATGGATCGTTCACATGGCTTTTCATCTGTTCTTTTGGGACTCTGCAAAGCCTCATTTATACCAAAAAAAGGCTGAATTCAGTGCCAAACTAATAAATCTCCTTTTCCACTTCATTTTAAAGATGTATCATGTATCCCATGGAAAGGCCACAACATTTTTAATCCTGATGATGAAGAACATGTTGATTTGTCCATTCCAACTGAGAAAGTTCTTGATCAAGCAGTAAAGCTCTTTTGCTTTCCAGAATCTATAAGGCTGATAGTGACAAATGTCAGACTATTACTTGTTGTTTCTCAGTATTCTCCTGTGCACATAAGCCCTGACATGTCATCCACGCTCACAAAGCTGTTGATTGGTTTAAGAGACACAGCCTGAAATCCCAGGAATTAGTGACACTGGGAACAGCTATAGATGGCATGTCATATTTTAGCAGAGTTGGGGAGATCTGTAAAGAAGTAACACTTTAATCTATTTTAAACAATGACTCCTTTCTACGCTATAGGATCTTAAGGTAGTTTACAATATAAATAGCAACAAAACACAATGAAGCACATAAAGCCACTGATTTAAAATCAACAATTTTAAACTGCTGGTAGGCAGAAGAACTGAAATTAATCAAATGCAGTAATGAACAAAACCATCTTCAGCTACCTCCTAAAAGTTCAGAGTGAGATGGGGGCAGGAATATCCTGGAGTGGTTGTTCCATCACTCTGGAACTGCCACTAAGACAGTCCTCTCTCAGGTACCCAACAGATAAGCTTTTTTTGATCCATGGACATTCAAGAGGTATTTTCCTTGTGATCTTAGCAATCAAACAGGAACAGATGGGAGAAATCATTCCTTTAGATATACTGGTCTTAAGCCATGCAGAGCTTTAAAGTTCAAAATCAACACCATGCATTGGGCTCTGCAGTGGATCAGAAGCCAGTGTAATTGCTCTAATATTGGGGGCACATGATCCCAAGAGCTGGCCCCCACCAGCAGTCTAGCTGCAGCATACTGTACTAGTTGCAACCTCTGAACACTCTTCACTTCGCAGTCTTATTTACTTCTACTACCACTACTACTACAGCACTAGTAAAATAGGTAGCAGAAGTCTTTAGCTGCATACAGTTATCTAAACTTGCTAAACAGGATTGAAATCCTGAAAGGATTTAGGTGCTTAAATGTCATTAAAAGGTTACAGATCTGGTAGAGGATACAACAGCAGCCAGTACTGTGACATCTGTGAGTGTGAGAGTGATGCTTTGCATGGCAAAAGTGGGTAAGGGCAAGTTCCAGACAAAGGCTCATTCCGCACACGCAAAATAATGCACTTTCAAACTGCTTTCAGTGCTCTTTGAAGCTGTGCGGAATAGCAAAATTCACTTGCAAACAGTTGTGAAAGTGGTTTGAAAATGCATTATTTTGCGTGTGCGGAAGGGGCCAAGGCTTTTATTTGCTGTTTTTGTGGGTACACTGAGCTAATGCAGAGAATGGGTTTCCCATTTTTGCACTGTTCTACTAGGCACCCCAAGGGTTTGGTAGAATGGGTAGAGACACTGCTGTCTTAAAAGCAGGGTTCCCCCAACCCACCATCGGTCGGTCTGGTAACAGTAGAAATATCAGTAGTAGACTTATAACAACAACAGTAATAATAGTGCCATAGTGGGAGGTTTTTAGCCAGCACAGTATGGAGATAAGAATACTTGACTGGACTCTGGGTTCCAGTCCCTACTCATCAAGGAAGCACACTTGTTATCTTTGGTCAAATCTATCTTGAAGGGATATCATGAAGAAGGAGAGGACAGCCATCTATATATCTATCTATAATTTATTCAGTATATTTATATCCCATTTATCTCGCTGATATAGACCTAAAGCAACTAACAGCATGCAGAGAGAAAGAACAAACCAAACAAAGGAAGAGGAGGTTTTCAATGGTTAAGTGGCTCTTCTTTTTCTGCTGGCTAATCTGCTCAGCCCTAAGCCCAGTCCTCAGGCTAGAGGCCAAAGGACAAGAGCAGTTTCTGGGCATTATTTATCTGTATTTATTTATTTTTATTTATTTATTTATTTTTCAAATTTTGGTATACCGCCCTATTCCCAAAGGGGATAGAGAAGACTACAATCAGCAAACCATTATTCAACTGCTGCTAAATAGCAGGATCTTCTTCCAATTCATTCCATTACAATGGCCTAATACTTAACAGATAATGTCTGACCTGGCTTTGTAAGTCTCCTGCTTCTTCTGCTGGCCTTTCCCACTGCCATTCAGTGGTGTGATGGGGGGAAATTGTGTGGGAAATGGGAGGCAATCAGCCATGTTTGAACACCATGATGTTACTTCTGGCACAACCAGAAGTTATGTTATTGTCTCAGGTGATGCTCTACCATTCACCCAAAACTCTATAGTTAAACCGTAAAGGTTTCAGAAGAATGCTAGAGTTTCACTGCAATATAATGTGAAGTGAAGTAACATCCCTGCCTCACCTCAAGCAACGCTCCCAACAGACAGTGACTCTCCTGCCATTTGCCAGCCTCAGGCTAGCAACTCTATTTCTGACTATATTTTACTTGGCCATGTTTGATATTTGGGCCCATGACATTGCTACAGGCTGAGCGGAGCTGAAGATTTCTGATGTTATATGATGCCACTGTATAGTTAAGAGGTGACTTCAGTTTGCTGTTCAAGAACAGCTTTATGCACATTTCTTTTCACTCTACTTGATATGTTTTTTAAAAAAATGCATTTAGAAAAGCCACAGCTTCTTCCATCTGACATGTTGCACTATAGTCTTCCTTAAAAACAGCATGGCACAGTTCAATGTCTAGAATGCACCGTGGAGCTGGAACTGCCAGAAACTTGTGTTTAATTTTCTCCACAGGGTAGAACAATGTGTAACTTCTCTACAGAGTAACTATTTGATGAAGGGGATGGAATAAAAGGCATATTTTGGTGAAAAGTGAACAAAAGAGAAGACTGAATGAAAAAAGAAATCCCTCACACTGCTCTGTCTTTATCCTCAGACTGTAAATTTATATCAAGTTCTAGTTAGTCTGAGGATTAATCCTTTGTTATTTGAACTGAGCATATTAAAATTTGGAAAATTTGCATCTAGTGAACATGATTCCACTTCCAAATAGTGATATTACATAAAAATGAGCAAACTCAGGCCTGGACATTTATAGGTATTGTGTCATTATGATGGAGACTTAATTGTGTCATTGACAGTACAAAGTAGAAGTCATGAATTTTCCATGATGTTTATCATTTCTATAACATGCTCGGTGTGCAAGAAGTTCACAATTGTTATCTTATCTATTGGCCCAATCCTCCTTCTCCTGCACAAATGCAAAGTTTGTAATTATTATTTGGGTTTTGTTGATATATAACTGCACTTCCCAAAACCACACTAAAGTGCATTGATGAGCAGAAATTTCTTAAATTAAATACATCAGCTCAGGTGGAGACGTAATGTGAAACTATAGTCAGTTTTAAAACTGGCATTGGACTCAGCCCTATTTTTATGTTTTATCATGGCTTTTAACCCCGCTAAGTAAGCCTCCCTGGGACTTTGGTGTAGGATGGGGTATAAATGGAATAAATACATATATCTTTAAAAGGGTGCAAAAATGTCCACCAGGAAAAAAAATCTGCCTAATTAATTTAGTGCACAAAGGTCACTTTAAAAATTCTACTATGGACTAATTGATTGCTAGGCTCCAACACTGTAACTACAGTCATTAACTTTATAGAAAATTTCCATATGCCAAGTGAATATGAAACCCTTCTAATTGTTCCTATAGGATTTGTTGCAAGTTGTTCACAGGAATATGATTCTATTGTAGAATATCTGCAAACACATCCTAGAGCCATTGCAATGGTCTATCTTTTATTAGGCATGTGTGAAAGGGAGAAGAGCTGGCATATTCTGACAATATCATATTTGAGGGTAATGCTAATATGTATTTATGAGTTTTCTGCTAATATATTATCCTGGGTTTATATTGTTGAAGATACATGTCAGATGATGGACAATAAATTTTTACATGGCAAAGCCAATAACTTGTTATTCTCATTGTATGGGATAAAATATAAATATACTGATGTCAATATCCTAAACATGCTTACTTATAAATACCACAGTGCTATATTGCTTGCACACAAGTAACCCAGTTTTAGCTTGTCATCTAAGTTTATGGACATTTATTTTCATCATTATATTGTACAAGATCCCTAAGGATTTGCTAAATGTCAGGCAGTGAAATTAAAATGTCATCTTAAAGGACAGAGGCCAGAATACACCGGATATATCTCAACTCCATTATTCCATTATTATTCTTAGATTTTCTTCACTTAGTGGAAAATCAGGTAGTAGCGAGGATTAATTTATGGAGCTGATACCCTTGGTATGTAACATTCAGGTTTCTCCTAAAGGATTATTCTGGTGTAATAGGCTAATTGAGCTCATTAGAAAGATAACTCTTCCCTTTCATGTCATGGATCAGTCTGGCTAAAACTAGGCTTGGTGATTCAGTAAATCCAAATCACAGAAAATCCTGAAAAAAGGCCATATTGGCTGTTTCAGGTTTTTCTTTTACTGACTAAAAACCCCAGGTGCATTCAAAACCTTGACTACGCTTGGAACTAACATTGGGCTTTTTCAGCTTTGTAAATCTCCCTCCCCTCTGCTGCCATTTCCCAAGTCCACATCAGCTTGGGAGCCAACAGAGGAGGGAAGGAAAGATCTTCATGCATCGCTGAGCAAGATCCACAGGCAAGATCTAACTCTCACCAATGCTTTTCAAGCTCTGTGATGCTGAAAAACATTGGAGGAGAGAAGATCTGATAGATCCCACATGCAGGATTATCTCCAATGCTCATCAAGACCTGTAGAGCTTGAAAAGCACAGAGTGGGAGGAGATTGGACATATCCTGCATGCAGGATGAGCTAGCTCAGCCTCACTTGCAGGACCTACTGCTCCCAATGCTTTTCAAGTCCTATAGGGCTTGAAAAGCATCAAAGGGAGATGATCATGCATGTGGGGCTAAGCTAGCTCAGCTCTGCATGCAGAATCTGTCCCCTGCTGATACTTTCCAAGCCCTCTGAAGTCTTAAAAAATGGTGGGGAGGGGGAGAACTTTATTTTTTTTATTTTTGTCCCTGAATATTTTCAGTAATACTCAAATAAAGTGGATGAATATTGACTTTATTCAGCTTTACCAATAATTCCTGGGTTTAAAAAAACTTCAGCCTGAAATTTACTGATATTTTTTATCGGCACTCAAGCCTAGCTGAAACACAATTGAATTAGTGGTGAAGTGTAGGTGACACCCCAATCTTCCTGACCTACGGTCATATTGCAAGGCCCTACTTGAGGTATCCCAGCCTTCTTAGATTAAGCAGGTGGCAATTCAGGAAAGGGCTTTATTTATGTAGCACCAAAACTCTGAACTCATTCCCCAGAGAGACTCATCTGTCCCTTTCTGTGTCAACCTTCTGTCAGTGAGTGAAAATTATATGGTGGGGGGAGTCTGGTTAGAGTTGCTATGAGCCCACTGACACTTCACCACCAGTACACTTGCCACAGAGTCTTCTTCAATTTCTAAAGAGGTATGACATCATTTCTGGGTTTTTCCAGAAAAGACAACACTTTGTCACTGATCCCACTGGCAACCCTATATCTGGTGTTCCCTCTTTTCTCCCTTGTTTTTAATTGTGATATTTATGTGTGTGGAGTTTATCGTATTGTGTGTGTATTTTAACTTGATTTTAATTGTTTGCATTTTGTCATTTTTGGTTTTAATGGTTTTTAATATGTGAATCTGTTATGCCAATAAAGGTTCTTTGTTTGTTTGTTAATATGTGAATCATTTCAGTCAGAAGACTTGGTGGCCACCAGACAAGCAAACTTTCAATGAAATTGGCTTCATCTGCAATCAACAGAAGTGTAGGTCAGCAATGCATGATGCAAGGGTCTACAGAAAGACAGATCAGACCATTATCCAGTCAGAGTAGAAATCAAATCATGCTCCAAAACATAAGAAAGACCATACCAAAGCAACCATTCACAAGGACCCTGCCACTGCCCCCACCTTCGCCTTGGAACTGCATAATTTTTAACAATTTTTGTTGAAAAGCAAAATAATAAATGTTCCGCATGCAGTCTGGTAAAAATATACACACAAACAGAAAGATTAAATAAATGTAGGTTTTAGATAGAGGTTAGGAATAGGTTTGGAATAGGAGAGATCATTCCAACAAGGGTGATAATTACTGGAACTAGAAGAAGAAGAAGGTCCAAGGAGACAGAATCCATTGTCCTTGGTGGCTGCAGAGAAGGAGAGGCAACATCAGGCTCAATATAACTGAACCAAATGTAGAGTACACTGGGCATAGTGTAATCAAACAAAAGGCAGTTCAGACAATACAGTGCAAGGGGCCTCTGTTTGGACAAGCTAGATATAGGCAAATTTGACTCTCTGGCAATGCTAAGACAGAGGACAAAAAGGTGTTCTTGTTCTCAGGAGAGAACAATACAGTGACTTGATGAGTCACAGCATCAATTTTAATTAGATTTTAAGTAGAGTTGATAAATTTACAACTCCAATTCAGAGTATGCCAATTCAGAGTAAGGTTTGATGGTTCTCTGATAGTTGAACAATAAGGGCAGCATAGGATCATCTAGGGAAGAACAGACTCAGGAAAGCTGGGTGGTATTTGCATATCCTTTGTGGGCTGGAGAACAGGTGTGCCCTTCCCAGAGCTGGGCTATTGTTACCCAGATGGCAACATTTGAAACTGCAGGAAAGGCATTGCTCACTGGTATGCATATTAATTGGGAGTGAAGTCCCTTAGTATCAAAGTCCAGAATTAAGATCTTAGTCTGAACAGTCTATGGCCCCTTCCGCACACGCAAAATAATGCATTGTCAAACCACTTTCACAACTGTTTGCAAGTGGATTTTGCCATTCCACACAGCTTCAAAGAGCACTGAAACAGTTTGAAAGTGCATTACTTTGCATGTGCGGAATGAGCCTATGACACCAATATAGGTGACTGGTAGGGCACTGTCCAGAAACAGACCCTCCTTCTTGCCATGGGCTTACCTGCCAAGAGAGGCAGTCCTTAAGGTATGTTGTCCCTGGCCATACAGAACTTTAAAGGTCAGTACCAGTACCTTGAATTCAGCCCAGAAGCAAATTGGAAGCCAGTGTAGATGGAATAAGACTGGAATCCCTATAACCTACTCCAGTCAACACTGTGGCTGCAGTAGTGAATATGTAGTAAATACCAGCCCTGGCTCACATGTTATTTGTCAGATTCCCCATTTAGACAATAATTCACTTGATTGGTTCAAGGCTTTTATTGAAGACATGTCAGGAACACAGAAAGAGAGTTCTGGCGAAAAGCGCATCAGACTCTTGATAATATGAGTGTAAGATCCCCACCCTCACATGAGAAGCAGACATTTCACATTGTCTGGCCTGGAGTCTCTTCCCAGCCACAGAACTCCAAGACCACAGCCAAAAGTGATAACACTGCACCTGCATAAGTGAAAGCAACCCCCTTCCCCAACAACAGCCCCATCATGACACTATATCAGAGGCACAGGGGGAGAGTACGAGCAATTCACCATTCTACAAATGTCCAGTTCTGCCCACAGAGCCTCATCTTACACCCTATTTTCCAATCCACTTTAGAAAATTTTGATGTTGACTTGAATTGTAAGAACAAATTTTTCTATGAGTCATCCCTTTCCATTCCACAATTTGAAATCAAATAGGTAGCTTTGGCATTTAAGCAATATATATTACTGATTTCTATTATCCATTGGGATTTTTTCAAATCACTGGGCTATGTTTTCATGGCAGATTGGTCTAATCAAAGCATTTTTCCAGGAACATTTTTGGTACAAATACGTTTATAATGCAAGCATACTGGTGTGTCCTTTAGATTCTGCATGCCTATTTAAAATTTAAATGCCCTTCAGATATTTTCAAATTCCATTACACTGGCAGGAAATTTACATTTTCCCCCAGTAAAGTGACTGCATGATCAACTCACATAGCCTACAGTGGCAGGTACCACACACTGAGTACTGAGATGTTTTGCACATTTGTAGTTGATGTGTGAGAAAATAAAAGATGGCTAAGGTCAGTAGGGATTATGTTTTCGTTCTTTAAAATAAGCTTGTGTGAATCATCAAGAAGCTCCCTGATTTCCATCTTTCTATTCTCTTCACCTTAGCACTTCTGACTGTTTTCCTCTTCTTGTAGTCAGGTAAAGAACAGAGTTGTCTTCAGGTGGTTGGCTTGATGCATATCAGTTTACACATAGCTTTCATCATTTTTAAATGGATGAACAAATTGGTTAGTTTCTATGACATACTTGCACGCCAGGCACTTGCCACACATGTCTTTGGATCTCACCTTTTCTGGTGCCCTGAAATCAGATCTGATTAATATGTTATGTAACCTGGGTGACATATTAGTCATATTTGATTTCAAGGTACCAGAAATGGTAACATCCAATGCACAGGGCAATTTACACATAGCTTCCAAGCTGGTATTTAGCAATTATATATAGCATCACTGTAAGAAAAGGTATTTCCACTATACATTTCATTGACAAGCATCAGATAAAGGTATGAATTGCTACTACAGAAACACATTAATTTGAAGGAAGACATAAGAACATAAGAGCATAAGAAAGAGCTTGCTGGATCAGACCAGAATCCATCTAGTCCAGCACTCTGCTACTCGCAGTGGCCCACCAGGTGCCTTTGGGAGCTCACATACAGGATGTGAAAGCAATGGCTTTCTGCGGCTGCTGCTCCCAAGCACCTGGTCTGCTAAGGCATTTGCAATCTCAGATCAAGGAGGATCAAGATTGGTAGCCATAGATCGCCTCCTCCTCCATAAATCTGTCCAAGCCCCTTTTAAAATTATCCAGGTTAGTGGCCATCTCCACCTCCTGTGGAAGAATATTCCAAACACCAATCACACATTGCATGAAGAAACGTTTCATTTTATTAGTCCTAATTCTTCCCCCCAGCATTTTCAATATATGCCCCATGGTTCTAGCATTGTGAGAAAGAGAGAAAAATTTCTCTCTGTCAACATTTTCTACCCCATGCATAATTTTATAAACTTCAATCATATTCTCCCTCAGATATCTCCTCTCCAAACGAAACAGTCCCAAACGCTGCAGCCTCTCCTCATAAGGAAGGTGCTCCAATATTTCAATCATCCTCATTGCCCTTTTCTGCACTTTTTCTATCTCTTTGATATCCTTTTTGAGATGTGGCGACCAGAACTGAACACAGTACTCCAAGTGCAGTCGCACCACTGCTTTATAAAAGGGCATGACAATCCTTGCAGTTTTATTATCAACTCCTTTCCTAATTATCCCCAGCATAGAGTTTGCCTTTTTCACAGCTGCCGTGCACTGAGTTGACATTCCCATGGAACTTTCATGGACATTCCCATGGAAGACGCCCAAATCCCTTTCCTGGTCTGTGATTGATAGAACTGATCCCTGTAGCATGTATGTGAAGTTTGGATTTTTTGCCCCTATGTGCATCACTTAACATTTTGCTACATTTGCCATTTCTTAGCCACTTACCTAATTTATAAAGGTTTGCTTGGAGCTCTTCGCAATCCTTTGCGGTTCTCACCATCATACATAATTTGGTATCATCTGCAAACTTGGTCACCATGCTACCCACCCCTGCTTCCAGGTCATTTATGAATAGGTTAAAGAGCACTGGTCCTAAAATGGATCCTTGGGGGACACCACTCCCTACATCTCTCCATTGTGAGAACTTCCCATTTACACCCACCCTTTGCTTCCTGTTTCTCAACCAGTTTTTAATCCATAGGAGGACCTCCCCTCTTATTCCTTGATATAAAGACAAATCTACTCACTGAGATCTCAAACTATCACAAAAGGACAATGCATTCAGTTCAGCTTTCAGCTGCAGTCCAGACAAAGAAAAAGGAAGAACCGATATTCCTTAGCCCTACATATATGGAAAAGAGATCAAATATAGAGTTCCACTCCTGGCCTGCTTAATTAATATCAATTGCCTGAATATCAATTTATAGGTTCCCTTTCTTAGCATTGTTGCCCAAATCAGTACATAATGTGCAAAGCATTCTCTATAAGTGTAGGGTTAGACCACATCACCACAGCAATTATTTCAGGATCAAACAGTGTACCCTGGTCCAGATGTGATACAACACTCCAAATGTGGGAAGCAAAAAATGAGAGAGAATCTCAAAAGAAATTTTGGTACTTGTTAAAACGTATTTTCTTAATCAGTGAATATTAATAGCACAATGATTATCATTTGGGAAGCTCACAATTTTTTGATGTTAACAAGGTTCAATGTATTGTTGATGGCTTTCATGGGCAGCTGGCAGCCATAGATGTGTGTGAAATGTTGGAAGCAAGAACTGTTAGATCTCAGCCACACAGCCTGGAAAACCCCACACTAATAGCCAGTTAAAAAGGGTCTTCATATTTAAAAAGTTGAGAACCACTCCCTAGGTTAGTATCCAGCAAACTAAAGTCAATTACTCCTGAGTGTGACGAGCCTCTGGAAGCTGAAGTCAAAGAGACTTTTCATCAGTTTGCTCTGTGGAGTGTTCTAGCAGGTGGAGTATTCCTATGGGAGAATGTTTAGGGAAATTCCTGATAGTTCAGGGGACCCTACCTTGCTGTCAAACTGGATCAATTTATCCAGGTTTCTGGAAGCTAAGGCAGACAGTCTGTTTTGGAGGGGGGGAGGCTCCCTGTCAGGGCAGCCTTGTTTACAGCAACACACAAGGGAGACCAGTCTCTAATATTTGGATGAAGCTGTCTTAAGAGATTCACTTAAATGTTGCAGAAACCACATCAACATCCAGTCTCCTGGCATCCCTGGAGTAGACAAGAGCTATGCTGACAGTAGAGCATTAATGCATCCATTCACACTTAGTTTACCATGCAATCATAAGACTTATGCACTGTTTCTCAACTAATTTATTTTAGAAAACTGAAAAGTTTCACAATATCAAGTACTGGCTTCTTCATTACCATTCCTCATTGATTCTCCTCATTTCCTTCTAAAATGTGTGTATTACATAGGTTTGAAGAGTGTAGTTGTGCACATTCATCTTTAATGGAGGGATTAGTCCAAAATTCTGGAAAAAGACTCACATATTTGCAGGGAAATGCATGAAAGTGAGCACCAGAATAGAGAGGCTACATTCGGCTGTCATGAGAGGCACAAATACAACTTGTTCTCATGCTTGCATGCTCTGTCTCCTCTTTCCAACCTTCCAACCAAAATACATGATGAGTGAAATCTTCCTCATCTGAGAAGCTTTCAATCTATAAAGTCCAAATGCAGATTCTTATGTTACTTGAATTGGTCTGAACTGTTTCCTTTTATGGTTGGAGAATTGGCTGAGAACAGACCTGAAATGTGAGAGGCGGGTAAGGGAATTCTTATCAAGGCTGGGGGAGTTTCTGACAGCATCCTTAGAACATGCAGATATGGGACTTAAGTGAAAGAGGAGGAGGAGGAGGAGGAGGAGGAGGAGGAGGAGTTGGTTTTATACTCTGCTTTTTTTCAACCATTAAAGCATCTCACAATCACATTCCCTTCTTCTCCTCACAACAGATACTTTCTAAGGTAGGTAAGGTTGAAAGAGTTTGAAGAGAACTGTGACTAGCCCAAGGTCACCCAACAGACTTTGTGTGAAAGAGTGGAGAAACAAACCCAGTTAACCAGATTAGTCTACTGCTCAGGAACAGGGAACCAAATCTGATTCTCCAGATTAGTCTACCTGCTCTTAATCACTACACACATTGGCCTTTGAGGCCCTCTCACATCATTTATCTTATTGTTCATGCACAAGGAACACTGAGAAGCACCTGTAATGCACATGTGTGTTTTAGTTCATGTAGATTTTACATCCATATTATGAATTCATTGAAGCAAGAACTAAGCTTCATGAGTGAAAATGCCTTCTATTTGAGAACTTGAAAACTTGATGTGTAAATTGCCTATTTCTGATACTTTGAATGCATATTTTTAAAAGGGTGCTATTAAATAGTTTTTAATTACAGAGTAAGGAGTAAATAATATGGGTTTTAATCTCAACCCCCTGTACAACCAACAGCCAATCAAATAATATGAGAACAAGCTATTAACAGTGATATTTTTCCAAAGCTTTTCCACTTTCAGACATAAACCGCCTGATATCTTTCAGAATGAGTCACAAACTGAAAATCTGAAAATGCGAATCTGAGTGTTAACCATTGTCATACTTCATTTGATAATGAATAAAAACTGTAAATAACTTTAGCCGTTTCCGCACGGCCGTAAGGGCGCCTCCACGCCGGCAGGAATTCCGCCGGCGTGGAGGCAGAGGCCGTTCGCATTTTCTTCCAGGGGTCGGAGGACAGCGAGGGAGGGACTTAGGAGGCCAGCAGGACGGCGACACGAGAGGTAAATGGGAAAGGGAAGGGGAAACAGCGTGTTCCTGGCAGCGCGGTTCGCACCGTGCCGCCGGGAAGACGCTTTCCCCTCAACCACAACCCTTTAAAGGGTTGTTGTTTAGGGCAGCCTGATGCAGCCCTGGGGGACGGGGAGCGCAGTCAGGTCTGCGCTGCTGCGTTGCATTGCAGCAGCGCCGCCTGTGCAAACGGCGGCCTGGGGGCGGCGTTTTTACCGCCCTCGTCGTTTTTGGCCCGTGCGGAAAGGGCCTTAGTTACTTTTTTAACTTAACACAGTCCACTGATATTTTCTAACCACAGAAGAGAGACAATTTATTTACCCCATAGATAACAGCAGCAAATGCAAATACCTTGAACTGCATGTTGTTTTGTCTTGGAGTCTGGAATTCAAAAAGTGGATGTATGGAGGAAAGCTGTTCAAAGGGCACCATCTCAGCACAGAAGCCTAGAGCATCAGTCATTTTGAGGTCAGTTGTGCACTAAGCCTGACACCTGTTTTCACTTTTTATTTTCCTGTGACATCATCTCATAAAGTTTGTTTGCAGCAAGGAAGAGTACACTTCCATTATTTCAACATTCTTTCTGTTAATTATACCACAACAGAACCATGGGGGTTTCCATTTAATTTACGTATCAGTGGCATTTCTGTTATCTTTATTTTTTTAAGAAATGGGGTTTAAATTTACACTTCATCAGTTGTATTTGAGAATTAGTAAAAGTAATTTGAGAATTAGTAAAAATGCAAATACAGCAGTAAGTCTTTAATGAGATGTGTCTAGCTCATTTTCTTCACATTAACTCTGGTTCAGGGATTCCTGTGCTATCAATGCCATGCAGGTAATCTTTAAAAAAAAATCTATTTCATTGTCTTATGACCAATTACCATGTAGGCTTGGTTAATTGTAGATGTCTGTCTTGCAAGTTAGTTTTTGGTGGTTAAGGATGATAGCTAATGTGACACAAAACTGGAGCCCCGGTCATATTTTTAATCATATTCTCTTGGGTCAGAATTACAATATGTGGTAAGAGGAGGTTTAAACCTTTTGCTCTGCTCATATTTCCCAACTTTGATCCCCATTCCCATTGTTATATGCATACAATTGCATACAATGGAATGCTAAGAATACATTTTGGCAGTGAGGGCCATTGAGAAGGACTGAGTAGGATTCTGAGCAGACCTGTTTAGGGTTGGTCTTATAGTCACTTACAGCATCAGTACCTTGCATGCACAATTTCTAGTTTATGTTCCTAATTCCTAGATTATGTTTCACACTGTGTTCATAAACAGTTTAGTTGATATACTCCAAGTTCATCTATGCACTTGTAGTCTGTCCTTCTCATTGAGTGGATATTCCCTTCAGGTTGGATTCTTGGTTACGCACATGTTTTCCTCTCTTCAGAATGCACCCATGTTCTAAGATCAGAGAATCCCCACAGTTTCCAAGAGCTCTAAAAGTGTGACTGTTTTCTCTCCATTCACAGGGAAAGCAAAAGACATCCATGTGCATTAAGCTTTCTTCATGTTTCCTTGCCCCCCACCCCGCCTTCCCTCACCCACCCCATAGCAGTTCTCCCCACTCTTTGAGCCACCATTTCAGAACAATCAGAAGGGCTTTCCTTTTTATTGTGTTAATTTCTTTTGTTTTTACCCAGTGAAATTGACATGAAATTGACTGTGTCTAGCAACATAATGCTAGACCAAAGATGGCAACCCACCAAGAAAGTGGCAGGTAACCTCCCCAAATGGAGGTTGCATGGAAACAAAAACAACAGGGAAGTGGTGGATGTGCAAAATTGTGGATTGCCAATGTGGACACGTCATGGGAGGAGAATCCCTGTGCAAACAAAAAAAAACCAGGGAAGCCCCATTGTGAAGCAAACTGCCATGAGATAAGTAATGCATACCTAAATGGCCCAAGTCTAGTTTAAGTTCCCTACAGCTACCAGAATCAAAACCTGTTTTTACCTTATAAATATTGCTATTTCCAACTTGCTGCTTCCAGCTTCAAACAATGTCAGACCCTTTTTACCCAATCAAAGTGTGCCACAAACCGGGCGGGGGGGGGTTCAAAAGTGAATTTTGAGTCTGGTCAGTAGGATACTTACCATGGAATTCAGAAGAGATCTCATCCATTTCTGTGGTGGAATTGTCTGAAACTAGATGAGTCTTACCACACATAAATGAGGTTATCAAAAAGAGCACCTATTCTCATATTTCCTGCCAGGTGTTTAACATCTCTTTCAAAACCCTGGTTTTTCAGTAGTGGAGGTGAGATTGACCATTACCAGAAAAAGAGCTTTTTCAGTGTTGTCCCCCTACCCCTGACAATTCTAAATGATATCTTCCCAACCTGGCCCTGAACCTTATGAGATTCTGAAAAAGTTAGCTGAAAAAGATGCCTGTGTTCATCCAGGATTTCTCCAAATATGATTTGTCCTGTATTTTAATGATGTGTGTGTACCGTTTGTGGTGGTTTAGTAGTCTTTTTATATGCATCATTTCATCAGGTGCATGCAACCATAGAATGAAAGGCTCCCTTGGGCAGGCTTGGTGGCCAGAATAATAAAGGAACTACGGTAAGTGGACTCTGTTGAGCATCTTGTTTCAGTCTGAATCTTAGAAATAAACTTGTTCATCCAGATTTCAGTGCAATTCTCTGCTCCAGAAATATAAACAACATCAAATGGAGATTTTTGTTAGTACTAAGACACTTTAACATTTCATTACCACACACATAAAGGGATAGGGGAAGCATCCTTTAACCTCTTTGGGATGTGGGAAAATATTAATCCCCCCCCCTTCTACACATAATATTAACAAGGGGATTTCTACTATGTGTGTGTGTATTGTTGCCAAGTCACAGCTGATTTAAGGCAACTCTATAGGGTTCTCAAGGCAAGAAATGTTCAGAGGTGGTTTGCTATTGCCTGCCTCTGCAAGGGTTGAGAGAGTTCTGAGAGAACTATGACTGGTCCAAGCTCATCCAGCAGGCTTCATGTGTAAGAGAGGGGAATCAAACCTGGTTCTCTATATTAGAGTCCACTACTCTTAACCTTTGTACCATGCTGCTATACTAACATTAAGTATATTCTAAATTCTAAACCAGGGATGAGAAAGAGTTGAAACCAAGGCCATTTCCACATGGCTCAAAAAAGCTGGTAAAAGGATGGTAAACACAGTATTACAGGCGGAGCAGTGCTGTGCCGTTCCTACACCCCTAGTGGCTGCAGTGCAGAACTGCATTAGAAGTAAAACAAATTAGTTGCATTCTGAATGCAACATGATGCTGGCTTCAGAGGCCCTCCATCTGTCTTGGGCCCAGGGGAATTTTGTCTCACCAATACCTCCCCCCACCCCCACAGCAGCCTATTTCACTTTGAGTACTTGGAAATTATATCTGGTGTCGGTGTGAAAAGCCACTATCACACAAGAAAGCATGTGAGAACAGAAATGTATAAGGATTATGCAGTGAGTTCCTGACAGTGGAATTCTGTATTCTCCTGGAGAGTACTCTGGTCAGGTGTCATTCACTATTAATTTGAGCAGCTAACTGTGCAAAACAGTAGTACTCCTGAGCGGTAAAACATTTGTTAGTGATGATTCTGTATATAAATGGGAAGGGTGTGATGCCTTAACAAGGAGAAACAGTTGGCAGAGAAAGGGCTGAATGTTTCCCATACTTGCCATTTTTCAACTACAACAACTCACATTCTAGCAGACAGACTGTGCTGTTGCCATGTGTAATGAGCTTTTGTGACATATTGTGCCAGACCAAAGCTGCATTAAAGAGGCTGTAACAGCAATGTTATAAGACATATTGTGGAGTAGTAGCAGCCCTGTAGAGTATTAGTAAAATGTAAATATATCAGAATGAATATTTAGGCTTTCTATTACTTTTTGAAACAAATCTCTATTACAGTCCACATGCTTATGTAATCCTCAGACCTAGTACTTGATTCATCCTGTGTGACAGTAATTGTCAAAACTTGAAACTTTGCCTACATGGAATTTCATTTGATCATATGTTTATTTAACATCTTTGTAGGGGGACCTTTGTAGGGGGCCCTTGAGATTATGTTTACCAAAGGGCATAGGATTTCATTTTCAAATGAAAACCATGGAAATGGTTTGCAAGCTTCTATGGAATTAGGAGCTTTAACCTACCATTTTGACACCATCATATTTTTTCTTGTGGTGCTCTGGAAATTTTTTACAAAGAGCTGGTGCTTGCTGTTACCAGGTGACTGCCTTTAATGAATTAGCAGCTTTACAATTTTTTTTGTGTTTCCCTGTGGAATTGGAGCAATTAGAAAAGGTGTGCTAATTTAGCTCCTTAGTACATTTACCAATGAGGAAGCTGAGCCAAGTCACTCCATGAAGTTGCTAGAGATTGGTTATGTTTGAACATGGCCACCATGGTCCCTAAGGCAGTGCCCCACTAGAAAATTTCCTTGTGTTAAATGGCCAGTCCTACTATGGTGGAGAAAGAGGTTTTCATGTGAAAATTCATATTCTTGGATGCAATCTAAGAGCAGCCAGAGGAGACCAGGAGCTGCTGGCAGCAGCTCCTGTGCAGTGGTTTAATGCCCCTTTGTGGAATTGTTTGCGAGCTAGTACTTCCCCTCCTAGTACATTCCCATATTCAGACTTTGCCCCTAAGCCACTACCATTTCGGACATTTCAGTATCAGCTCTTATTGGTGGGATTATCGCTCAGGCTACTGCTGGACTGTTCCGGGCAGACTCCTCCTTCAAGATTCTGTCATTCCAGCTTGATCCCTCTCTGTTCTTAGTTATGTCTTAGAGTTAGTGTAGTTAGCAGGGTAGATTAGTTATAATGAGATTTGTGATTCATTGATTGTAATTATTGTAATTAGTTTTGTGGATAGTTGGTTTATAGTTAGTATTGTAGGTTTTTGGGCTAGCTTTAGGTTTTGTATTAGTGGCTAGGTCAGGTGGTTTAATTTATAGTAGTGGGTTTAGCTTCCAAAATTAGTTTTTGTCGTTGTTTTAGTGGTCGGGTTGGGCAATTGCTAACTATAAATTGGACTGCCCTAGGTTGTGATGGGATGGGATTGTGGGGGCATAGGGATAGAAATTTTGGGGCAGGGGATCCCAGTTCTTATGGGATGGGGTAGGTATGACGGTAGGCAGAGGCCATATGAGAGATGGCGGGTGAGAAGCAGCTCTGCTTGCCCACTTTCTGACCTCCAACCTATCTTGAGGACTGAGGGCTGCAGGGTTCAGGTACTCCCTGCTCCTTTGTGTTGATCAATGCCAGGTCCATTAGCAATAAGACCATGATGCTCCGAGACTGTGAAATCTACAATAATAATAATAATAACAACAACAACAACAACCTGTGAAATATGTTAGGCTAAGAAAGCATGGCAGTGAGCTTAGTGGTAGTCTTTGATCCAAGATCTCCAGTCCTAGTACAACATTTGACAGTTGGAACATTTAATGCTATTTACTAGAGATGGGCAAACTTTGAGCTTCTGTATTTGTGAAGAAAGAGGAAATTTGCCAGACCAGTTTATCATATTAGAATGCTGGAAAGCTGTCCTTGCTTTCCTCTTTAAAGCCATTAAAGATACAGGAACCGAAGACTGAAAGCTCAGTCATTCCTGTTTTATAATATTCTGAACACGCCACAGACTAGTTATTCTGAAAACAGGGCCAAGAAGAAATGAATTTGGAATATGTAAGAAAAGTCTTCTGAATGCCCCTCTAGGAAAATAGTGCTGAAATATTTTGATTTTTTTTAAAAAAAAATCAAAATCCATTACTTTCTGTAGGCAGTTTTGAAGACTTGGCAAAATTAACTCAGTTGTATATAAAGATATAACCAGAAATCACTGCCACAGGCAAAGAAAATATATTTAATTCTCCCCATATCTAACTTTTAGACAAGATTACTATTCTGGTCAGGTTTTCTCATCCATGTTGCTACTGTGGAAAACCAACCTGTTACATATACGACACTTGTTTAAATCTAAAACTTCAGTTTCTGGAGCAATCAATACAGCATCCTTAACGCTGCCATTTTAAATTGATTTCCTTAATCTATATTATTCGTAACTTATCACTGCAGTATCTAAAATATAAACACTAGTCTCATTTCTTCAGCTGCTTGCATTTGACCTTGGCTCTCTGCGTGTTCAAGATTTGCTCGCCCTTTTAAAAGGAAGTTCTTTGCTAAAGCCCCTACACAGCTTCAGCTTGTTTACCCAAACATGTTTCTCATAGAAATCACTCCCATTTTCCCCCAACCTTTTTTTTCTCGTTGTGTGTTCATTTACAGAGTGGACTGTGAAAAAATTGTTAGTTTTGATTTTTAATAATATATAATCTGAATACATGCTCAAGCAAGGAAATGTCAAAATGCCATTTTTATTAGGTATTTGCTTTCATGTTTTTTTTAAAAAAGGACGTCCATCATGATGGTAATTCTTTCTGGTAAGAGATACCTTTCATTACAAGCAGAGTGCACAGAAGCAAAGCACAGTAGAGCTTCCCCAGGCATGTGTGTGTGTGCTGGCAACAAAGAAAACTCAGAGTCAATTCGTAGTTTCTAACTAATAAGAGGAGTCTTGATTAGTGAACTCCATTCTGGATAGAAAAGTGAAGAGGTAGGTTCTCCATTCTAATCCATCTAGCAGCTGGATGGTGAGAGATGTCTGCATCCTTCCACATACATGGTGCAAGATGGAAGGTGTGTGTAAGAATGGTGAAGAGAAGAGGAGAAGCAGGAAGGAAGGAAGTTTCCTGAGAGTAGCAATCTACACATCAAAGGGATAGTGTCAGAGTGGTAGAGAAAGGTGTCCAGAGTCTTGACCCCCTTTAGATATCTGTCTTACTGATAAGTCCTCCACTGTCCCTGAGGCAGGAAACTGCGTAGTTTTCACTTCCAACACATCAAGTAGCTATACTTTTTATCAGATTCCCAGGACAAGTTACAATGATCTTGAAAAAGTAACAAACTATAATATGTAAAATTTAACTACGAATTGAAATCATTAGTAAAACCAAGAGTCTGGTTAAATGTAAATTACTTAAATGTAAGCCAGCATCCAATCTACCTTTCCTGGGTAAGATAATTGAGTGAGTGGTGGCGAATCAGCTCCAGCGATTTCTGGATGAAGCACATGTATTGGATCCCTTCCAGTCCGGCTTCTGTGCTGGCCATGGAACCAAGACGGTGCTGGTCGTGGTCGTGGACGAACTCCAGCTTCACTTGGACAGAGGTGGTTCGGCGCTGCTGGTGCTGTTAGATCTCACCACAGCATTTGACGTGGTAGATCACAACCTTTTGGTCCACCACCTTGCTGATATCGGAGTCTGCGGGTCAGCCCTGGATTGGTTGGCCTCATTTCCCCAAGACCGGGGACTGCTGGTGACGTCGGGAAGTGAGAACTCCAGGCATTACCCCATTGAATGTGGGGTGACGCAGGGGGCAATCCTCTCCCCAATGCTTTTTAACATCTACATGTGCCCTCTGGCAAGTCCAGTTCGGAGTTTCGGGCTGAGGTGCCGTCAATACGCTGATGACACCCAGCTTGTGTTCACGATGGAGGGCAGCCCATCTGCGGCCCCTGGAGGTCTCCAGCATTGTTTAGAGGCTGTGGCTGGTTGGTTGAGAGCGAGTCAGCTGAAGTTGAATCCTATGAAGATGGAGGTCCTGTGGTTGGGACAAGGGGAGAGACCAGTGGACTTCTACCTGCTGTCACTAGATGGCGAGGCTTTACTTCTAACCCAGAGGTAGGGAACCTGCAGCTCGAGAGCTGCATGCGGCTCTTCTGCCCTTGCACTGCGGCTCCACAAGCTGAGCTGCCGGTCCCATCCTTGCCTGCCCTGCAGGCAGCAGGGTGGACGCATCCATGCGCTTCTCAGAATGAGCGGAGTAAAAGGTTAAAAAAACCCCAATATATATAGTGTTATCTTTATTTTAAATGTGAAAAATTATTTGCGGCTCCAAGTGTTTTCTTTTCCCGTGGAAAACGGGGCCAAATGGCTCTTTGAGTGTTAAAGGTTCCCTACCCCTGATCTAACCTCATTTGTTAAAAGCTTGGCATGACTCTGGACCCAACACTATTATTAGAGGCCCAGGTCGCTCAGACCACCAAGGTAGCTTTCCATCATTTCCATCCAGCAATTGGCCCCATATCTATCCCATTCTGACCTGGCCACTGTGATCCATGCAATGGTCACCTCTAGACTGGACTATTGTAATGTACTCTATGCTGGCCTGTCTTTGATGGTGATCCAGAAACTAAAACTCATACAGCATGCATCGGCCAGATTGGTTACGGGAACATCTAGTTGGGACCAGATTACTCCAGTCCTATACCACCTGCGCTGGCTGCCTATCAAGTTCCAGGCCATTTTCAAAGTATTGGTTTTTACTTTTAAGGCCACAAACAGCATTGGAGCTACATATCTGAAAAACCGTGTCTCCCCATATTGCCCCACTAGGGACCTGCTGGAGATTCCTGGCCCCAAAATGATCCTGCTGGCCTCTATGAGGGCCAGGGCCTTTATGGTCCTGGCCCCTACCTGGTGGAACAAGCTCCCTAAGGAGACCAGGGTCCTGCAGGATCTGCAAAGTTTCCACAGGACCTGTAAAATGGACCTGTTCCACCAGGCTTTTGGCCAACCGGGTTAGCCATCAGACCCTCATATCATCCAGACCTCCCATGGGACGGGTAAGTGAATATGGGGGGGGAGTCACCATCAATTGCCATTTATTAATCTGCTAGATTGATAATTTTAATTATTGTTATGCTGTTTTTATTGAGCGATTTGTATTGATGTATACCGCCCTGAGCCTTTGGGGGAGGGCAGTCTAAAAATGCAATAAATAAATAAGTAAACCTAAAATATCAATTCCAAAACTTAGCAATAGAAAATTATACATTAAAGGCCTTTGGAGACAAGGTAGAATAATCCATATTAATACACCTATGAAAAAATCTACCCCTAGAGACAGATAGATTGGAATGTATTCCTGGCAGCCCTTGGACAATGTCTGGGAGGCATGGCTAGAACCCTAGGCAAGCCCTAGTCAATCTATGGAATGTAGAGAGGACTCATGCCGTTGATATTCTTTCCTGAATCAATTCACACAGTCTTCTGGTATTTGAAGGAATGAATGGTGATGAAATCAGCAAGGAAAAGTCTAGAACAGGGGTGGTCTTAGTGATTCTGGGGCCTAGGGCTAAATTCCAGAATAGAGCCATGGAAGCATTGTCATCCCATGGCCAGCCTTCTGTTACCCAGCTTAACAGTATACGACCTTATTTTTGTGTAGCAATAGGGAATTACTCGGCATGGCGATGCAAGAGGTAGGCTGGGAGGGGATCTTTTTAAACAGCTATACCAGAACGGCTTGAAACGTATCCACAGAGAATGCAAAAGAGACCAAATTGTAATTTAAATAAATTTATATAAATTTTGTTTGCAAGCAGTCATACAGTGAGATGTTAAGGCACAAACACACAGTTCCTAAGTATATAAACAGGGAGGAAAAGATAGGTTTTGGATAATAGAATAGGAAGGGAAGCAGGGGACTTATATGTTACCTAAATCTGCAGAGAAGTTCCAGAAGAAGGCAAGGATCTCTGTGCCAGCATAAAAACCCAAGCGAAGGACGATATATCGTGTCTCACACCAACATGACCAAGAGAGGTTAAGGCTAGTATTGAGCACTGAGGCTCTGGTGTGCAGTATTTTTATACCCCTTTGCGCAGGTAAGGCGGGAAATTCAAACTTAGGTTTCATTTCTTTGCAACTGCTTGGGGTTTCCTTGCTGGACTTGCGGGTTTGAGCTAATTAACAGCTCTATCTATTATCTCTACTTCCCAAGACAATGGGGACAATTGGTCCTAGATTATATCAGTGAAACCTTGAATGGTTTATGCAGAGGTGCTTCCTAAAGACTCTGCCTTGAGTATTCAAATTTGGCTGAGGCTTGAGTGAATCAAGAAGGGATCTTGTTGTTAGGGAGATCATATCTAGAGGTTGAGGAAATGCATGGAAGAAACAATTGTTTGAGGAAATGGTTTCTCAAAGGTAACATCCAGTATCAGGGAGTTTTCCAGGATTCATTATATCACAACTGCTTAGTGCGGTGTGGTAATCAAAATATGCCCATGGTCAATGAGGCTTCCAGATTCTATTGTCTGGAGTAATTCATGCATTGATTTAGTTTTGCAAATAGACCTTTTGCCTTTGGCCTGTTTTTAGATGGACGCTCTGCTACCTACACATACAAACATGGAAACATGGAAACAGTGTAAGGAATAATATGAAAATCCAATATTTCATAAGGCAGGGGATGAAGGCTATGCTAACACTTCCTACCACAGCCAAAAAACAATGGTCTTAGCCCCATGCGGAGTGGATGGAAACTGCAGCCATCACTGCAATCCTGCTGCCTAAGCAATATTCCTCCTGAGCAATGGTGATGGCAGTTTCACTACCATTGTATCGATGGGCAGCTGTCCTGTGGAATTATTCCAAGTTGCAAGCTTCTGAAATTGGTTCCTGATGATGTTTCCTCATAAACTGCAAGAGATCACTGTGACAAATAGAAAATGCATTTTACAGATAAAATTGCTGATATCAGTGCTAAACTTGACTTCACACTTGTATCAGTTCAGTCCCGGGAGACACTAGAGCACAGTCTGATCATGGTTTGTTGGAGAACTTACAATTATTGCAGCTTGAAGACACTGCAAGCTAATTGGAGAAAGGAAATGAAGGTATGACACCATGCTGTCAAACAGCACTCCAAGTTTCTGCCTTAGTATAGCACTGAAATCTGGTGGAAGCTGTCAGAATTTTTAGTAAATATACAACCAGCATTTTAGTTAGACTAATATATCATATTTTGACAACTTATCATCACCTTGTGTTTTTCATCCCCATCCAAAAATTTAGGCAGTCAGCCAGGGTGGTGCAGGAAGCTTCACAAGCATGAAAGCCTCCCCACTGCCAAGAAGCCCCCACTGGGTTTAACAGACTTACGATCTGTATTCCTGGCCACCAGCATGATGCGCCAAGTGGCTGGGAGAGAGCCAGCTAACATTCGTTCCTTCCCTGGTCATGCCCTGAGTTCACCCCACTACGCCAGTGGCAGCAAGTGTGCTGGGTTGCTAGTGCCATATCTCAGCACTGGGGAGGGCTACAGCGGCTACAGTGGCTGCATGCTGGAGAAATCATCCTTCTGCCAGAGTAAGTTCCCTGGGAGGGCAAATCTACTAGCATGTATGCTTGCTGCTCCCACAGGCAGATTCCCTCCCCCTCCACAGATGGGGCTATTTATCATGTTATCAGTTTTATCAGATTTTTGCCAGTAAATTCTTAATTTACTGGTATTTGTTTTCCTGTGTTCTTGATTACGGAATCTGAACCTGTTAATTATGGGATGTGGTTTTTAGATTTGTAAATGTTTACTTTTATAGCACCCCACCCAATAATATTATTTCTACATTATATAAGGATTTTAAATTTCTCAGTAATTGTTTTCAATATGGAAAAATTGTTTTTAAGGAAAAATTTTGGGAGAAGGAAAAATTTGGGTAATTGAAGGGAAATTTAGGGTATAACTAATAAAAATCCAAGTAATGAGAGGAAAATTTATGGTAAATAAGTATAAATATTGGACAAAAATTGGTATATTTTTGGCAAAAAATAAAAAGGCAAATCTTTATAAAGAAAACATAACACATCTTTATTCAGAACTGCAGTTATAAAATGAATACAAGAAATGAAAATATGAAAATGAGGCAAAAAAAAACCATAATAAAATCTTTGTTCTTTTAAATTTGTCATTATTTTTTCCTGTCTTCCAGGGCTGTTTTGGCCCAGGAATACCTCCATTTGCCTGGGAAAGGGTAGGAACAGCCAATACAGCTGCATAGAGCAGATCCACAGAGGTTCGGAGGAGTGTCCCTGTCAGCTTGCTGGCCACAGTGCAGCAAACCACTGTGGAGGAAGCATGGCTGCGCCGTGGCTATACCATCCCCAGTGCAACAATCCACCACCTTGGGACTGCATCACAGTAATCCTTGGTAGGAGGTGAATTCATCCATATACATGACCTAGAATTTCCAAGATGTTTTCTGCACTTTGTATGTCCTAAAACAGAGGTTCTCAACCTGGGGGTCGGGATCCCTTCACAGGGGTCGCCTAAGACTCTCTGCATCAGTGTTGTCCATCTGTAAAATGGATAAATGTTAGTGTTGGGGGTCACCACAAAATGAGGAACTGTATTAAAGGGTCTCAGAAGGTTGAGAACCACTGTTCTAAAAGAAAAAGAACAGCTACTTCTTACATACCAACTATATCCAGTTCTCAGTCTCAAATCTTCAGTTCTACATCTTATATATATAAAAATCTATCAGTGCGTTTTTCTGCTGACAGGTGATCTCCCAAACTACTGGACCGATTGCTTTGAAATTTTCACACAACGTCGCATTCACGTGCTGCCAGGTTTCTATACTGTTTCCACACCTCCTGTTGTGTACATGTCACAACTGTGCCCGTTATTGTGTACATGCCACACCTGTGACAGTTGGAACCACAGTTCTGTTCCGCAACAGCGCCATCTGCTGGCTGTCAAAGCAACACCCTCTGATACAAGGAAATCAACCATGCCTTCCTTGAAAACCGCTGCCATCTGGAGTAAAACGGATGGGGTCCACCATCTGGACATGGCCCACCCACCCTAGCGGAGGAAGGGGAAGGTGAGGGAGGGTCCGGGGGTTTGCTGGACCAAACGCTCTGAAATTTGAACACAACGTACCTCATGCCTTCCAACGTGTTTTCAGCTATGTATTTCGCCTGCAAGGGAAGGGAGTGAAAGGGACAGGTCCAGCCACCTGGACATGGCCCACCCACCCTAGCAGAGGATGGGGAACTTTAGGGAGGAACGGGGCAGGTTGTCATGCAAGGGAACGGGAGAGAGGGAGGGGAGCGATGGGCCCCTTGCCTCTCCCCTCCCTTGCAAGCATTGTGCAATGACACATGTTCGAACCGTTCACTTCCCCTTTTCTTTCTTTTCCACTTCACCAGACTTAGCCACAGCAACGCGTGGCCGGGCCCGCTAGTTACACATAAATTCTAATAATCGTCAAGAAGTATTTTTTTAAAACTTTTCCATCACTTCCCTAATTATTCCTGCATTCTTATTCCCATAACCAACTACTAGGAAATTCTCTTTTCACTGTGTTGGAGACAAGTTTAGAATATGGTTTTGTCAGTATGTAGCTGCATTGTCTCTTCTCTTGCCAGGAAGAAAAATGTTTATCTCAGAAAATTAAACAGACATCACTCAAAAGACAACATGGGGGAACAAAGGTGTACAATATCTAGATGCATTTTTTTTTAAAAAAAATCACTGTTCTGCCTATGGCAAAAATAATGAGATTTGCTCTCCAGTCATGGGAACTTGCTGAGTAACTACAGGAAGATTTTCGACAAATACCAAATCCTTTGGACTGAAAACAACTGTCCTTTTTGTCTTTCTTTTATCCTGAAACATCTTCTGTAATTACTGAGTGGACACTACACTGTGCTATGGGTTTGTTTCCTTCATTGCAAGTACTGTTGAGATTCTTATTTACTATCTAACAAATTTCATAATTTGTATGAAGAGTGGACAGTGAGCTTTACAAAGAAAAAAATATTCATTGTCTCTTTGGATACCACTGATTCTAAAGCTGTTTAACTATGATTTTATTCAGTAACACACGCAGGAACCATTTTGTCCGCATATCAATTAAATTCAAGGTACCTGACGGATGTCACAGAAACCAGTTACTGAAGTGTAGTATATCTTATTATATATATATAAACCTTTAATGGCATAATTAAAACAGCAGCAATATACCAGAAAAATGGCGACCTCAGTGTAATGATACAATCTCCAGTACAGTTATAACCGTTTGCTGATGACAGAGCACAAAAAGTTAGCCAACGCTTCCAATACACTTGCAGAACCACAATCCAACATCGTTACCACAATTGATAGATTAATATTATCAATGGGGGGTTTTAACCACGGGTGTAGATATTTATTCCTGGCTAAACTGTGTAACGGAAAAAAAATATCACGTGTTGGATTGATTCTTCAGAAGCTGAACTGCAGGGACAAAAATCTTCATTAAAAGGCACCCTTTCAATTCCTGCCCTGAGTGGTAGCTGAAGGGAGAATATTGCACCTGGCAAGGGTCAGGGCTCGTCGCAATTTGGGTTCTAAGACCAAATGGAAATACTTGGCCAAATGGAAATACTATGTAGTATATCATCACCTTATTTAATCATTCTTCAAAGAAGGAATGAACCATATGGTGGTAAGGAGATTTTGTTTTCCTAACTGCAAGATTCTTGGGGAAAAAAAGACAAGAATTCTTTTAACTTTTTATATTTCTAACAATGAAGAGGAGGCTATAAATAGGGTTTTTTGTTTTTGTTTTTGATTAAGGGTCAAATCTTTATACAGCCAACATATTGGCAATGCTGGATAGAAATAAATGTCAGAAACAACTTTTGATCTGGCTATATCAATCTAATCAAAGCCATGATATACTGTTCTTCTGATAGAGGATCCTTTGACGTATTATCTGGGTTGCTTTGCGATTATTCTACTCACTAAAGAACAAAGCTGTCAGAATATTTGCAGGCTGTCCAACTTTTGTGAGACAAAGAAAAGTTGTCAGTTGGGCTGGGATCAAACTCTCACTCACATCCTAGAGATATAAATAGTTTCATGGGGCAAGCACAGAGACAAGGTGTGTGGAGGGAGAGTGGGCAGATGATTAAAAGAAGGAACCTAAAGCAAATATGGATGGAGGAAAAGAAGCTATATATAAAATGGTAGATGAGAAAAAGAACTGCAGTAAAACACAGCCAGAGAGGGCTTCCTCCTGAAAAATTTTCATATTGTTTGAGGTCCAAAAAAAGAGCTTTGTCGTATGATGGTGGATAAAGATGGAGAACTAACGATACTTATCAGCAGAAACGTAGGTAAGGGGAGGGGGGTTTCTCGGGTTTAAATCCCCCCACTGCATGTCCGGTGGAGGCGGGCGCTCCTGTGCACCCACACAGGCACAGCCCGCCTCTCACGCTTGCAAGCTGCCAGCCAGCCGGAGCCCGGGAAAGAAAGTCTCGCCTCTCATGAAGCAGTCTCATGAAGCGAGAGGCGAGACTTTCTTTCCCTGGCTATGGCTCGCCTGCAGGCTGGAGGCAGGGCTTGGGGAGGCGGGGCCATGCCCTTAGGGTGGAGCCTGGTGAAAGGGGGGATAGAATAAGAGGAGAGAAATCTCAGTGGGGCATAATGCCATAGAGTCCACCCTCCAAAGCTGCCCTTCTGTCCAGAGGGATTGACCTATGTAGCCTGGAGATTGAAATTTCTTGAGATTCCCTGACCTCACATGGAAGTTTACAATCCTACCATGGGGGGCTGTGAAAAATAATCAGGATTGTGAAGACAGTTATAATGATCTATCTAACATCTGATCATTTGTAGGGAGAGCTATGTCTCTCCCTGTACCATCTGGTTGCCCAGGAATCCAGTAAAACTGGGGTGGGGGGAGAGAACAGGCCTGGGAGCCTTCAGTTGCTTGCCCCAAATATTCCTAAACACTTTTGAAATTTCTCAGGACCTTATTACCAGTATTCCAGAAAATTGGTTACCTCTCTTAACAGTGGGTATGGAAGGATGGCTGAAACTATATGGAGCTGAATGCAGTCATTCCGTTTTACTCCTCCCCCCCCCCTTTCTCTGTTGTTGCATTAAAGTGGACTGCAGAGGTTAGGAGTAACAGTAAAAGTGAGAAGGAAGGATAAGGTATACGTAAACTGTTAGTTTTGTTTAAGGCCAGTACAGAGCTAACTGTGTGTGTCCACTAATTTCAGCACATTCATGTACAAGTAGCTTTATGGCTTAAATTTTATTTATTTATTTATTTATTTATTGTTTGGACTTTTATACCGCCACATCCCTGAAGGGCTGTACAGTCTGTAAAGTAAAGGATTGTATTAGAGAAAATTGTTATTAGAATTCAAGATAGATGTTTATTATTCATCCTGCATAATTACTGACTTGAGACACGCATAATTCCCATCTGTTCAGTCAGTCTACATAGATTGGTAGAAATCCTGGTAAAATCAACAGAACAATATTATTGCACAGGCTTACAAGATTGGTTTTGTCAGACACAACACTTGGAAACTGGCAGAAAATCACTGTTAGCTCCCTGAAGTACAGCAAAACCAAAAATGAAATCTTCCAGTCCAACTGAGCCAACTTCTACAGCCAAGAGAAACGTAATCTCTAAACCACAAACTGCACAACCAGAAAAACTAGCTTCTAATGCAGAATTGAATAGTGCATAGGTTTGTTCTACATCATTTGCACTGGCATTGCACTGGTTGCCCTGGTACATTTGCTCTGCAGGCTCTGATCCTAGGCACCTTTTCAGCCCCAAAAGTACATAGTTGTGCTCATCTAGTCCTGCACATTTCAGCAATATATAGTTTTTCTTTTGAAAAAAAAATTTGATGAGCTATCTCCATAGCTAAGTAGACACAAATAGGAGAATCTTAGCCACTCAGAAGATCCACCTCCCATTGAGAAGCACTGGGTTGACCTGCCCTCTGCAAATGAACTTCGTTTTTTCTTACCGCACAGTGACTATGATTCTTGTATTTGTGTCTGTGTAGTTATGGAGATAGCTCGTTGAATTTTTAAAAAAATAGTAAAACTGTGCATTTTCAGAATCGGCTGAGTACAACTATGTACTTTTTGGGCTGAAAAGGTGCTCAGGATCAGAGCCTGCAGAGCAAACATCCAGGGGCTACCTATAGCAAATGGTGGCAGGGATAATTCCTTCAGCTGCACACAAAATGTCCAGCACAAGCTAAGGGTGAAACTGACCAGAGAGAGCAAAACAGTCTGGTGAAAAACAGCTCATTTTCCCTCCTGATCCCTTTGCTGTCTGGAAAGCACACCAGAAGCCACCTCTGTTGAAGACATCCCTTGGACGTCTTGTTTTGGGTGTGCGGAGTGAAAAGACATAGTTTTAAGACATCCCACATATGTCTTGTGTGTGTGTGTGTGTGTGTGTGTGTGTGTGTGTGTGTGTGTGTGTGTGTGTGTGTGTGTGTGTGTGTGTGTGTGTGCTGGGTGTGTGCTGGGTGTGTGCTGGGTGTAACAGACCATTAACAGTAGCACATTTTTCTGACCATCATTTTTATTTTTAAATAAAGTACAACTTTCGCTATGTGTGCTAGATAAAATATTCATAAACAAAAGTGATTGCATTTTTGTAATCCCGATCTATCCATCCAGCAGCTCAAGTGGAAATTAGATAATTTTCCTCTTCCTGTTAACTTGATGAAACTATATATACTTGCTGGATTTTTTGAGAGGTAGAAAAGTAATTCTGTGGGATTAATCATAGCTGTGCACATTCTTACTTGAAATGGAATGGAGGTACTGAGTGACAGCAAGACACAGAGTACCCTCTTGTGGATAACTGCCATTCCACTGCAAAGTTTTGACTGATCTCATATAAAGAATTGATAGGCAGGTGCCCTAAAACTCTGTAGAGATGAGTTTGTCCTTCCTACATCTTATCTTGAATGAAAACTGTTCACCAGAAAGAGCCAGAACATGACTAGACTGGTAAACTTGGAAGCTGCTACTTCCCAAGTAAGAGAGAGAGATAACTTAAAAAAACCGGGACACATACATTGGAGGCCTGTCTCCTAAGGAAATAAGCAGTTGTTCATTTGCAAGAAGCCTGCATATTTACATACTTGCAGATTTTAAATGTATCTTCTCAGAACTTTGATAACCAACAATTCAGGTAACAAACTGCACATACGCTGTTTTCAAAAACAAGAGTTAATATTTTTCTCTAGCAGCAACGCTAATCACTCCACGACATAAGTAAATGCACGTATCACCACTTTTGTTTGCAGGAGATATTTTTGCAGCTGGTTTGTGCTTGGGCAGCTCAGCAGGTGCTTACAGAATAGAGAAGGCAAGGGGTTTTAGAATAGAATAAAAACGAATAAGCAAACCTGATCCCAGCTTCTTCAAAAATCAAATTTGGTACTTGTCTAAACTTACTACGCAAATGCTTGACAAAATAAATGGGCCTTGCACCTTTTAAAAAAATGCACGCTATTACAGATATACATTGATGAATCACTTCTGGGAAGTCATTTCAACACCAGACAGCAACAGCACTGAAACCCTTGCTTCTCACTCCAGATGTGCTAACCATGTCCAAAAAGAAAGGTTGGCAACCTCCAGGTAGGGTGTGGACATCTCCTTGAATTACAACTGATCTCCACACCAGAGACATCCATTCCTCTGGAGCATTAGAGGGTGGACTCCATGATATTATATACTGTGGACCTCTCCCCCCGCAAAAAGCCTTTAACTCCACCCTCAAATCTCCAGGAATTTCCCAGCTCAGGGATGGCAAACCTACGAAAGTGCCTTCCATATCAGAATTCTATATTTGCTTTAGTGACCTACCTTTCATATGCTTGAAGAATTGCATTAAAACTTTCTTTGAAAGTATGAGCTACTCAGTCTGACATTTCAGAACTCCAACATTGAAGACATTACAAGTGATGTGTTCAGATTTGCCCTGCAGACAATTAAATTCAAGTATAAATTAAATAGTCTGCTAATAATGCAGCATTATGGAAGAATACAAGCCTTTTGGACTCCCTGCAGAGAAGTAATCTACACATTTCTTTCTGGAGCATCTTTATGGAAATGTCTATTATACTTGCCATTATTAAAAAAGACTAACAATTATTGCTTTCCTTGGTTCATCAGTTGCGGAAAAAAATGCTTGTACTGTTGTTGGAGTTTTTGCTTGCATTTGGCAGGAAGTTATTTGCTGACAGAACAGAGTGGCAAGAATTCTTGTAAAAGAGTGGTAAAACATTAATTTATTTCTTTATGCCTATAAGTTGCATCCTGCAAACAATTTTGCCTTCCCAACTATTTCCTCTTTTCTTTTCTTGAAATAACACACAGCCTTTTCCCTTTTCTTGCTTCCTTCCAGGATGGTGTGGTTAAAAGCAGGTGGACTTTAATCTGAATAGCTGGGTTTGATTCCCTACTTTTCCACATGACTGATGGACTCTTATCTGTGAATCAGATTTCTTTTCCCATTCCGACATTCCTGGACTAATCCTACTTCTTTGGCACTCACTCAGCCCCACCCACCACATAAGGTGTCTGTTGTAGAGAGAAGGAAAAGGAGTTTGTAAGCCCCTTTGAGTCTCCTCACAGGAGAGAAAGAGGGAAGGGTATAAATCCAAACTCTTTTTTTCCCACACACCAACCTTCCTTTATCTGCTCCCCTTATCTTCACCTTTCCCTCCTCCCCTCCCATTGACAGCCTCTACCTAGGAAAACTATGGCCCAGCTGGGCAGTGCTGGTCACTAGGCTAGGTTCAGGAAGAAGAGTTGTGGAACATAGCCAGATTGTGTAGGTTCAGGAAGAAGAGTTGTGGAACATAGCCAGATTGTGTAGCCATTTTCACACTGGTGATTTTCCTGGATTGGATGTTTTTTGGAAGCAGGGCTTTCACCCATGTTTCCACCAGCATAATGGTGCTTCTGTGTATCACCTGATTTTTCTGTGATTTTTTTTGGACCCAAACCTGCTTTGCTATGATGTTTTGGGGAAGATCACAGCAAAGCCAGGTTGGCTACAATATGGCAAGAAGCCCTGGAGTTCTCCAGACTGTGCCAGACAGCAGTCATTTTCCATGACCTTGTGACAGACCCTGCTTAGGGTTGCCAACCTTCAAGTGGAGCCTGGAGAATTCCAGAGTTACAACTGAGCTCCAGACTAAAGAAATCAGCTTCCCTGGAGAAAGCAGCTGGCAGGAGTAAAATGATTAAAAATCAATGTTGGGCAGCAGCATTATATCACTTCTGGGAAAACCCTGAAGTGGTGTCAGACCTCTTTAGGAAGTGCCAGACACTCTGTGCTGAACTGGCAGTTCCTAGTGAAGTATACCACTTCTGGATTTTCTCTAGAAGAGATGTGACTCCATTGTCTCCTGACACCCTCCATGGCCCCTGTAGTCCTACCAATTGCCAGCTGCTAGTTGACAGCCATGCTGTCACCAAAAAGTTTTTTGAGGGTTTAAAATGTAATAGACAATTAGCATATTGGTATGTCAATTTCTTTTTTAAAAAAACTTGGAAAAAGCCATCTCCCAGGGCACTGGAGGGGAAATAGGGCAGGGAAATGCTGGGCGGTCTCATTGCATTGGCAGCTGCAGCAACAAGGTGGTTTCTAAAGAGAAGTTTACCTGCACAGAGAAGCTCTATGTTCCAGACTGAATGTTCTCCTCTATCTTTTTCAGCTAGGTATGACATGGGCAAGGCTCTTAGCTTTTGGTTTTTCAGCTGAATATTGTAGCATATAGCTAGAAGGGAGGTCTCCTGGCAGATAGAGAAGATAGACAAGGAGATCTGCCTCATGATTAGAAGTCTTCCCCTTTATTTTCTCCTATTTGTTTCTTCTGTACTGTTGTCATTTATTTTTATATTGTGAGATGCCTTGGTTCCCCGTTGTACAAAATATGAGGCTATAATAAACAAACGAATGAGTGAACATAGTTGGGAAAGCCCTTTATCTGCCTGAGATCACAGAAAGCCATTGCCAGTCACATTATACAATACTGAGCTAGGTAAACAATTGCATGGCTTTTTATAAGGCAATTTCATACATTTGCTGGCTCCAAAAACCAATCAGTTACATTTCATGTTACCCTTTTCTGAAAATAAGTGCTAAGAGAGCCAATATGCTATAGCGACTAAGAGCAGCAAACTGTAATCTGTCAAATCAGGTTTGATTCCCCACTCCTCCACATGAAGCCTGCTAGGTGATCTTGGGCTGGTTGCAGTTCTCCCAGAACTCTCTCAACCCATGCAAAAGCAAGCAATGGCCAACCACCTCTAAGTGTCTCTTGCCTTGAAAACCCTATGGGGCCACCATAAATTGGCTGATACTTATTTAGTATTATTTAGAGCACACATACAATTTAGACCCAGAATGCTGAACTGCACTAGCCACACCCAAAGGTAAGCTGATTTCATCTGGAAGCTGTACCAAATTGACTTACCAAATCTAGCCATGCCAGCCATAGTTAAGGGCCAAACATTAGGAGCGAAAACCACCAGACCATGGACACACAGCTTGTTGATCCTGACTGTCAAAGCCTTAGACAACACCTTACCAAATTCTCCTGAAGGGGAGGTTAGGTTTGAATATATAATGTCTAGAAAGGACAAGGAAAAGATGTTTTCATTTTATAAACAGTCCATGTGATGTTGTATATAAGGCCCAGACTATGTCTGAGTGAAGCTTTTACTACTAAGTGCCACCACTTAGTGATCTATGCAGAGAGGTTACTGGGGTGCCTTCTGGGGACCCACACTACTGTCTGGATACATGAATGAATGCTCCCAAGAATACAGATCACATTGTGCACCAAACAAATCAGTTCCTCCAGTCTATTCCCATATGATCTCTGACATCAACTAAGAGTCTCTTCCTGGCCATACCATCTGTTCATCAAGTGAAATCCATTAAAGCACTTCACAGGGCAACCTTTGTTGCAAGCCCCTCCCTCCTACCTTGAAACACACCACAGTCAGAGGCTAAGAATGTTATCAAATGCTTTTTATTCTTTTGTTAGTATTCCCTTGGTATTGCAAAGGGAGGGAGAACTGCTAAGCACAAAATGCACTTCAAGTTTAGGGAATTACAAGGCTAAACATGACAGAGAACACAATAAAAACTGGAGGAAAGGGTTAAATAAATTTCTTATAGTAGATGTAAGTTCTAAAGAAGCAATTGAGTGAGTGTTCAGAAGACTTTGGGGTAACTGAGGGCAAAGAATGTAGGTCTCATGCAGGTAGAAAGCACAGAGGAGACAAAAGGGAAGGAGTGAATAAGTCAGATCACGAAGAGAGTTCAAAGTAAGAAAGTTTCCATTGGTTGTAAAGGGGAAAGAGCACATTGTTAGCAGGAAAGCAGTTTAAAGTGGTTGAGGGGACTACAGTGGTGAGCAAAGAGATCCGGGCAACCATGATCTCTAACAATGAAGGAAATTGAACAATTTTTCTTGTGGGAACAAGATTACAAGATTCTCTACCTGAGAGCCACAGAGATTAATTATTGGTAAACTGCGTATTGAGTCAGCACTGCAGGCTGGTCGTTGGACAAAAGGTGGCTCCGGCTCTCGGCACAGGGATCCTAGAAGCAGCAAGCTCTAATTGCTCCCTTGTTGAAAATTAGGGCAAAATGACAGCATTTGAGGAAGAATGTGAAGGAATAAGCTCTTTAAGGAAGATTGTTCAAGACTGAAATGTCTCTTTTATCTGCAGCATCTCTGCACTGGCCTATAAATGGGCTTTAAATCTGCAGTACTCCACATTAAACACATTGGCAAGTAGTTCTAGGTGAAATAAATATCAAACTATGAAAACCTGAGATGGCTTTTTATTGCTTTTAAAGGTCTTTTTTGCAGCACGCATGACTGGTGGTTCACATACAAACCCAACTGAGTGCTGATGCAAATGGGTAGGAAGAATGTAACAAAATAAATCAGCACAAACAAAGCTTTAATTACCATAGTTATTTACCAGTAATGTCTTTTACATTTTGCTTAACAGGTGTCTTGTTCAAAAATTCCTTCGTAATTACCTACTTACTGGAAGATGACGCTAAATGTCAAAATACTCCCCAGACTCATAAAATGCTGCTGATGTAAGCAGCGTCTTTATGTATAACAGACTGGTGTGGTACCTTCTAAGAAATTTGACATGTAGTTTTGTGTCAAGGAATGTTCATAAACACTATAACTTGTCAGAGAGAAAAGCCACCATCAACAGAATATTTACTACAGACTTTAGCCAATGAGGAAAGTGAAAAATTAGTTGGGCTGGGAAAATCTCACATAGTAGCTAAAGACAGAAGGGGTTTCTTGGTGCCCTGAATATTTCTATATCAGGTGAGGATACAAGTGAATAAAATAAAATAAGTAAATAAGGGGCGGGGGGGAGCTGTGAAGCTAAACCAAAAAAGGCCAAATTGTTTTGCCAAGTGACTTTTTCCTCTTTTTTTCTTCTTCCTTAGTAACCATTTACTCCTTCTGCTGCTCATGGTAGCTTCCAGTGCCTCAGATGACACTGCCCTATTCTTTACAACAATGTTCCTGCCACCAGACACTGTAAGGAGCAGGTGGCTCTCATTGATGCAGAAATTAACCATTCCTTGCCTTGCATACCAAATTGTTTCCTGGAGTCTAACCCAATTCGAGCTCTGACATCAACTAAGAACAAGTCCCCTGTAACTGCATTGCAGAGAGTGGAAAAACTGTCTTTCAGGACAGTTTCTGCTCTTTCACTGAGTAAATTCAGAATACTGTTTGAAAGCACTGCCACAAAGTAAAAGATACATGAAAACTCTCTCAGCCTTTATCAGAATAGATTGATGCTATGAATGCATTCCGCTAGCAGAAATGCTTTCCTCTGATGGTAGAGTTGCTTTGTCCTAGAAAAAGGAACCTTCCCTGACACAAGACACTCAGAACAACATTTTGTATCTGAGAAAGATGTAGACTGCCAGAGCAAAGTTTGTCTTTGCTAAGTATCAGACTGCATGACATACTTTAAAGATTATGAAGCCATATTAGCTAATCACTTTGTACTTCATTTAACTTGGCCATTGCACGTCGCCAACTTAATAGAGTTAATAGATTCCTTTTTGATGTCCCTTTGTTGCCCATTAGTAGTAACCATCCAGGAACATCAGGAGAGATATCAAATCTTAATAGAAACACACCAACATTAATATGATTTTCAGTGTAAAAGTCAGTTAACATAAAGCCATTAAAAGAAACAGATCTATCAAACAATCAACAGAAGGAGGATCATGGTGGAATATTTATGGATCATCTGGGCACTAGTGAAGATTCAATGCAAAACGTTTGGATTGCTTTCTCCTCAGACAAATGCTTTACAAAATGCCACAAAACTGTTCTCTGTTAATCTAACTGACCGTTAATCTTTAGCCATTACTGACTAGTTGGTAGGTAGGCTGACTGATAAGCCAACTGGTAGGGTTGCCAACTGTGGCTTGTGTGTTGTGCCTAAGCCAATTTGCAGGACCTGCTAAGGACTGGGGAGGGGTGGGATCTTAACATGAATGTGATGCTGTAAAGCCTATCCTCTAAAGCTGCCATTTTATCTAGGAGAACTGATCTCTGTAGACTTGAGATCAGTTGTAGTTCTAGAAGAACTTCAGGCCCCACTTAAAGGTTAGTAACTCTAGTTCTAGATTACATCTTGCATTGAAAGCAGAAGCCTTCAGAGCATCAACTTAAACTGAAATCAGTAGAGAGCAGGCTGCTTCATCAACTAACGTTACTGGACAGCCATCCTCAAGAACTAGTTTTTGCCACTGCTCATTGGCATTGCAAACTGCATTCTGAGCCACATCTCTCCTAAGACTATTTTCTTTTGCATGTAATCAACGCAGGTCCCAACAAAACTGACTTTCAGAGGATTATATAAATCATTTCCATAGTGCTTTGTTTTGAGGCTGGATACAAATCATACGAAGATAAATAAGTGAGTTCTGGATCATATCAAGCCTGAACTCTCCCTAGAAGCTAAAAACACTAAACTGGGTCACTGGAAAAGACAATGCTTGGAAATGTTGACAGCAGCAGGAAACAAGGAAGACCCAACATGAGATGGACCCACTCAATAAAGGAAGCCACAGCCTTTATAAGACCTGAGCAAGGCTGCTAACAATAGCACATTCTGTAGGTCATTAATTCATAAATGTCCATAAGTTGGAAGCAACTTGAGGGCACAACACACACACAACTCATACATATGAACAAATTTCATCCAGCAAGCACTGACTACAACATATCACATGGTGGAAGGAGGTCTATGAAAGCACCTTCTGCATGCTTAAAGGTTAATAGCAGCTCAGGGGGATAGTTGTCACTGATGTCATAGTGTAGTGGTGCTGAAGTTAAACTTTATCCCCCATGCCATTTCTGAGATGCAGGTGATATGGATACATGTGCTGCAACTAACAGTCCTCATATGATTCTTGAATGTTTCTCTCACAAAGCAAAAAACAATTTGAAAGGAGCTATGTGTATCAAGAAAAAGCAATCAGGAAGGGGGTTAAATGTCCCACATCATGGACCCAACCCAGTCAGGAGCACTTATAGCTGACATGATTAAAGATTAAAAAAAATACTATGGGAAATCTTTGGTCCTAAAGTGCAGTGGCTTTAAGTAATCAGAGCTGTTTTAAAACAGTGCAAATATATGCCAGATTTAAGTTTTATATCCTCTCTTTCCCGCTATCAAACTGTGATTCAAGGATGCTTACAAATGCAGGTGGGAACCATACCATACCATACCAACATATCTTCTTAAGATAGGTCACGTGATTAGAGACAGGAAATTTTTCTTATGGAAATATTTTATTGCTGATGACTACTGTTGTGCCAGTGCTGGAACAAGGATCTGGGGAGCAAAGCACAATATAAGGGATGGGATTCTGACACCTGTCCCTGTGTGTAAAGAAATTCACACAGCCAACAATACTTCTTTTTAGTATTCAGATACTACTGTCATCAGTATTTTTTGCTGAAATGCCACATTTCTGTAATACTTGTTAGAAACATCAAAAACAGGTGGAAATGGAAGAGAGAGGTTTAGGATGTTTTGCTAACTGCAGTGGTTTCAATTAATATAGCATCCCAGTTGCAATGGTGTTTACAGCTGAGAAGACATATTCAGGTTGGCCACAGTGGCATTTAGCATTGCTAAAATAGCATTCACATTTTTATTATCGTACTTTGGAAATATATGGGCCTTTTCATAATTTAAAAAGGTTTCTTTTGACTTCAGTCGTGATCAAGCATATCTCTAACATTAAGTACCTCTTAACATTTGTTGCAAAACAAGAATGATCAGAGCTTGTTTAATTGCTTTGCTGAATAAGGGAACTAAGTGCTCTTTATGATACAAGTCATAAAATGCTGTTAAAGAAGGAAGTTATATTAATATCTAACCAATTGTCACTAATTTAAGATAAGACATGAAAGTAATGACTTACAGAGTGATGCTGAGGGCCACAGCAGCTGTGGCAGCAGAGCCAACATAGAAATGATGGTGCTAGGGGAAATAACATGTGCCCCTCCATAAGGCGTACATGATATTGCAAGCATGCTGGAGTCCGTAGGAACTCTGGCAACACCCATCGATCAGACACTGGCAGTCCTTGATACCCTTGTAAGCATCACACACAAGTGCAGCCTATTACTGCTCACTGATCTGACCACTCCCCCTTGATACCACTTCCTCCCCCCATGAAAACCCTGCAGACACTGAACATTTCTTTCTCTCTGGACACAGTGTGTAACATACTTCCCTCTGTGATACACCTCTGACGATGCTAGCCACAGATGCAGGTGAAATGTTAGGAACAGGATCCACCAGACCACGGCCACACAGCCTGGAAAACCCATCAGAACCAGTTGAATCCGGCTGTGAAAGCCTTCGACAATACATCAGTAGGACAAGCTTGTCATGATTAACTTAAATCTCATTCATTTCAACAGGACTCAGATTTAACTTTCTCTGAATCAAGGGCCCTTTCCGCACGGGCCATTAACGATGCCCTGGGGATGGCAAAAACGCCGTCCCCAGGGAGCCGTTCGCACAGGCGGTGCTGCCAAAACGCAGCAGCACCGACCTGGCTCCCCTCCCCCTCCCCCAGGGCAGCCTCAGGCTGCCTCCAAAAACCTCCCTCCTGGAGGGAGGTTTTTGGAACAACAGAGCATTCCCGACTGCACGGTGCGAACGGCACCACTGGGAATGCGCTGTTTTCCCCATCCCTCTCCCACTCACCTCGTCGCCGTAGTCGCCCTGCTGGCCTCCGATGACCCTCCCTCGCTGTCCTCCGACCCCTGGAGGTCGGAGGGCAGCATGGGCAGGTCTACGGAGGCCAGCAGGGCGACGACGGCGATGAGGTGAGTGGGAGAGGGACGGGGAAGAGGCGGCTCCGTGCGGAGCCGCCTCTCCTGCACCGGCCTCTATGGGGGCCGTTCGCACGCTTCTGTGTGAACGGCCCCCACCCTTGCACCGGCAGAATACCTGGGCGGCCCAATGGCCGTGTGGAAAGGGCCAAGGTCAGTGTGGACAAAGCTGTCAGTGCTGCTTCTGTAATGCTTTCTTTCTTTTAAGCAGAAATACTGGTATATAATAGCTGAGAAGAGAAATACAGTTGTGGCAACTGCAAGGGTTTTGTATTTTCAAGCTTGATTTTCAGATAGTTATACTTTCTTTATTCAAAGACACCTTTTTCAAGTTTAATAGCCTTACATTGGAAACACCATTATGGAAATAAGTCTGCAGCAGCTCTACATCAATGTTTAGCAAATTAACATCACCCTGTTATCCAGAACAGAAGTAGAATTTTAATGAAGCACAGAAACTGCAAGCAAATTGACCTCTAACTTCATCACAGAAATATGAAAACATGAGTTTGTTGGGGAGAGTGTGCAGTTTCCACCAACATTAACTGGCCAGAATTGTGATAAAAACACTCTTCCTAATGAGTGGAACTAACAGCACATACTGGGAAGAGATGGCAATGGCAGCTAGCCTATTATCTGTCATTAGAAAATCTTAAAACTATTTTCATGCTGGTTTGGCCAAAGTAATTGCAAAGTTTAAGAAATGGTCATTATGAAATGAACAATTAAAGGGCCATCATGTGTCTGTGTTGCATTGCTGTACATTGTTTTAAGAGCGCCATAAAATAGCCAGAAATTCACAAGAATTCTCCTTGTTTATGGGGACAGTCCCAATTTCCTGGCACCTGTCCCAGTTAATGTTCTATTCCTATAGGATTTTCTCTGTTTTAACTTTTAGGGAAATGTTGGGGTTTCTGTAAAAAAAAGTTTTTAATATACCCACAAACACACTGAAGTTCGTTCAATATTTGGATCTCAATAAGTCAGTAAAAGGCAGACACATCTTGACCATAGTGCTTGTGCAAGTCAATGTTTGAACAGAGACACAAAATGTTCATCGTTTTCCTTCCTGTAACAGCAATAAAATTCAGGGCATGAATGTTGTTGAGTGTTCCAGATATTGTATAGTTAGAACAGACAGATCTATTGTGAAATTAAACATTAGAAAGTTTTAAAATGGTAATTGTGTGGACAGATTTCTAACACAGCTACTCCAGAATACAGGACAGGATGGACTACAAATCCCTCTGTAATCTGCATTGGAACCAGCAAACGTTTCAACTTGTGCATACCTGAAGTAAGAGACGAAAAATGAGGTGACCAAATTTGTACATAACACCAAATTATTTATGGTAGATAAGACAAAAAAAGATTGTAGGGAGCTCCAAAAGGATCATAACCACCAACTTGGAAGGCTTTAAAAGGGGAATGGACAAAGTCATGGATGACTGGGCTATCAATGGTCCCTAATCATGATGGAGATCTATTCCAACTACTTCCAAAGGCAGTATGCCTCTCTATATCAGTTGCTGAGGAACACTGGCAGGGTGATTCTGAGGCAGTCAGTGAGTTTCCTAGAGGTGGTTGGTTGGCCACTAGATGAGTCTTTGGTCTGATCCAGCATGGCTCTTCTTATGTTCTTATTGGCAGCAACTGAATACTGCATAGAGCAGATGGAAAAGAATATGCAGCAGCATTGGCAAGTTCAAGCAATGATCCTTGGAGTACAAAGAAAAATGGTCATACAAGTACTCATAAATGTCCCTATTTTCATCTCTGCAATGCTGGCATGGAATTATTGCTGTTGGATTAAACATTTAGTTGTTACAGCCTGGGCAAGAATTATCAAAAATTGGTATGCAGGAACATAATTTCAGATTCTAGTAAGGGACACAAAAATTACAGTAAGATTTAAAAGATACCTGCATTAGACATATTTAGACTTATGTTCAAGCAAAGCTGTGTATTTTAAGTCCATTTCTATTTACCCATTTAAAATCTTCTCACACTGAAAGCTAAATCAAGGATAATATACGAGGAAGGAATATATGCTCGTTATGCTTTAAAAACTCACTGAACTTTTAATCCCCTACACATTTCAGGCTCCTTACAGGTTAACTATAAATTTAGTCTACAGTGATAGCTGTTCCTTCAAAACTAAGTACTAGTAGCTGTCTTTAAAATGACTTAAAGTAATGGAAGCTGATGAAAACTTAACCGAGTCTATAGAGGGAATTCATTTAATTCTTAAGATAATTGTGAACATAAGAAGAGCTCCACTGAGCCAAGTATCAACCTAGTTCAGCACCCTGTGTGCTACGGTGGCCAGCCTAACATTTCTAGGCAACAACAAAGGCAACAACAACCCTTTAGCACAGTCTGTCCCAGCAACTGACATTCAGAAGTTCTGATCTCTCCAAAGATATTAACTCAGATTCAAATAATAAGTCATGCGAAGTTGTACGGTCGGTTTTTGCCACTTTTTTAAAAACCCAAAGTGGAAGAAATTGTTTAACCCTTAACAGAAGATATTTTCATACAGACAGCTTTAACTGGGAGGGGAGCTGGGCAAATAATGATTGCAACAAAACATATAACTGTACACCAAGCACCATCACAGCCCAATATTTAACCTGCAGTGCTTCCAGCTGTATTTTCATCAGATTTAACATACCATGAGAGCACCTTCTATAAATCAATATAAAGTAGGATTACCAGCTTTACTCTGACAAAGGGTGGGAGATTTAAAGGGCAATACTTGGAGAGGGTGGAATTTCAGAGGGCTGTAGTGTCATTTCTGGATGATGCTCTATAGTTTCTCTATGGTCTATACCACAGAGATTGGGGAAATTTCCTAGGGCACCATGGAAGATGTAATGGAAGATGATCAATTGACATGATATCACTTCACAGGGGTGCTCTAAAAACCCCACCATTTATGAAGACTATGAAATATTCTTAGAGTGCCACCATCAATGTCATCCTCATTCATTGAGGCATCTATTGTACTACAGTGGAACAGTCTGTCACCACCCTCACCGCCCACCCGATGTTTGTGTGTGTTGATTTAGTCTCATGGACTAAATCCATGCTTCTTCTGTCATTGTAGAATACATGAGCTCCAGTGGCCTGAAACCAGTTACTCCCTTCCCTATATCTTCTTGCTATTTAAATTGTTATTGTTTTAGCATATCTGTCTCTGTTGTGTGAACCCAAAGGCAGGGATCTGTGAGTACCCTACTCCTGATTTGCAAGCTAAAGGGAACATCACCCACACTCATTTTTTCTCCTGCTCCTCAAATTATCAAGTACAGGTGACTGACAGGTGAGGGCTGGAAGATTGCCACTTGGCAAAGGGTAAATCTTGTACAGGGCTCAGCCTACTTCATTAAGGGCTTAAAGTGTGCTTGCCAACCTCTTGAAGGGCCTGGAGATCTGGATTTATAACAGATCTCCTGATAACAGAGACCAGTTCTCTGGATCAATTGGTTGCTTTAGAGGGTGGCATTATAACCCACTGATGTACCTTCCCAAACTGTGTCTTCTCCAGGCCCCACACTCAAATCCTGGAGTTTCCCAACCTGTAGTTGGCAACCTTCACTTAAATGGAACTTTAGTAGCAAAGCTAATTGTTTTCTTTGCCATTTGGGAGGCTACAATTTGGAATGAAAAAGCAACATGGAGAAGAGGTACTTCCTCGTTTTCTTTTGCCATTAACCAGCTTGGGGAAATTTTTGAATGAAGAAATGGCTAGACCCCCTTCCATAGTCCACCACCCCCATACACTCAAAACTGCAACCTCCCGAAACAGCCGTTCTTAACAAATTCCAAAAAGAAGAAGGAATTTTGATGGATATAATTTAGTAAATTGTACGTGATCTGTAGTTTGCTAGTGAAATGCAAGCATGCATTAAGGGAAATTTGTTCCAATAAAGTTCTCCCTTAAGTCTTAATGAAATGGGCCCATCTCTGAGCCCATTTGCAAAATGTGTGTGTGTTCATGATATGCTAAAAATGAAGCACTGAAAATGAAAGCACTACGTGCTAAACATAGCGTTGTTATGGTGCTGCGTGTTCTGCTACACATTTTATTGCCATCATAATTTCAGTAAACTACATCTGGCTTCATCAAAGCCTGTCCCCTCAGGTTAGCAGCCTGCATAAAAATATATCCTGATTTTTTAAAAATGTCCCTTCATTTTATCTTCCTTTTGATGGTTTTCTAAGTTGAATTATTTCTCCTTTTTTAAAAGATTACATTAACATGTTTTTCTTAATTCTATCATCTTTTCAACTCCAGCCTTTGTATGAGGTCCTTTTGTAACCTTTTCTTTCATGTCCTTTTCATGTTTTCTCTCCTTTGTTTTCCCCCTCCCTTTCCCAGAGCCTTTATTGTCATGTTATCCTTTATTTTTAGGCTTTTACCATACAGTTGGAATTAACATTAAGGAATAATTTTTTAAAAGAACCACAGAAGCCACAGCAGCACAAATTTAAACCAAAGAAAGGTGTCATGCTCTGGCCTGTTTTTCTGATGTTAGAGGCTTGGGAAAATGGAAACTGTAACATTTGGTGTGGGGATTTTTATTTTGTTTTTAAGCTATGTAGAAGGGTATATTTTCAGAATAGTTTTTTTAAAAAAAATCCTGAAAATAGGCTGCTTCTTATAGTAAGACTGCATAGTGAATTCCCTTATGTACTATGTGAGGATTTATTTTTATGACATAGAAGGGGGCGGTGATCCCACCTGCCCCTAGACTCCCACGGAACAATACAGAGCCTCGATACCTAATTCAATTTGTTTTTCCAGAGCTAACTCACTGTTACATAACATGAAGTATTATTGTCTAAATTTGTTAATGCTGATTTATGGATAAATTGACTCTTTAGTATAAAGATGCCTAAAAGCCACAATCTCCTTTATAAATCAGCATTTCCTGAGAGAGACTGTTTCCAACTGAGGAGACAGATGTAGCCAATCAATACAAGGAATCTGATGGATAGTGTTTCTTGTCACCATTAACCAAGCGTTCCAACAGACATGCCATCTCACACACTCTCTTTTACTTTCCTTTTCCCTTTTTTCAGCTAAAGTTTGAATTAGAGGCCCTAAACTATGAAATTGATCTTTCCCAGGTGTGAGCAATTTATTTTCTTCAGGGTCGATCCTGCAAAGTGTTCTATGGCCTCATTGTTAATGGATACTGAGTATCAGGAGACAAGGTAGGAGGGCAGATTCACCACAGAAACTAGTTGCCCATAACAGGTTTTACACCTGCTTTCAGATATGTCCTTTATTTTATTTTTTTAAGTTCATTTATTTGTGTTTGTTTACATTAGAAATTGGTAGGTAAGAGCCCCTCACATAAAGTCAAGTCTGTGAGGAAAGGAATCTGATCAACAAGTGTATAAATAAGCATGAAGTAAAACAGAAGAAAATTCATGCCTCAGTAGACTAAGGAACAGAGATGGGGTGTACCAAAAAGTTAAGGTAAAAGATATGTTGATTGGCCCCTTTTATGACCTATCAGCAAATCTAACTGTTGATTATATGTTGAATTAGCCTTAAGAAGCTGGGAAAGAGTAGGTGTGAAGTCAGTGTTCTCTAGTAGTAACAATGTTGGTTTAGGTATAGGGAAGTCAGGTTTAAATCCTCATTCAGTCATGAAGTTCATTATGAAATTGGTAGTCACTTTCTCTCAAACTAATCTGCTCCATAGTATTGTTATGTGGATAAAATGGAAGAAACAAGGGCTCTGTATCATAGCTCATTGAAAAAGGATATGATACAAATGTGATAGATAACACATGAAGGCTCATTCCGCACATGCAGAATAATGCACTTTCAAACTGCTTTCAGTGCTCTTTGAAGCTGTGCGGAATAGCAAAATCCACTTGCAAGCAGTTGTGAAAGTGGTTTGAAAACACATTATTTTGCATGTGCGGAAGGGGCCGAAGTCGATGGACTGTAAGCCTGCGAGCAACATGATAAGTCGATGGACTGCAGGCCTGTAAGCTTTCTTCTAGGGTGGATTCCGCATGGGCCAAAAACAGCAGTGTGAAAACAGTGTAAAATGGTTTAAACAGTGTAAGAGGGTTTACACCATTTTCATACTGTTTTCACACCACTGTTTTTGGCCCTTGCGGAATCCGCCTAGGACTCTATGTAAGCAATTCCAAACTGGTCTGCTCAGAAATCCCACTGGAATTTATTCCCCGCAAAGTGTTTTTTAGAATTGCAACCTATGATAAGCTTTGCATGCATAAGGTTTCAAATTAAGTGGCCTCTGGTAGCTAATGTTCAGAAACATCTTTTTTCTGTTTGAAACACTAGAGCACGGATGTCAAACATGTGGCCCAGGGGCCTGATCCAACCCCTTGAGAGGGCTTATCAGGCCTGTGAGCCAGTTAAGGCAGCCCCCCCCCCACACACACACACACCTGATCTGGCCTGGGGACTCTGCAGCTGGCTCACCAGTCCAGGCAGTTTCTTCACCCTGCTGCAGGTTCACCAACCCAGGCAGTCACCCACCCACCCTCAGTGCTGATTTTGGCTGATGAGCCTCCTGTGAGGTCACCAGCTGAGGCAGCCACTTTCCCTGGTGCTGACCACCTCCCCCACTGCAGGCTCACCAACCAAGATAGCCACTGCCCCACAGCCAAGATAACCATCCCACCCCTAATTGAGGCTCACCAGCTGAGGGAACCATTCCTTCCACAGTGCTATTCTGGGTTAGCAAGCCCACTGCAGGCTCACCAGAGAAGGTAGCCCCACCCCCAGCCAAGGTAGCCAACCCATCCCTATTGCAGGTTCATCAGTTGAGGGAGTCACCCTACGCAGTGCCAATCACCTCCCCAGTGCTTGCCAGCTGAGGTAGTTACTGCCCCCCATGCCAATCTGGGCTGGTGAGCTACTCTCAATCAAAGTAAACAGTGCTGAGCTACATGGCAGTGTTAATTTTAACTTTTTTCATACTGTTAAAAGTACAGAAGCCTTTTTCTATTAAACAGCAACTTTAAGGAGGAACTCACCATTCTGTCCAGAGGAATGCTGCACCCTCCTTATTAAGTTCTACAATATAGTATTATGCCATCATTTGAAAATCATACCATCACATACCCTATATGTTATTGATATAAACTCTTTGCTAAACTGGGCAGACATTGCCTACAAGGTAGATTTCCTTTGAAGTACTGACTGAAAGATACTCCGCTACTGAAGTTCTCAGTTACAAAAATCCTGCTGTTTTCTAGCCCTTTTTATTACTTTATCAGCCCCAAAGCATCTGCACATGCAGGAGATTCCTGGCCCTGCCCTCACTGCTGCCAGGGCAATAAAATATTTTCAGTTTTTAAGCTGATTGCCTCATCTGTTTTCCTCGCTGATAGCTGTTCTGAAATCTCTTTTATATCTGTGCTGCATGTGGTATCGTTTCTGATTCATCTAAGAAGCCATTTACACCTATTCTTATTCTCTTTGTAACCAGGCCTCATCCCAGCTGTTCTTTTCTCATTTCTGCTCAGCTCTTTCCTTTGAAGTTGTCCTACTGAAGGGGCTTTTTAAGTGCTTGAAAGGAATTGGTATGCTGTTAAACTTTTAAGGGAATCTTAATATCTTCCCAACTAGATGCCTATGAAACTGTTTACTCAATGAAAGGAAATCTTTGGACAGTGTTATTGGAAACAAGCTTCTTGTCTTTGTTTGGTGTTATTTACTCCCTTTGGCCTCTGAAGCTGTAGCCCCATGCCTTACCTGGAATTAAAATTGCTGGTGTTTAGTCTTGCATTTCTTTTCTTCTCATATCATAGTTCTTGTATGATTATAGAAAATAGATCCAAAGTAGGGTCAGCTTGCAGAATTATGTATTCAGCATTTGTTGGAATCCCCTTCTGCTGTGGACAAATGTGCAGAATGCTTGTTTTCACATGCATACATTTGTTTCTTTGTTTAGAATAATCATTAACTATCTTTATGCCTTGTGAAGCTCAAGGTGGCTTACAATAGAGATAAAATATACAATTTACATTAAAAAATAAAACAATTTAGGATTGCTGGTAAATTAATTAGAGAGCCAGCATAGTGTAGTAAGGTATAGGACTAGAATCTGGGAAACCCATGTTCAGATCCTGATTCTACATAGAAACTCGCATTTGGATGGGAGACCTACAAGGAACGACATGGGTATATGGAGGCAGGAAATGGCAAAACATTTCTGAACGCCTCTTGCTTTGAAAACCCTACCGAGTCCTCATGTCAGCTGTGACTTGACAGCAGAAAAGTAAATTAATTGTAGTCCTCAATAAAATCATCTTCAACTACCTCCTAAAGACCAAAGGTGAGGAGTCCAGGAACTCCTACCTGGGGAAGTTGTTCTGTAATCATGGGGCTGCCATTGAAAAGGCTCTCTTGTATTTCCACCAAACAAGCTTCTTTGATGGATGGGACAGTTAAAAGGGCCTTCCCTGTAATCTTAATTCCCAGGCAGGAACATTTGGGAGATGTCCCCACTTTCAAATCATATATGGCTTTAAATAGGGTCCTTCGGATACTTCTGTCCCAAGTCATTGATGGCTTCATAGGTCAATACCAAGACCTGGAACTGGTTCCATAAGTGGATTGTAGCCAGGGTAATTGCTGTAGTATTGAGGTCTCATGCTTTTGATAGCTACCAGCAGTCTAGCAACGGCATTCTGCACTAGCTGCAGCTTTTGAATACTCTTCAAGGGTAGCCCCAAGTTGAGCACATTGCAGTAGTGCAGCCCAGATTTAACTAAGGTATCTCTGTAGGTAGATCTGATTGGACCAGGGATGGATGCAGCTGATGGACCAACCAAATGCACCTTATATGGGATCAGAATGATTGGTCCATCAAGGTTAGTACTGAGCTTCTTTGGAGGTTCTATCAGGAAAGCACAGCTATTGCATACCCTTGACTGAAGAACAGTACACTGCTTATATCTGGGATGGTTGTCCTCTTTCACCAAGTTCATAGATTCTGGAGGAATGCACATGGAGCAATGGGTTCGGTAGGGAACACCTGCCTAGCCCATCAGATACGCTGAAACAACTATGGTGGTCAATGGGGTGACAGATGTCACAGCCAGATGGCCCTCACATCTGGTTAGTATCGTCTGTTCTGACTGATATCAGCTTTCCATGGTCTCAGGTAGAGGTCTTCCATATCACATCTTACCTGATTCATTGAACTAAAGATGGAATTAGATGCAGAGCTTTCTGTATGTGAAGCAGTTGCTCTTTCTTTGAGGAATGGCCCCTCGTCCAATGACCTTGTGGAAGAATGAGGCTATAACGGGTTCATACAGGGGAGAAATTGCCCAAGGATCTAAGCTGCCAGCAGCTGCAAAACTGAAAATATGTGTTGGAGACAGTCATGAAAAGGAGACAGGGGCAGTGGGCTGAGCCATTTCATATATGTGGAACAGGGTCTAGTGTAACTTGAAATGTATAAAAAGAAATGGCACATGCAGTAAGACAGAAGTGTGCATTGTGTGAGTCCTCCATTCAACCTCTTACTCAGCAAGGAGTTAATCTGACAATTGGGAATCAACAAAATGATAGAAGAACAAATATCTGTAGTAGCTGCTTACTTGGCAAGTGTATTGAATTAGCTAGCTTTGTGCTGCTATGCCTCTTACTTCCTACAAATGTGTACCTCCCACAAGATGCTTGTAAATTACCATCTAAGATATTACATATTTACAGTGCAATCCTTAGTAGAGATAAACCTTTCTAAGCTCATTGAAGTCAAAGGGCTTAGAAGAGAGTATCTCTGCTTAGGTTTGTACTGCAAGTCAGGACACAAGGCATGGATGATATGAGTATAAAGCTTTATAAAAACATAACCAGAGATGATGAATTGTTGAAACACAATGTTTATTAAAGTGTTTATTGCAGCCTAGTGCTCCAGAAAAAAATGATGCAATAAAACAAACATAAGCTATTACCAATAAATAAAACTGCACTCAACTAGAATATTTGATCTATTTTTAAAACCTTTTAAGTTTGGTAACCTCTGGAAACCTTTCTTCACATTTTAATTAGTGGGGAACTGGAGGAAGATATTAAACTATGCTACCTGGGAATAAGTGGGCGGGTAGGGTATCTCTCTCTGTCAGGTAGTTAAATAGCCAGTGTATACTGTAAAAATAAGCATGCATTAAACAGGATTTGTACATTCAATGAACAAGATTTTTTAAAATAAGCAAATATATAAAATGTAGCATCCACATAATGTGCATTCATACCAGGCTACTATAACCAGGATATCCCTTGTGATTTTTCCCTGCATTTTTTTGTTGAGTACTGTTTTTACATCAACATACCACTTGAAATTCCAGGCTTCCCAATTTGTGCAGATCTGCGGCCTGTTTGAATACCTCCCCCCACCCCCAATGCTTAGAAAATATCCCAAATTACATAGCACTGTAGTAGGACTGATAATATAATTGTCTGCATGTCTTGCTTTTCTCTCATTCCCTCTGTCTTCAAACCTCTCCCTTAAGTGTGCAGAGAATTTCATGGTGACTGTGCTCACAGGGCAAACATGGCTTACTTGAACTCCCTCAACTGCATGCAAAATAAGCTACTGACCAAAGGGCCTCAGTATTCCCCAACAAAATTCATCTTGAGGAAAGCAGCATACTGAACAGCTTTGTGCCTGCACACTCACCACTTGGTCATTGGAATTTATGACTGCTTTTTCACAGCTCAAGATCATTATTCCTAGAGTCATTGTTATTGTCTCTTCTCCAATCAAATATCACAGACCAATTTTCTTCTCACTATGTTAGGGTTGCCGGCCTCCAGGTGGTACCTGGAGGTCTCCCAGAATTACAGTTGATCTCCAGACAACAGAGGTAAGTTTTTCTGTATAAAATGGCTGCTTTCAAAGGTGAACTCTATTGCATTATACCTTGCTGAGCTGAGGAACCAGGAATGTTCTAAACTGGAGTTTGCAACCCTAGCTATGATTTTTAACACTGTGATTGTGGCAACTGAGTAGCAGGGAATTAGCTGTTCTGAAAAAGCTCTCTGATCATTCACAAAAGAAGTATATTCTTGTACATGGACACATCTGAACTCATACACATCTGAGCAGCTTGCTGAACAATAACCCTGTGCTCACAGCTGATGAGTAGGATAGGACTAAATTGGTTCAAGCATAATTAAACGTTCTTGAGTTTGCAAATTGCTCCTCATGAGCATCAGGGCTACCAAAATATTTACTTTTATTGTGGGAGTGTTTGGTGCTATAGACATATTTAAATATTCTGAATGTTTGCATATATTTTAGTCAAATCTTTGTTTTTCTAATATATCTAGCTCTCTATTTTCTTTCCAACCTTGCTTTGGAGCCCTGACACTTTGTTAGGAATTCCTGGGGGTAGAGTATTACAACCAGAGTCCTGATCGGAACATGTTTCACTAGCTGAATGTAAAACCTAATGCACTAGCTCTGTTAGCACAGGAGTGAGGGACAGCAGAAAAGAGGTTTCTTTCCTACACTTTGAACTGAAGTTTGGGGACACACCTATATTCAGACCACATACAGTAAAATAGTAGAAGATGTAAAAGAGCATTTGTAATACTCATGTCTTTGAAAGCAAGAAGGCTGTTAAAACTGGAGGAATTCAGAACAGATGGTGTTGCAGCCATAGATACAGGCCAATGCGCTTAAGCTAACAGCTGCATTTCATAAGAGGCACTAAAGAAAGATGGATGAGGAGAGTCTGTATCATTATATTGTAATTATTTTTATTCTGTTGTACAGAGCAGAGAGGAAACTCTATCTCAATGAAGATTTGCTGCTTTATCTCTATGAGGATTGACAATTTTGGAAGAAAATACATAAATAAGGCAATGTACTTTCAAGAACTTTGATCAGATAAATTGGCAGTTCATTAGCAACTTCCAAATTTCAGACAGCTGTCATTACTAATGGTTCCTTAGTGCATGAAGGGCTTTGAAGCTGAACCTGGACCACTGAAGACTATGACAAGGTTGCTAAGGTAACGACTATGGCCTAAGATTTTTTTACACATCAAACTTTCATCTTTCTAAAATTTTATAGGCAAAGCATAGTGAAATGAATGCTAAAGTGCAACAAGAAAAAGGAGCCCAGGATATCTTCACATGGCAGATTCACATTTGCAGTCTATAATTTAAACTCTCTGATTAATATTTTAAAAAATCCAAACCCATGAGCAGTTCTCCTAGAGACCTGGGAGAGCCCATGATTATTTCTTTAATGGAGCAGGTGGCACCTTTGATCCCTTGACAAAAGCTTTGACAAAGCTTTGCCATTTAAACAATATTATGATAAAGTTGTGGACAAAATAATTACTGAAATTAATTTTGCCTGATTGCCCAGTCTCTTAAGAGATTTTTTTAATCCTTCACATAGTTTATTTTTTCTGCACAATATTTTGTATTGATAATCAAGTGAATAAGCGGTGAAATTTATGTACCATCAACAAAGAGGAGTCAGATCAATAATTTAGAAGCTTCAAAAACATACTTGGGATTAAAAAAGAAAAGACGAAAAGTGATGTACTCTGAACATTTTTCACTTAATCTATGAGCTACATAACATATGTGATCTTGTCAAAGATGAGGCAAAGTTGGAAATTCATCAGAGGATGGTCAGCCCAGCCCCAGAAGATTGCCAGCTCCTGATATTGACCAGACTAGGATGCCCTAACAATCTCTTTTTCTGCAGGTTCACTCTTCCATTTTCACTACCTACAGTGGACTTTAAAAGCACAGACCTAGCCCCATAGTAAAGATCTGAAATACGCTTAACATATAATAAAGGCCCACATGAGTTGATCACTGACATCCCTTCCTGCCCTCCTTTTCACAATCTGCCTAAATTCACATAATCAGCCTTGCTCTCAGATGGCTATCTAGCCTCTGCTTTAAAACTGCTTAAGAAGAGCCCATCCTCTCCCAATGGAGCCAGTTTTGTTCTAATTGTCAGGAAATCATTCCTAACGTTTAGCCAAAAATCTTTTGATTTAATTTCAATCAATTGGTTCTGGTACAACCTTCTAGGGCAACAGAAAACAACTCTGCTCCATCCGTTCAAATATTTGAAGATAGCTAATACATAACCTCTCAATTGTCTCATCTCCAGGCTAAATGCATCCAGTTCCTTCAACCTTTCCTCATATGACTTGGTCTCCAGAAAGCCTCATCATCTCCAGAAAGCCTCATCATCTGGGCACGTTCCAGCATGTCAACATCCTTCTTAAAGTGTAGTGCCCAAAACTGAACACAGTTCTCCAAGTGGGATCTAACCAGAGCAAAGTGATACCATCATTTTGTGCGGTCTGGACATTATATGTCTTTCGATGCAGCTCAAAATCACATTTGCCTATTTAGTTACCACATCACACTGCTGTCCCATGTTCAGTGTATCATCTACTAAGATTCCTACATCATTTTTGCATGCACTACTGCCAAGACAAGTCTTCCCAAACCCACAATTATGCATTTGATTTTTCCTAACTAAATGCAAAACTGAACATTTATCTCTGGTGACATTAATTTTAGCCCAGTTCTCCAGCCTGTTCTGAATCTTGATTCTGTCTTCTACTACATTTGCTACCCCTCCAAATTTAGTTGCACCTTCAAATTTAATGAGCATCACCTCTATTCTGTCATCCAAGTCATTTACAAAGATGTTGAACAACACAGGGCCCAGAACAGATCCCCAAGGCACTTCACTTGTCTCTCCTCTCCAAGAGAATGAGGAACTATTTACAAGCACTCTTTGGGTGTTATATGTCAATAAGTTAGAAATCCGCCTAGCAGAAGGATGATTCAAACCACTTTTTACCAACTTATCAACAAAAATATAATGTGAAACCTTCTCAGAAACCTTATTGAAATCAAGATGTCCAAAGCATTCCCCCAATCCAACAAGGTAGAAATTTTTTCAAAAAAGGAGATAAGTTTACTCTGACATGACTTATCCTTGATGAACCTGTTCTGGTTCTTAGTAATCAAAGCATCCTGTCCAATGGACTGACTGTTTATTCTTAGGATGTTTACCTCTTTTTTAAAATCTGTCCTTGTTTGGATCTATTATAATTACAGCATTCATGTCTCCTATTAAGATTACTTCCCCTTCTTGAAAGTCTAGTACTAGTTGAAACAGTTTTTCAAAAACAATTTCTTGGAATTATTGAGTGCATATACATTCACAATAGTAAATGTTTTATCACTGGGCATTTTGCTTTTCAATATAACAAATCTGCAAGCTAAATCTTTAATTTGATCAAGAATTGTTATGTTTGTTTCATATATAAATGACTATTCCACTTTTTTGTATGAGTTGAAACTGAGTATTCATTACCTAATTTTTTATTAATCAATATGTGTTGGTGCTTTTCCTTTGTATGTGTTTCTTGGATACAAATAATATTTCTACCTTGCTTTTGAAGTCGGTTAAAACTTTTGGTTCTCCCTGGCCCGGGTCAAATTATTACTTCTTCCCTTGACTTCTTTCTTCTTGTTTTTCTGATCTCTTTTCTTGGTCTTCCAGATGAAGGTCAGATTTGCATTATTCAGAGGCATACCAGGGGTAAATGGAGCCCGGAGACAAATTGTCTCCAAGATGCCCCCAGGCTCTGCCCCCTGATGCCCCAGGCTCCACCCCCCACTGCCCTCAACCCCACCCATGTCACCATGGACACGGGCAAGGTCTAGGGTGCCCACCTCCCCCACCCCCGCCCTCACCCCCGCCTGGCTGGGCTCCCAGCTGGCAGCCTGCAGCCTCTTCTGACCACCCCTCCAGGTAGGCCAGAAGAGACTACCGTCCCGGCCTTGGAGACCTGCTTTTATAAGCACCAAGGCCGCAGGTGGGGCTTGGGGAGCAGGAAGGGGTGGAAGGTCAGAAGAAACTGCAGGCTGCTGGCTGGGAGCGCAGTTGTCAAGGGGGGAGAAAGGGAGGGAGGAGTCTAGGGTGGGATTGAGGGCACTTGGAGGCAGCAGGAAGTCCTGCTGCCTCATCGTTTTTCTGTGCCTCGCACAGGGTCGAGGCATGCGAAAACGACGAGGCAGCAGAACTTTCTGGTCATGTGGGGGGCCGATTTTGCACCCCTCACTGACCGGAAGAATGGCGCCCAGGGACAAGGGGCATCCCTAGGTAGATACACCACTGGTGTTATCCTTCCTTTATTTTGCTAATTTCTTGACTATCGTATTTTTTCTTAATTACTGCAAATTCTTTTATAATTTCTGACTTTACACTTCTTAATTCTTCCTTCATATTTTGTTCTGATAATTTGATTTGTTATGAGATCTCTTTCTTATGACTTGAGCTTCTTTTCTTACACATTGGATTTCTCTCTTTAATTCTTCATTGGAACTCTTAACCTGCTTCAATATTTTGTTAAGAGTGTCTAAAGTTTCTTCTTCCTTTTCAGGTGGTACTTTCTTGCCAACTTTTCTGGACTGGGCAATTGTTTTATATCTGTTTTCCTTATGCTTTGCTATAATGTTATACAATTTTGTCAGCATCAATAATACACTATTAGCTACATTAATAGCCTTTTGCTATGCTTCAGCTCAGCACTAGTTTCAATTTAAAGCAGCAGACTGGCTCCATTTGATTGTTTTCTCTTGAATGTTTATTCAAAGAATGAAAGAGAAAGGTGCCATGTAAAAATCCAGATCGGCTATTGTATAAAGTGAAACAATCTTTTCTCCCATCTATCAGATCAGCAGGGTTTTTTTTTTTTAGGTGAGCAGGACAAGACCAAGCACCTGTTTCACAGTTTGCAGCTTCTGACATCTATTTTCCTCCCTCTTTTACGTGCTTTAGCAGAAAATTGCAGTCTTTTACTGTCCGATTTGCTGAGGCAATTTTGTAGAGAAGGATTTTATACATGTTTTTAGAGGTACTGACTATTTTCTTCTAGATTTTTTACACACAGGTAAAATTACTCACAAGTAAACCCAGACTCCACGTGTTTCCCCCTTTGCAGCAGAGGCTTGCACTGTTTACTTTCAGATTATCGTATCATACCTAGAGGCACTCTCTTCCTCTAGTTGTTATAAGAAACATTCAAAATAGTAGTAAGGAGAGAAAAGGAAGGTAGAGTAATGGAGGCAGACTCTTAGGACTTTCCACCTGCTTGCATCCACTGACCCTAATGTAATCAAGAGTTCAGGGGCCCTGCCAGAATCTTTCAACCCCATCTATCATATTACTGATCCTAAAGTCAGGAGGGCGAGATGGTCAGAGGGAAGACTTACTCTTGCCAAAGAGATTTCACTTCTCAGTGGATGTAGCTGGGAGCACAAACCAAAGGGTCCCACAGCCAGACGTCATGTTCCAGCAATTTCTGTGATTCTGATATTTTTAAATGATTTATCCTCAAGTCTATCATGGGTCCACTGCCATTTTAAAGCCTGAAATGAGTGATTTAAAAAAATGTCACAAGGGTCTAATCCTCATGGGGGCACTGACATTTCTGCACTTGAAAAGGCACAGTGGGAGGAAACAAGAACATTTTGTCTCACAGTGCTGTGAGGCCATTCTCATAGCATTTTTAATTGCCCATTTTAGGCTTTAAAATTGTGGCAGTTTCTCTGTGGCAGATATGAGAGTGTTGCCACATAGTTTGGCCCTAATATAATCAGCTAGTCAGCATATTATTCCAGTTATCAGTATAATTTATCAATAGTTTATCTTGCATACAGTCCAGAATGGCTATTTTTGTGTATCAGAAAGCATTAAAATGCATATGAGTTTATATAATGGACATTCAGGGTTGCCAACCTCGAGGGAAGCCCTAGAGTTCTCCTAGAATTACAATGGATCTCTAGATGACAGATATCACTTTCCTTGGAGGAAATGATAGCTTTGGACACCAGACTCTATGGTGTCACATCTCCTACTTAAACTCTACCCTCCACAGGCTCATCCTGCAAATCTCCAGGAATTTCCCAATCCAGAGCTGGCAACCCCAAGTATTTAATAGTAATAATAATCTGCACTCTTATAAAATGTTGTTTTTCCTGAAGCAGCCTAAAGAAATTCAAGTTGAAAGTATGAACTGAAGTGCATCAACTCCTTCAAGTTGAAGGGGAGCTGCCAGTCAGGTGAGATATTCACATGCAGCCTCCCAACATCAGCAAAATGGAAAACTTTGGTCTAGGTTTCAAAGTCAAATCTCCTACTCTTCAGAAGGTTTTTCTGGAGTCTTCTAATGTTCAGAGTCAAACACACCTCTCTCTTTTAAGATCTCATGCTGTCAAAATGACCCACACACAGTAAAGTGCAGCCAAAAAATTCTGTTCATCTACCTCACAACAATGATCTGTTCCTGCTGGGATTTCAACCTTTGTTTCCAAGGAACCAAACTATTTCAAAGCTGAAGCTTGGCTCACTAAGCCATCCCCTCTGGCTTAGTTCATTGTACTGTAGAACCAGCTATAATGAACTTTAACCTCTTGTAATTGTCTTCTGGTGAAGACTTGCAGTCCCTGAATTCTTTCAAAACAGGTTCAAATTATAGTATTAGTGGCCCTTTGCCAAACTCACTTTTTTACTAGTAAGTATAATAGTAGCCATTTTGTCTCACAGATACATTTTGACATGATAATTTAGTACTTGTGTGATGCAGTGACTGCTACACATTCAGAACTAGAATGTTTTTAGAAGCAACATACTTTCTGAGCTAAAGAAACATGTCACCAATCCAAATTATAATTCAATAGCTAAAACTTTTTAGTACCTATGATCTGTGCCCAAAAGCCCACTAGCAGACTGTTACAAATTGCTCAATGATTTTTTTTCCTGGGATCATTACAAAATACTCAGTCAAGTTTGTGTTTCTAGAGATGGAATAATGGATGTTGTTTCTAAAGCCCCTTAATCATTACATACAAAGGTTGACTGATTAATTAATGGCTTGAATGCCTGGGAGACAGCATGGAAAAAAGAGTTTCAAGCAAGTAAACATTTATATTTCAAGCATCAGACCTGAAGTACAATCTACCACTTTGACTCAGGTCAATTAAAGTAAATAAGACCTTGCTTCATCATTAACAATTAAGGTGTCTTTTTTTAAAAAAATGACAATTCCACAATTGCAGTCTTTATAGACTTGTCTTGTGTAAAGAAGATGGTTTATCTTATTTTTGAAAATACAGATTCTTGGAAAATTGAGTCACAGAGTATAACAACCAAATTTAAAGGAACCTATGTATGTGCATTTGTGGTGCCAACAGTTATTGGTTCAGTTACTCAAGAGAAAAATAGAAAAGGCACCTGTTAAAATGGCCAGATGTGATGCATTACTGTTAGATACACACTGACTCTTTCCCATGTTCCTGTAGCTTATATTATACTTTACCCAAAATAGGTCCTTCCCATCAGCAAGTTGGTCCTCTCACTTTCTTTAAGGTCGTTTTCCCACTCACCATTTGCTGTGTGGTACTCACGGCAAATAATCCGGGGGCTGCTGCAGTCCCCACTACCTCAGCAGTGACAACGCAGCGACCCCGATTCTGCCGCTCTCCCTCTCCCTCACCGCATGCCTTTTCTGATCCTGGACAGAAGTGCACCTTTCTCAAAACCCCAAGCAGAGCGCGGGGCAGTGGGGAAGTCCAGGAGTGACTCCGGGTTTGAGTGTCCCACTCCTGGTAGTGACATGGAGCATTTTGTCCAGTAAGGAAGCAGTTGGTTTCCCTTCCCTGCGCGTGCAGCCCTTTTTTTTAATATCACGGAGAAGAGATCAACATCTATTTGTAACAACGTGAAGTCCTTCCTTTACTTCAGGGCATCACGAGCCTCAAAGCCTCAGAGAAAAGTCTCTCTGGTGGGAGAAACGTCAAACTCACTTGAACCCCTTTATTGTTTGGAGGAGGGGTCCTTGAGTCTTTTGGTAAAGCGGGGAAGGGGTGGAGGGACGGGGGAATTCTTCTCCTTCCCAGTTGGGACCTTTTGCCCCGTAGTCCTTGGCTTTCCCCCCTCTTTTTGCCCTCAGCCGCCGCCTCCTCCCACCCCCGAGCTGGCGAGGAAATGAAAGACCCTGACCAAGCAGGAGGGGAGGAAGGGGGGACCTGAAACCAAGGAAGCTCCTTGGCCGAGTATGCTGAACAGCCGCTCCAAGGGGCCAGGAAGGAGGCGAGAGAGAGCGGGGAATCAGTGGCAGAGTGAGGGAAGAGGGAGTCCGTGTGTGTGGTGTGTGTGTGTGAGTGACAGAGAGAGTGTGCGTGAGATAGAATGAAGCTGTGCGGGCGCTCCTGTGTGCACCTGTGCGCTGCCTTTCTTCCTTCTCCAGGAGGTGTGTGTGTGCATGAGGGAGCAAGGAAGAGGAACGAGGAGGAAGAAGGTGAGCGAGAACGCCCTGGTCTCATGCGCTCTCTCTCTCGTGGCGTGAGAGCTGCGCTCTGCAGTGTGCAGGCGTGCAGCTCTCCCTGGGCTGTTCTCCCTCCTTTGTCCGAGAAAGCAACGCAGGCTCGGAGCGCCGACTCCACCGGCTCTGAGCCGCATGCCTTTCCCCGGAGGGCTTGCGTGCATGCATGCAAGGTGGGCTTCCCCCCCCCCCACACTCTGGCATGCAGCCCGCAGCAGCAGCAGCCAATCAGAATGGAACTCCAACCAATCAGAATGGAGTTCTGCCCTGCCAATCTCCGCAGAACAGCAGGGCCGTGGGGAGTACTGCGTGTAAAAAACCGCAGTAAAAAGGTGAGTCTGACAGGCATGCAGACTGAAGTGGGGAGCATTAACCCACGCTCAAGAACACCGGTTTTAACTAATGTAGTCTGCCTCTGCTTTCAATATTGAAGTGGGGAATCGACCATTGAAGTGGGGAATCGACCGTAGTCACTGCTTGTTTAGTTAATGCCTTTAGAGCCATTCTTGCCTCACTAGATCTATTCTCACACCAGCAGCTGAAGTTAATCATGAGATGAGTAAGGTTTCTGTAAATTGCTGTGAAAATGAGGAGATTCACTGATGAGGAGATTCACTGATGTGATAAAACTTAATGGACTCACCAGTTGTGTGTCAATGTACATGGTCAGCTTCCAGATGCTTCTCTCAACAGTTGTGTGTCAATGTACATGGTCAGCTTCCAGATGCTTCTCTCAACATAAGACCATAGAGCCCACTGAAGTATTGGGGCTCAAGGTTGACTCATAGAGCCCAAAGTTTTGGTAACAATGCACTGGATGAGCTTAAAGAGAGCGTTGTTCATTTGTTTTGCAAGGGAGCATCCATCTCAGGGCCACTACCCACTTACCTCACTAAACTGCAACGCCGCTGCGACCCCGCAATGAAAAGCCTCCGTGGCTTCTGACCACGGAGACATTTGTTCCCCACACGTTTGCAATTCTTGAAATAACGCGGGCAGCAAAGAGCGGGAGTTCCGTTGCAATGAGGGGAATGGAGTGCTCCGATTGGCCGTCGAACGTGTGCGTCATGAGTTACGAGAAAGTGGCAGCCAGCCGAGGGCGGGTCTCCAGTGTGATTGGCTGGGAAGAGGTTGTTTATCATAGGTTACGCACTGGCGTGATCTGGCGATCGTCATCAAAGAGGCGCTAACAGCCTTCACAATAAAGGCGTCGGCACATGCTGGCGTCAGCAGTATGTCGTTAATGCGCTTTCTAACCAGTGGAGAACCGTCATCAGCAGTGTTTGGAAGTGAAAGCAGAAACCGGCTCGCACGCCGCGCCTCTTGTACTTCCTCATTAAACAGTATGCGACATTTTCCATTTGCTTTCGGCACGGGCTTTGAACAAGTTGAGACGTGAAGACGTGACTTCGACTGGATGTCGATGCGTGTCTACGTCATCACTGCGATGCACTTTTAGGCGGGGACACCCCCACTTAACAAGATGGCGCTCCCTGTTCCCTGATTGGCCGTGAGCTGCGCGTCACAGCGAATCAGCCGCGCGCAAACAGCCGAGGTTCCCCACAACCCCGCAGCACCCGCGGTTTTTTTTAAAAAGTTGCTCTTTTTAGCGGAGCTAATTTGCCGCGCAGCCAGGAGGCGGGAGAGAGGTAAATCCCTGGCAGCCGCGCAGTGAGCGCCGGAGATGTGGGGAGCGTCCAGGACCCCCGTGGCTTTTAAAGAGGTGACCCCGCGGCTTATGGTGAGTGGATAGTGACCCTCAGAGTTGCTGAGCTCCTCAGAGCTCTACTCAGGTCTATTCAATGGGGCTTATTCACAGGAAAGTATTCTTAGAATTCCCCTGTTAACCATATTCTGTAATACTGCTTTATGGTCAGATGAAGGCAAAGTACCAAATTCTGGATGAGAAGAAACAATTGTAAAGCAGTTTGAGCTTTGCAATAGTAGGCTTGTGGGGGTTTGGGTGGGACTTTTCTTCTATAATGCGTTCCCAGCTAGTTTAAATCTCTTCTTTGAGAAAAGGCAAGTTGAACTAAGTCTGATTTGAATGAAGATAAAAATAGCTTCTGATTAACACTGCTCAAACTAGGTAGGTGTCAGATGAAGTGTCAGACAAATTGTCACATCTGAATTCAGAGAAGCCCTGGTGTGCCATAATTATCCTGAAAGTAACTCCAAATCTGGCAAGAGAAATAGTTTAGCATTGCAGGTCATTGTGGAAGCACAAAGTGAAGAGCTGCAGTTAATTTCCCAAATTTAGAATTCAACTAGAAATGTTCTGGAGAAGCTGCAACTAGATTTCCTGTGTATTTATTTTTCATGATAAACATAAAGATTTAGAGCCCCCAAGCAAAATCTGACAAGAACTCATGGAGAAGGCAGCACAAAACTTATGGATCCTACTGGACCAGATGCCTTGGAAACTCTCTTAGAAAAGACTGCTGCAGGAAAACATTGAACTGACACAGCAAATGATTTATAATCTCTCATTCTCATAAAATGACTGTCGTTATTCTTCAGAGCTAAGAACCTGGAGCAGGCTGCAATGGGCCACTGGGCTAAAATGTGCTACAGATTTATTTCCATAATCACAGCCAGCAAAGCTCTTCAACAGATAACAGCAATTGGGCTCTGAAAGGTAGAAGGACACTTTAAAATAGGTAGGATTTAACAGCTGGTTGATTTTCTTTATGGTTTGAAAATTGCTTTGGAAAAATAAATCATAGATCTGTGCATTAGCAAAAACATTGAGCACAATCACTTCTGCAAAGCCATATCTGTTTGGGTGGCTAAATATGCTTTATGTAAATTTTCACTCCAATAAATATATTGTATCAGGTATTAATGTAATATTAATAATTCTCAATTATGAAACTATTTTTGAGCATATGCTTAGCTAGTATATATATGTGACTGATTTCAATAGTGTTTGCACTGAGTATTTGGTTTGCATAATTCATCCATTATGCACTCATTCCTACAACTCAATTTACTAAGGCCGTTTCCGCACGGCTACGGTGGGGGTTGGGTCGGCCTACATGATGCCGACCCAACCCCCCTGGGACCGTTTGCACGAACGGTCCCAGAAACTACTGGGACGACGGCGCCGCGCTGTGCCGTCGCCCGATCGACTTACCTTCCCTGCGACCGTCCGGCGCATCGCCGAGGCCAGGGGACATTCCCCCCTGCCCTGCGTGACCGCTCCAGAGTCGCCGCGGGAGCGGTGGCGAATCCCCAGACGCCGACGCATTACATCGCAGGGACGATGCGACGATTGGGTCAGGGGGAGGGATGGCGCCTTCCATCCGCTGCCGTTCGCACGGCAGCGGTTGGAAGCCTCTGTTTCCCAAAAACCTCGCTCAGGGAGCGAGGTTGGGAAACAGTGGCTTCACGCCGCTGGGGAGGCACGAGGGCGGAGCAGCTCCCTGGGTACGGTGCCCCCCATGCGAACAGCTCCCTGGGTACGGTGTTTTTGCCGTCCCCAGGGCACTGTATTTGGCCCGTGCGGAAAGGGCCAAAGATACATGGGATTTTCTTCCACATACAGTACATTTGAAAAGAATTACAGACATTTATTTATTTTTATTTATTTATATTTTAGATTTCTAGGCCGCCTCTTGGAAACCAGGCCGCCTTTTGGAAACCAAAAGAATACAATATACATAATCCCAGTGGCTCCAGGAAATAGGGAATACAAAGATGGGGGATGGATAGCTAAACTACAAGGGATTCCTAATGGTCAAGAAAGGAATTTTGCCTCTAGGAGGTATGTTTCTTAGTCCCAGCTTTATTCATTTTTTAAGAGAAGGAATGCAAGTCATTTAAAGGTATTTTGAAAGGGAAGGAATGCAAGGCATTTAACATATACCAAAATTTAACATTAACATTTAACAAATAACAAATAATATATTTATTCACTCAGAATCAGACTTCTTTAAAAATAAAAAATGCACTTTTAAAAAAAGCCCGAATAACTAAAATGTCTTATTGTTATTATTGTTCATATTATGTAATCCAAAACAGAATTATACCTTTTAAACTCACTGACATCAGTGGATTTGGATGGGTATAAAGTTGTTTAGGTTCACACTGCCAATGGCCTAACAGTTCCAATTTTCAAGTTACAATATTGTGTTATCTACAGCTTTGAATAGTCTTTAAGGGCAATCTCTCAATGAATACATTACAGTATTATATTCTTGAGATTACTGCAGTTAACTTAAAAAACACAGGATTCTCTATTTTCTCTCAACCCTGAATACGGTTTCTTATAAAAAATATAACAAGTTACAAATTAATAAGTAAAATGAGGGACATGTTTTGTTCTTGTTCTTCATATTGGATGGAATTGCACAGAAGACTTGTGTGCACATCCTTGTACATGCAGAAATATTAAAATTATTCCTCACTCTTTGCTGATTGAAAACAGTTGTATCCTTTCTCTATTTTCCACATGCATAAGATATTTCTTCCGATACAATTTCAAAAACAAAACAATCACCCAAGCTATCTGTTGAATATTCCATTACTCCATTTTATTTAATTAAAGATGTTTTGAAGTGCCATGTGTTGCTGCAATCCTAATACTATTGCTTGCACAAGTGGAACTGTGCTGAATACATTTTCCTTTTTGTTTGCGCAGTTTCTGGTTTCAGGCCATATTTGCCTCCACTTGTACTCCAAAATGCATTAGGCATAGCAGCTTGGAGTGCTCAGGCTAATACATTCCTGTCTTTTATAATAAATACTTATCCTTTCTAATACTGTGCCCAGGTTCACCTCTTTTTTTGAATTGCAGAGGGGTTTTTTCTGTCTGAGACTGTTCCTCACCACCAATTCTCACCTGCACATTCATGGGCTGTTTACTTGTGACAAACTCCCAAATCATCCCAAGTATGAGTGAAGGGATAAGCAGCATTAGAAGTCATCTGCTTTAGAGGGCACCAGTGGTGTAACTAGGCAAACTGTAGCCCTGGGCAAAACCTGAGTTTGATGCCCACCCAGGCGCATGCCCAATGCAACGCGCATCCCCCCTGTAGCTACGCCCAGTGGCGTATCTAGGCAAACTGGAGTTTGGCACCCCCCATGGGCAGCCACCCTCCCCCACTGTGACCAAGCAATGATTTTTTACACCAGGTTGTTTCAAAGTCACCATCACACTGTAGAACATGCCCCAACTCACAAATCTGAGCATAGCAAAAAGCCATGCCACACAGCAGAAATAATTTTTTGAAAACAAAATGCTTTCAAAATGTTTTATTGCTGCTATGAAAACATTTTATGGTGTTGTATCCAGGACCCCCAATTGGGGAAACAGCATCACTTTCAATGTTTCAAAGGAGAATCTGGGCTCCCTAGTTTAAACAAGTGATGCTGGAATCCGCCCCCAAACAGCATCATTTTCAATGGTGTTTAAACTAGGGAGCCCAGATTCTCCTTTTAAATCCACCTTAAAGGGAGAATCTGGGGTTCCCAGTTTAAACAACATTGGAAGTGATGCTATTTTGGGGTTGATTCTCCCCCACCCTGAAACAGCATCACTTGCAATGTTGTTTAAACTAGGGAGCCCAGATTCTCCTTTTAAATCCAATGTCAAAGAGCACAGGGGACTTTAAAAAAGGAAAATCTGGGGAAATTTGGGAGGTGCCTGCTGGCAGGGGTGCAATTGTTAAGCTAGCAGCACCAAACTTTCAAGGTATCTTTGGGAGACTCTCCTAATGATACCACCCAAGTTTGGTGAAGTTTGGTCCAGGGGGTCCAAAGTTATGGACCCTCAAAGGTGTAGCCCCCATCTTCTGTTAGCTCCCATTGGAAACAATGGATGATGGGGCAACCCCTTTGGGAGTCCATAGCTTTGGACCCCCTGGACCAAACTTCACAAAACCTGGGTGGTATCAATAAGAGACTCCCCTGATAATACATCCCAGGTTTGGTGAAGTTTGGTTCAGGGGGTCCAAAGTTATGGACCCTCAAAGGTGTAGCCCCCATCTTCTATTAGCTCCCATTGGAAACAATGGAGGATGGGGGCACCCCCTTTGGGAGTCCATAACTTTGGACCCCCTGAACCAAACCTCACCAAACCTGGGTAGTATCATCAGGAGAGTCCTCCAAACAATCCTGGAAAGTTTGGTGCTGCTAGCCCACGAACGGAGGGGCGGAGCTTCGGACATGAATGGGGGGGGTTCAAACCTGAGAACTCCCCCCCCCTTACCTATGTCCATGACTGGTTCGCATGCTCCCAACCACTTGCCACAGTACATCAGCAGCTGGGAGTCCCAAATTAAGAGACCTCATCCAGAAATGTAAGGCAGATGTGGGGCAATGGGGCTTCATGGCAGCAGCACCAATGGGAAGCCCCTTTGGGAGCAGCTGGAAGGTGCAGCTGCCGTGCTACAGTTGGCTGTCTGGCCTGTGGATGGGGCTCTTAGGCAGATGTCTTTCACATCATCTAGATACTATAAATTGAAGCTAAGACCTTTTGCAGGTCAGACATATGTTATAGCGTTGAACTACAGCCCTACTCCAACATCTCATTTGGTCCTCAATTCCTAGCAAGTGAGCATAGAATTTCAGTCTTAGACTTATACCTAGCAGCAATTCACTCAGGTATTTGCATGGCTCCAGGAAGAATCAGTCTATTCATGCTAGTATTCGTAGAACACTTTAGGTATAATGTACATAATTATAACAGAAATTCAGGTAGATATATGAAATGTATCTAACATCTTGCATTTTCTTGTAGTTGTAATACACACTTTGAAGCTTCATTCATTTTTTATTATTGAATATTAAACAGTGTGTTTTATAATGTGCCAGACCCAGAACAAACACAAAGAAGACATGACCTTTGCTTCAATATACTTGCAGAGATGGAAAGAAAGAACTTGCAGAAAGATAGGCTGGTGCTATTAATATCAGAAAAATTCAGAAGAACCAAAAAGTTTCTTTTCCTGTGATACAATTGTTCACAGATTACCCAGACTTTTTCTTTCTTTTTTAAACAAAAGCATTAAAAGAAACCCTATCATATTGTCAGTGGATTCTTACAAATAAAATCAAAACCAAATCAAATTTATTAATACAGTTATGGACCAGAGAATGGATGCTCACAATAATAAAGGTATCTCTCCTTTTGTGTTGAAACCTCAAACAGCTAACAGATTTTCATGACTTTCAGTGATAAGCCTTCTTGGAAGGACTATTGCTCTTTTTAACTGCAAGTGTGGTTTCTGTACACACAGAGAGAAGCCAATGTTCACTGTCTGAGCAAAAAAAATTCCTATAAACAGTTTTCCAAGACATCATTTTTGCATGTTCCAGCACTATGAGATTTGGGTTTAGAAACGCCGCCTCTGAGACCACCTCCACACACTTAGTCAGAACTATAACATGCAAGTTAGGTGGACTCTACACTAGCAGTACCCTACCTGTCCCTGGAAACCAACACAAAGTGTACACAATCAAAACTGGCCCTTGTCTGCACTGGAACTGCAAAAGGAGATAGGCTCATGAAAGAAGACATCTAATACATATTTGCTACTATAAACCTTACAAATTATACCACAGAAGACTCAAGTGTGAAACAAATAAACTTTGCTTAGCAGTGCACAACTTTGACTACCCCAACTGAGGGCAAAAACTCTGCTGCCTAGTTTTCAAACCTTTGATTTTGTTCCCCAGAACCATTATCATCCATGTACTCCTTTTTGTATTTATTTTCTCAGTAAATGAGGAAGCAAGACAAGGTTTCAGGGCTGAAGCTCCAGAGTCCCAAGGGGTTCTGCTCTTAGGGTAGCACTCAGCTGATACAGGCGTGTGGCAACTTCTAATGTGGTGAAGTAATTAAAAGTGTCAGATTAGTATTTAAAAGACTCAGGTTCAAATTTCCACTTATGCCACGGAAGCTTGCTGGAGAAACTTAAGCCAGTCATACTCTCAGTCTAACCAATCACACAGGATTGTTATGAGGATAAAATGGAGGACAGGAGAATGATGTAAGCTACTTTGGGTCCCCATTGGCAAGAAAGATGGTGTACAAATAAACGTACTGAAAGCAGTATGTGACAAATGCCCATATTTGGGAAGCTGTTTCAAGTAAAAGACAGCATGGAAATGGTGAATTCCTGCCCAGTCCTGATTGGCTATGAGGAATTGCCTGCAAATTGAAAAAGAGGCAGCAAGGATGCTGAGGGGGGAGGGGTTGTTTTGTGTTCTCTGGAGAGAGTCCCAGGAAGGGAAACTCTGAGAAAGGGGTCTGAGCCCAAAAAACTGAAAGGGCTAAACAGAAATGAAATTAGAAATGTGTCATTGGGGCTTGTTTACTCTCCCAAAAGGGGAGGTCTCCCAGATATGGCTGCAGGGAAGCGGCTGAAGGAGACTGGTCAGTTTTGAAGTGGAAGACCAGCTTCCTAAGGGTAGAACTGTGACCCTTCTTGGTATAAGCCAGTGGACACGGGGATTCTAGGCAGGAACCCAACCAACTCACCTTTGGGCTTTGGACCATATGAGAACCTAAATACTAGAATGACTATACATACTTCTGTGTTTCGTTATATGTTTATTTGTTCCTCACCCCACCAAGGGAAGTTTAGCTTTAACATTCATTTAATAAAATATTTTGTTGTTGTACTATAAAGCGATACAGGATCTAGTACTGATTATTCTAGAGGTACTCAGAGGAAAAGGTGGGAATAATTTCTGAGGAGATAGTTCCTCCGTTTTGGGACTTGTGAGAAAAGGGGAATCTTTTTCTTTCTCCTCCCCCCCCCCCCCCAACAGCTTGTGGGGAGTTTGCCTCACAGAACAACTCAAATCCAGCATGGTGTAGTGTTTTAAGAGCAGTGAACTCTAATCTGGAGAAGTGGATTTGTTTCCCTGCTCCAACACATGAAGCCTGCTAGGTAACATTGGGTTAGTCATAGTTCTCTCAGACGCTCTCAGCCCCACCTACCTCACAAGATTTTTCTTGCGGGGGGAGAAAGGGAAGGAGTTTGTAAGCCACTCTGAGACTCTTTAAGGTTGAGAAAAGCAAGGTATAAATCCAAACTCTTCTTCTTTTGTCCAGCTGCTCCAGTTCTCAGCAGTTCTTTAGTGTTCCTTGAAGATTTAGCTCAATGATCAGCCTAGCACTATGGCACCCACTGAAGGGTTTCTAGGCACATGTTTGCTTTTTCATCAAAATATCCTTCCTCCAAACTAAAGAACCAGTCCTGACTTCCCTCTGCTCCATTGCAGCAGGAAGTGATTTCAACAAACCCCACAGACATCCCTTTTGAGTTTACAGGGAGCACCTCTTCAGAAACAGCTGTCCTCATCATAAGAGAATGCTTGAGCCAGTAATAATATGTATTTATCTGAGGTTATCCTTTTTGCCTTTTAAAATTTTTATGTTTGCTGAGTTTTGTTGCTGTTGTTCTATGTATGCCAATAAAGGCTTTGCTTTGCAGAATGCTTGACTTGCAGCCTCCCAACAGTTTGCGACTGGTCCTAACATTCCATGACAGCCATTTTGTGGTGGCATCCATTTCCAGCTTTCAAAATTCTAAAAGTTATAGCCTGAACAATATTGGGTATTGCTATTTAAGCCGATCCTTTCTAAAATAAGATAATATATTTTACATACACATCTTATAATGCTCAGTTCCAAGCTATTTTGCAGCAGCAAAGCTTAGTAAGACTTAGGTATATCAACAGGTGCAGTGGGTGACCTTGGACCAGTCACACTCTTAACAAATTAAGGTAGGATTCCACAGAGCTATTCATCACTAAAACTCCTGTCTGTTAGACCAGATGAATCTAGAGGTTGCTATGGCGGCCAGTCTTTTGGCAGCTAGCTTGCCACCATTCATCTAATCAGGCCATTCTACAGCCACTTTGTAAAACGCAAAAACAACTTTTATAGACAGAATAATGCTTGTGGTTCTATTAGCAGAGGTTACAGAGCAAATAAAGCCAAGTCTCATCCTATTAGGGAGAGAAAGCTTTTTTAATCATTTGTTCACAGACAGAAACATTGTTTATTGCTTTCTTGTAAGTACAAATCTAAATGTTATCAACCAAGATTTCAGTTAAAGCATTTTATTCCTTTCATCTCTCTGGTGACAAACAGAAAAGGATGCACAGTATATATCGATCCATCTGCCTATCTTGCATGTTCACTGTCTATCTAGCATGGCACTGAGTTTTGTTTTGAGACAGGCAATTAAAAATTTTAAATGGTTGAGGCTTTGTTTTCATATTTTGTTTTCCTCTTGATATTTTGGGAACCCAATATCCAATAAAATTGCATCCCCACCAACAATCTGCAAAGCAGAAAATCCATGTCCCTGATATAGGAAACATTCAGACAGCAATAATTTACAGGAATATTTTTTTCATCCATAATAGCTCTATTGTTTTCTAGCAGCCTTAAAACATTATAGCTATTAGGAACTAGCTTTAAGACTTTTTAATTATTATTATTATTAATTTGATGCGAATATCTTACAACAAACAGTAATTTTCAATATTTACAGTATATACGCAAAAGAAAAATCTTATTTAAGAAAATCAAAAAGAATCCAAAATTATAGAACTAAATATTAATACAAATGAAAAGGAAGGAAGGAAGGAAGGAAGGAAGGAAGGAAGGAAGGAAGGAAGGAAGGAAGGAAGGAAGGAAGGAAGGAAGGAAGGAAGGAAGGAAGGAAGGAAGGAAGGAAGGAAGGAAGGAAGGAAGGAAGGAAGGACGGACGGACGGACGGACGGACGGACGGACGGACGGACGGACGGACGGACGGACGGACGGACAGATACTTTTTATAAGATACAAAAAAGAGGAAAGCAATATTTACATAAATTCTTTTAAAATCAATGTAACAGTTGCTTATGAACATATTGAAACCATATTTGCCAATTATTCCGGTAATCTTGTTCTAATTTGTAATCAGACATGTCACAAATTTTAGCCAATTTAGCCAATTCAAGCACTTTGATTTGCCACTCATGCTTAGTTGGTACCTTGTCCATTTTCCAATACTTGGCCCAAATAACGGCACTAAACTCAACTGGGAGGTCATTGCGACAGGGGGCAGGACAAATGGTGAGCTCCAGAGTCGTGAGCATGTGTGCCCTGGGCTGGCTGGGCGGCTGAGCCACACCCAGCCCTGATCATCTATGTGCACGTGTTGGGAAAAGGGTAGAGCATGTTCCCTATATATTAGACACCACATAACCCAACTCACAAGAAGCAAGCTACCAGGAAGCCCTATTCACAAGTAAGTGTTCAATGGGACCTATTCAGTTTTATTTTATTCAGGAGGACTTATTCCCAGGAAAGTGCTCTTGGAAGTGCAACCTGTACACTTCATGTGGGAGTATTCCACGCTTCGGGGATGGGAGGGCATTAAATTAAGATGCCTCTGGAAGTGGTATCTGTGTCTTCACTAAGCCTCAAAAATAATTGAACTAGGCAATAACATCAGTGGACCGACAACAATCTGTAAACTAAGTGAAGTCATTAACACATCCGAACATACAGCTAGCCATTTCATATCATTACAGGATCCACTCTGGACAACCTAAAATAATCTGAGATTTATATATTTTTGTCTCTTTGAAGTGAAGGTAGTCCCCCTGTTCAATCACCAGATCATTACTGACCCATGGGGTGATATCACATCACAACTCTTGCTTTGTAAATAATAGTATGAATTCGCAGCATGCCTTGATGCAAACAATGGCAGCCTAAATGCTGTACAAAATACAGAACCATTCCAAAAATAGAAACCTATTTAGACTCACATATAATAAATACAATTTTAGATAGGTGTCTAAAATTATTCATTGAATAAACTTGCCTTCCATCTCAGAGCCAGTATCTAGAAATTGTTCAGCATCTAAAAAATTCCTGCATAATAACGACAGATTTCTGAATTCCAAGAGAAAGGCTAATGAATTTGTTTATTTTTTTCAACCATACTTTAATACAGCTTGTTATATAAAAGCCTTACTAGATCATTGTTACATTTCAGCTTTCTTTAGATTATATTCATGCCTTTGGGGGGGTGTTTTTTAAATTAAAAAAAGTATTTGTTACTCTATACAAGGAAGATAAACAGAAAATGATCAGAATGTGGAAGCATTGCTGTTGTCACCTGGAAACATCCTGGAAAATGAACAAGCTATTGACATTGTCTCTCTCGAAGCAGGAAAGTGTCCCAGAAGATCCATGAGAAATGAGCAGTGACAACAAAGACCAGGAAACAAATTGATGGAATCAGAGATAGCTGCAGACCTGTAAATAACTTTTCACACTTTTGCAGTTACATTTAGAATTGAATAGCTTGGGTTTGCAAATGAATAGAGAAATCCAAGCGTATTTAATTTTTTACCAGTAGAAGGGAACATCTTGAATCTTGGGTCTCCCATCTTTTTCCACCTGCCAATCCTAACCTCATTTTTCTTTGTACCTTCTTGTCCCCAACTTGGTCTTACTCTTGAACCACCAGAGACCAAAATTTACCAACGCCAGGAGAGCAGCAACTTCATCCCATCCATGTACACATTTCAAAGTAGGGACATTTTGCCAAGAAACAACTGGTGTCCCAAAGTTTCAATTGAACATTATGTGTAAAATTGGCTGGCTAGGAGTCAACATTGTCCCACTTGTTCTTTGTTTCAAAGAAAGTAACTTTCTCAACTCAACCCTTTCTTTTTTTGAGACTTTTTTTGTTTGGGATTACCACAGTAAAGTATGTTTTAGGGTATGTTAGGAATCTGACTTTGCTGTAGTCACTGTATGGAAGTCATGGTGAGAATTACAGTGTTTGGCGCAGGCTTGAATATAAAAGATTTATGAATGATGACTTAAATCATGTCACTTTTCCCCTAAATATTGCAAAACTGCATCTGTGGGCAACAGACAAGAACGTAACCTTGCTGCAGGGGATTTTTTTTAAAACCCACTTTTGTTTCCTTGAAAAGACAAAGAAAAAACTTAAGAATGTATGTAATTTACACATTACACATACATGATAACAGTGATGGTGAATCTAGATATATGTTTCTATGTCTAGATAAATGTTTCTATGTCTAAGGTCCTCAATGCATTGATTTTTTCCAAGGTGGGCTTTTATCTTTCCAGTGATGTAATATGAGTCTTTCAGCTATAGTATGGCCACAGAGGGTTCATTTTCATTGGCTATCAGTTAGCCTCCATGTGTCAGGCAAGGGGCGTAATGCCCATTGGGCAAGGTGGGCAGCTGCCCAGGGCACCACCTTGTGGGGGGCATCAAAATGCAGGGTTTACTTTTGGGTATTTTTTAGTGGTTTTCCATTTTTGGCCTGTAGGGGTGCATTTTTAGACATATCAGCATCAAAGTTTCAGTGTATCATCAGGAGACTGTCCTTGTGTTACCCCCCAGGTTTGGTGAGGTTTGGTTCAAGGAGTCCAAAGTTATGGACTCCCAAAAGGGGTGCCCCATCCCCCATTGTTTCCAATGGGAGCTAATAGGAGATGGGGGCTACAGTTTTGAGGGTCCATAACTTTGGCCTCCCTGAACCAAACTGCACCAAACTGCAGTCTCCTGATGAGACCCTGAAAGTTTTGTCCAATTAGTCCCTTCAGATCTTATAATGAATAATCTATTGGAGTAGATGAAGGGGGGCAAACACATGCCAGGCTATCAGCCAAAAATGTGATGTCACTTCTAGGAAAATCAAGAAGTGATGTCCTGCTTCTCTAGGAACCGCTAAAATCTCTCTGGTTTTACAATGCAGTATCAGCCAATTCCTAGAGAGGTATGATGTTGCTTTCAGATTTTCTCCCCAGAAGTCGCATTGCACTGCTGGTCAATGGCCATTTCTTCAATTTTTTCTCCTGCTGCCACTCAGAGCAGCAATGGGATACTTCAGCTGGGGGCATCGGGTTCCTTGCTGCCATGGAGGGGCTGGCAACCTTAGGGTTACCAACTGTAGCCTGGGAAATTCCTGGAGATTTGAGGTCAGTGCCAGGGAAAATACTTCAGTTTCTCCTAGATTGGTACAATATGGAGTCCACCCACTGCAGCTGCCATTTTCTCCAGAGGAATGAATCTCTGTATTCTGCACATCACTGGTAATTTTAAAAGAATTCCATCCCCATCTGGAGGTTGGTAACCATAACCCTATCCTAGCCGCCTGCTCGGTTTTTACAGTTTGTAATATGATTTTAATACAGTTTTTAGCTGTGTTTCTTTTGCAGAGAAGCATGAGAGAAAGAGAGATATCATTTGGGTGTCATGCATAAGTAATGTAACTGTAAGATAAGAAATTTGAGTATTTCATCTACAACATTCCATAGGATCCAGTTTAGAATCAGTAAAAGGTTTATGTACTATGTAGTCGCATTCCAAATGTTTGTGATGATATGTGAATCAAGTAGTGGGAAGATTTACACTGTAGTAATCATCTTTTGCAACCACCGCTACTGCAAGCATGAGAATGATTTGGATGTAGGCCCAAGCTATACTACTGCCCTTCTAATTTGTTCATAAGAAACGTGGGCTCCAAAACTCTCTGGGAATTAAAAGTGGTTTGCCATTGCCAGCCTCTGTGTAGCAATCCTGGGCTTCCTTAGTGACGGACTGCAAAAGAAAAGTTAATTTAAAAGTGCAGGTCTGTCAGAGGCATTATTATTTACATTCATAGAAGGCTTTAGAAACAGGAGGAGTCACATGATTTGTTATGGCATCCTGCATTCTGATTGGCTAAAAAAATTATGAGGCATAGAGGAGGAGGATATCTCCCTCTGAAGAACTATCTGAGGAGCTTTTCAATTTCCTGGAGTTAAGAGCTATCTGCCTCAACTGAACTTTAAAACTTATCAACTCTGAGGAGAGTAGCTGCAGTCAATGTGTGAAAAACTGGCTTGCTCTATTGTCTGACAGCTGGTATGCTGTGTGTGAAAGCAAAGTAATATATACATATATGATCACTTTAGCTTGGGTCCCTCAATAACCCTCCACCAGTTTACTCAGTTTGAGTATTACTTTGCTTTCACACACAGCATACCAGCTGTCAGACAATAGAGCAAGCCAGTTTTTCACACATTGACTGCAGCTACTCTCCTCAGAGTTATATATATATAAACCAGGGAGGAATATATCTTCCAGAGAGATGGAAAAATAATTCCTGGGGACAGTAGTCTGCAGTATTTGGAGTTTTGCTTTATTTTCCTCCAGAGAGAGTGATTTATGTTTTATTTTAGGGTTCTCTAAGGCCGTTTCCGCACGGGCATAAAATGACGGCCTGGAGACGGTAAAAACGCCGTCTTCATGCTGCCATTCGCACAGGGGGCGCAGCTGCAGCGCAGCCGCGCCGCCCTCGCGCCGCCCGCCGCCTGAAGCCGGCGTATTCCCAGAGCACTGGGAAGCACTCTTTCTGGGGATACGCCGCTGTGAAGCAGCTGCCGAGCGAATGGCAGCGGCTTCACGCCACCTCCCCCAGACACCCCGCGTCCACTAGGCCTCCCGGCGCGTCGCCGAGGCACAGGGGACACGCCTCTGCCCTTACCTAGCGCCGCTGGAGCAGGCCAGCGCAGAACCAGGGGGGCGTGTCCCCAGGCCTCGGCGACGTGCAAACGGAGGCTCGCAACAAGTTATTAACGGCCGGGCGCCGGCACTCCACGGCGCCGGCTGCCCAGCTGCTTCCAGGACCGTCCATGCGGACTGTCCCAGTGTCTTCGGGTCGGCGCGCAATGCGCCGACCTCACCGTTTCCGCCGCCGTGCAGAAACGGCCTAACAGAGTGAAGCTTGTGAGGATACTGTGTGAAGTGCCAGCCTGATTTAGACCCTGAGTGTGTAATCCATTAGCCCGAACATCATAAGTAACAGTACCATCTATGAAACAGCAATATAACATCTAAGCTAACTGGGAAACTGAACAGACTTATTAAGCCAGTGCCTAAACCAAATATGGAATTTCTCTGCCAATAGCTCTTTATTTATTCTGTCTTACCTTTTCCTTCCCTCCAAGTTAGCTATCTCTATTCCCTCCTCTCTGTTCAATAAACTTTGATTCTGTTTAAGTTTAAAATCTGTCTCACTATTATTTTGTTTGCCTTGTTAAAAGGTTTGCTTAGAAAAATGATAATAATGGGCTTTCTTCATCTTCTGGGTCAGTTACATAGCTGAGGGAACTTGCTTCAGTCTCACTACACTCTACCCTTTCTTAAGCACCTCACTCTGAAGGAGAAAAGATGGGGAAAATCTGACAGGACAGGTCAATGAGTGGTTTCGAAATCTTTCAGGCTGATTCATGGGCGATAACAAAAAATGCGGAAACGGTGTGAAAATGGTGTAAAGCGCACAAAACCGTGGTAAAAGTTTTCTATACTGCTTTTCACACCGTTTTCACCGCTGGTTTTGGCCCATGTCTCTCCAGTCATAATCATGGTGGGGTGCCAGCACCAGGATATGAAAAATAACTTACAATTTAGTATCCTTAGTAATAAAATAGTTTTAAATAGTTTGGTGAGGAAAACACATATCCATGCAGAATTGGCACCCCCAGGTAATGCTCAAAAGGCACAAGGAGATGGGCAGACTCAGGAGTTTGAGGCAGTAGTGACATCTCCTCAAGTAAATCTTTAGTCAGGAGTTTGAGAATATGAGATTAAAAAATAAAATGGCTAGGCTTGAAGCAGAGAAGGCTAAGGAAAGAAATTCAACTAGGCAAATTGCAAGCAGATAAAGACATTCAACTAGCCAAAATCCAAGTCAAAGAGAGAGAGAAAGCAAAAGTAACTAAAATGGCACAACTAGGAATGGAAAAGGCACAGCAGGAAAGAGATAGAGTGCCCAGAATGGAGCATGAAAAAGAGATGTACAGTTTAAAATGCAGGAACTTCAATTAAGGGCAGAGTTGCCATAGAGAGGTGAAGACTTTACCTCAGCATAACAAAATAGGTTTCCATATTATCAGAAAGAAAGAAGATGACATAGAGGCTTTCGTTTTTGGTTTTGAGAGATCTCTTAGGCTCATTCCGCACACGCAAAATAATGCACTTTCAAGCTGCTTTCACAACTGTTTTTGCCATTCCGCACAGCTTCAAAGAGCCCTGAAAGCAGCTTGAAAGTGCATTATTCTGCGTGTGCGGAATGAGCCTTAATGATTTTCAGGTACCTGAGGAGGCCACAATGATTTATCTGCACCCACAGATGTGTGGTAGCCTCAGTGAGGTTTATGCAAAAATGAGGCATGAAGAAACCTCTTTAAAGAATGAGTGAGAGTATGTTTTGGATTTAGTGCTAAGCAAAACAGAAAGACTTTCAGAGAAATTAAAAGGAAAGTTGATGAAAATTTTGCTCAGCTGGGATGTAGGCTACACAGAGCCTTAAGTAATTGAAGAGAGAAATTTTTCTCTCTTTCTCACAATACTAGAACCAGAGGGCATACATTGAAAATGCTGTGGGGAAGAATAAGGACTAATAAAACAAAACACTTCTTCACTCAACGTGGGATTGGTGTTTGGAATATGCTGCCACAGGAGGTGGTGATGGCCACTAACCTGGATAGCTTTAAAAAGGGCTTGGACAGATTTATGGAGGAGAAGTCGATCTATGGCTACTAATCTTGATCCTCCTTGAGCTGAGATTGCAAATGCCTTAACAGACCAGGTGCTCAGGAGCAGCAGCAGCAGCAGCAGACGGCCATTGCTTTCACATCCTGCATGTGAGCTCCCAAAGGCACATAATGGGCCACTGTGAGTAGCAGAGTGCTGGACTAGATGGATTCTGATCTGATCCAGCAGGCTCTTTCTTATGTTCTTATGTACTTATGTTCTTTAAGTAGGTGGATAGAGGGAGGCAAAGTAGAGACATTCGAGGAACTGAAGCAGCTTACAGGCTTAGAGCAATTCTACAAACAAGTTCCCTCACTATTTTGTTGGTTCCTGAGGTATAAAAAGCTTTAAAAATGTGGAAGAAGTGGTCAGCTTGCTTGATGAAAGAGAAAGGGACTTAGAAGGGTTTCTATTTCTACCTCTCATCAAGAAAAGTAAAGTTTGGTGACCTTCAGAGAAAACTGAGCCAACTCACACCAACCCTGAGAGGTGGTACACTTCCACACCATACAAAAAGGGAGTGATTACCTGTTATAACTGTCAGAAAGAGGGGCACATTAGATCCCAGTGCCTAAAGTTACCAAAGCTAGGACGAAGGTCACTGTAAAAATATTTAAGCTATTAAAAAGGCAGAGCCTGTCACAGAATCAACTGAGACTCCAAAGGACAGCCAGTCTGAGAAAGCAGTGAAGGTAATACAGGTCTGATGAGTGAATGAGGAGATCAGTAAATATTTTACAGTTGCTGTGACACCTTCTCAACTCACTGAGACGGGGAGCGGTTTTTCTGACTCTGTGAATTGAGAAGGTGAGGGTGTCCATCCAAACAGTCTCCCATCCACCAGGATGAATCCTACCAAGTTTCTGAGATCTAATGTGATCATACTAACCTGGACCATCCAGGTCAGTGACATACGTTCCTACACAAGAAGAAGACAGCCTATTCTGGTAATAGGTTTCAACTCTAAGTTGGGAAATACCTGATTTGGGGGAGCAGAGCCTGAGGAGGGCAGGGTTTGGGACAGGAAGGGACTTTAATGCCAAAGAGCCCAACTGATCTCTGTAACCTGGAGATCAGTTGTAATCCTAGGAGATCACCATACAACACATGGATGTGTTACCAACCCTATCTGGTAACCATAATTAAATAGTTGAGGCAAATGTTTAGGAGGAAAATTAATTCTTCATCTGTTTGCAAGACGGATTTCATGCAGGATTTCCTTCATCATTTCAAGTTTCAAGGTTAACATTTGCTATTGTTATTTTTAAATCCAAAAGCTTTCAAACCAATATATTATCACAATAATTTCTGAAACAAAAGATGCATGCTTAAAAATACTCTCTGAACAGAGAACTGAGAATCCTATGAGGCATTAAGAATGGAACAAATTAGCATTCACCTCTGAGTTGTTTTCTCAGTTCTTATATAGTAAAATGAAAGAGTGAGATTTGTTTTCTTGCATTATCTTTGAGACCATGTGTCGATCTCATTTTGAGAAGTAGAAATTGCTCTTTTCATTTTAGATCTGTGTGGGTTTTCAGAAGGACAAAGGCTTAGTAAACAAATATGAATTATGCCTCCATTTCACTGTGGGGAGGAGCATTTACAGATTCCTTGCCCTAATCTTGCCCTTACCTGTAAGGAAGAGAGATGCAAATATGAACTTCTATGACTTTCTAGTCCAGTGGTTCCCAACTTGGGCCATCAGAGCATTTGGGGATATGTGAAAAAAATACATAATGGGTTCGCTAGTATGGGGCTACAACTTTGGAGAAATAGGTTGCTAAGGGGAACACAAATGAAAAAAGATTGGGAACCACTGCTCTAGTCAGATCCTCCTAAGACGTCAATAACCCCTTTTGTTTTGTGCATATCTCATTAATGAAAACTGGTGCTTTTAATTTTCCTTTTATTTCCTTCCTTGCAATGGGGAGTACATAATCAGCCTTGGTATTTGGAATTAATACCAAAAAAAGACAACCTTTTACATTGCATATTGTACAAACATTCAAGTTAGCATTATACTAAGCTCCATTTAACGTAATGTACCACATTCTATATTTCTGATTTGCTTCACTATTAAACACAATACAACAATTATTAGTCGTAGTTTCCCTGTTGAGACACTGGAATTTTGACTGAATGCTGGAATGCAGTATCATTTCAGGTAATTTTCTCCTTGATATTTTGCCCTATTTGTTTAATATTGATCAACAGGCACATAGTACAATATCTGTTTTTCATCCTCTTGAGGTGGGCAGGCAGGAAGGCTTGATTGAATAACAGCACATGCACAACATGTTTGATGGTACAATTGCTAGCCAAAGCTTGTTTAATCAACAACAGGGCATAGGAACAAAGGACCCACCTGGGAATGGATCCAAGCCAGGGTGGCACACCTGCTGACCCTACACTATCACTCTCCCCACATGCCTTCTTGGGGGGACCCAGATGGGGTGGCAAGTGGCCTCATCATAGTCTATTGCTGCACCCTTCCTCGCTATGGTGCAAGCCTAAAGGATATTGCTGATGTGATTCACCAGATGCCATCCCCACTCAGGGAAGGTGACTGACACTAACCCATGTGCACTTTGAAGCCTTTTAACCAGCGAAGTCGGGGCTGCATTTCTGCAGGCTACAGAAAGCAGAGAAACAGTAAAGTAGGTATCCTTGAGCATAGGTGTCAAACTCGTGGCCCTCCAGATGTTATGGACTACAGTTCCCATCATCCCCTGCCAGTATGATGCTGCATGGGGATGATGGGGACTGTAGTCCATAACATATGGAAGGCCGCGAGTTTGACACATGTGCTTTATTGCATCCACTGTGCTATTTTACAATAGAAACCTCTCTTAAAGGCTACCACATCCCCAAAGGTTTACTGCAGTTAGTTTGCCTAAAGTGCAGCAGTGGCGTAGGAGGTTAAGAGCTCGTGTATCTAATCTGGAGGAACCGGGTTTGATTCCCAGCTCTGGCGCCTGAGCTGTAGAGGCTTATCTGGGGAATTCAGATTAGCTTGTACACTCCCACACACGCCAGCTGGGTGACCTTGGGCTAGTCACAGCTCTTCTGAGCTCTCTCAGCCCCACCTACCTCACAGGGTGTTTATTGTGAGGGGGGAAGGGCAAGGAGATTGTAAGCCCCTTTGAGTCTCCTACAGGAGAGAAAGGGGGGATATAAATCCAAACTCTTCTTCTTCTTCAAAAAGTGAATTATTTAGTGATAGATAGAAAATTCCTACTAAATGGTATAGCAGTGATTAAACAGTTTGGCAAAAAATGCTGCCTCCATTCAGAACACACTTATCTCTGAAAAGAGACTTAACTACACCTTAACTACAATTAGCGAACTGGAGGCTCCTTTGCCGTCTTCAGGCCCTTGTTTGGCCCAGTTTTCCCTGCTCTCTGAAGCCGCTGCTGACAGGGCCCTGGCTGCTGTTAGACCAACTACCTGTCCTCTGGATCCGTGCCCTTCCTGGCTGATTAAATCTTGCCAGGAGGAACTACGACCCCATCTGTTGAAGATCATCAATGACTCCCTTGAGCAAGGAGTCTTTCCAGATGGGTTGAAGGAGGCGGTGGTCCGTCCACTCTTGAAAAGACCATCTTTAGATCCTGGAGATCTGGCCAATTACCGCCGTCACCGAGATCTTTTCGTTTCTGGGAAGAGTAATTGAGAGTGGTGTTGGAGCAGCTTCGGGGCATTCCTGGATGACACATCGGCCTTTGATCCCTTCAGTCCGGCTTCCGTGCTGGGCATGGAATGAGAGACAGTTCTGCGTCGCTGTCACAGACAGCTCATTATGCAGCTTGACCAAGGTGGATCGGCTGCTGGTGTTGTTAGATTTCACTGCAGCGTTTGATAGCAATTGATCGACCTTTTGACCCACCGCCTGTGGCACTTCTGCAGGGTCTGGGGCACTGTCGCTTCAATGGATTACCTCGTTCCTCGAGCGAGTCAGCAAGTGTGGTGTGGGGACAAAGCTTCCGGAGGTGCTTTCGCTTCATTGCGGTGTGCCTCAGGGGCACTATTGTCCCCACTGTTATTGCTAACATCTATCACGACCACTTGCTCAGCTGGTGCAGACTTTGGGCTGATCTGCCATCAGTATGCTGATGACATTCAGCTCATTCTGTTGATGGAGGAGCTGCGCCGCCCTGTAGCTCTACAGCAATGTTTGGGCGATGGCTGGTTGGTTACAACAGAGCAGGTTAAAACTTAATCCGCCGAAGATGATGATCGCTTAGCTTGACCGGAGTGGGTTAAGGGATTTCCAGCCGCCCGGTGTGGGGAGGGGCCATATTGAGCGCCGACCCCCCTCCGGTCGCAGCCTGGGGTCCACCTGGATTGCGTCTCTTTCAATGGAGCCAAAGGTATGCCCATATAACAATTTGCGTTCTTCCATCGCTTCGTCGAGCCGTCGGCTGGCCCCTTTCTCTCCAACACTGACCTAGCCACTGTGATCCATGCAACGGTCACCTCCAGACTGGACTATTGTAACTTCGCTCACGCAGGCCTTCCCTTGCGCCTGATCCGGAAACTGAAATTGGTGCAACTTATCTCGCAGCGGCCGGTTGCTCGCAGAGGCGCCTTCGTGGCTTTATATTTCCCCTGTGCTGCACCGCCTGCATTGGCTGCCCATCGAATTCGAATCATGTTCAGGAAGGTGTGGGTGTTGACCTTCAAGGCCTTGCTGACCCTGGGACCCTCGTGCAGCAGGACGCATTACCCCATATGTCCCAGCTGGAGTCCTCTGCGATCAGCAGAGATCTACTGGAGATCCCTGGCCCCTCGATGGCCAGCGGCTGGCCTCCCACACCTGCAGACCAGGGCCTTTACGAAACTCTGGCACCCGGCCTGGTGGAACACATTACCATCAGCTGTTAGACCTCGCGGGCCTTGGAGAGTTCCTTGGGGAGCCTGTAAAACTGAATTGTTCCACCGGGCCTTTGGAGAGTCCAGCCGCCGATAGTGCCGCCCTTCCCCCCTGCTAGTAGGGTCCCCTAACATCACTGGGACCCATCCTCAAATTTTGGAAGAGGGTGGTATATGGGTCTCGTGGGCCCCATTTTAGAATGTACCTGTTTTAAGATTTTATGTTTTCTGTTTGATTTTCTGTTGTTCACCGGCCTGAGCCCTTCGGGGATAGGGCGGTATATTAAGTTTAATAAATAAATAAATAAATAATAAATAAAAAGTAAAATGGCATTATCTTCAATAGCTGCAATTTTAACATATGTTAGGTAAGCAATGAATGAAAAGGCCATTTTTCTCATCTGTCTATGCTTTTCCCTATCTCTGTGCTGGAATCTAGATAGAAGAGGCAATGTTTATCATATGCAAGTAATCTATTGCTCACTGGCATTATATTTCTTTCTGTTGTAGTTTACTTCTTTGCCTTTCAAAAGAAACAGAGGCAAAGCTATAGTCCAGGCACCAGATACACTCTGTAATGTACTAGTGATCCCTGAGTCTTCTCCCTCCCCACCCAGTGAAGGGAAAACAACTCCCATGTGGTCCAGACCACCAGACAATGATGGAGTATTCTCAGCACAACTCCTCCAAAGCTGATATCTCCTATCCTATGCAACAAGGAGTTCTGTGGTAGCAGATACTGTGCCCTGTTTGAAGCCTACTTCACACTGTGATGATAAACCTGGGCTTAGGTTGTAGTATTTCAGAGTACAGGTGGAGTATTGTGTATGTTAAGTGCCATCAAGTCATGGAGCCTTGCATGTTTGGAATGCTCCTGTATTCAAACAAATGTCCTGCAGATAAAAATTTGCTCTGACAAAGAGAAAGCTACATTAGAACCTTTCTTCACGACATAAGGTTTGCTATGTACATTTTCTATGGACAAATATTCAGTCACATGAGCTACCACCTGCAGTCTGAAGTGGACCAAGGCAGGTATACCCCATCTATAAGAACTAGAACTCAGAGTCAAATAATTAGTACAGAAGGATCCAAATATGGACCTGCCTGTTACATTTTATTTATTTATATTTATTTATATATCAAATTTATAAGCCGCCCACCCCCTAAGGGCTCTGGGCGGTGTACACTGAGCCAAACATACAATGGCCAAAACAACATACACCAAATAAAATAAATTAAAACAAGTTAAAACAATATACAAAAATTCATAAAACTAGCAGCATCAATACAATATACATAACAGCAAGATTATAAAAGTGTGTGTGGCGCCCGATCCCAAGGCCGGGCAGGGGTAGCAGTGTCAGTCAGATATTATATTGGACGTGCTGATGGTAAAATGGCACGTAGCATGGGGGCATCCTGGAGGGGGGGTCCGTGGCCGGCCTCACCAAAAGCCCAGTGGAACAAAACCGTTTTACAGGCCCTGCGGAATTCTCCAAGGGCCCTCAGGGCCCGCACGTCTAATGGAAGGGTGTTCCACCAGGCAGGGGCCAGGGCCGTGAAAGCCCTGGCCCGGGTAGAGGCCAGTCGCATGATGGAGGGGCCAGGGACCACCAGTAAATTGGCCTCTGCGGACCGCAGAGGCCTACTTGGGACATATGGGGTGAGACGGTCACATTATGAACCATTAACCCAATCTCAGAGGATTGGAAAGTGTTTTCCTCCACAGGAGGTTTATTTCTAGACTCCGTCAGTACTGCTGCCATGATATTTTGAATCTACACAAAACTGAATTTCTGTCTACTGGCTGTCTCACACTGAGGAAAGATTAGATTATGATATAAGCTAAAGAAGACACAGCTTAATTGTGTGCCTGTTAGTACTAATGGATAGTAGTAACGGTAGTAATGGATCAAGGAAATACAGGTCATAATAACATAAGTATTGCTTTTCATAATCATCATTGCAGACTGGGATGGATTGCTGTAGAATTGTTCATGGCATTCTGGAACAACAGGAAAGGTTGTAATTGGAAATAATTTTACCACCATCATGCCAGACACTATGGACTGCTTCATAACTGATGGTTTTCCCACATATAGAGAATATAGGACCATTCTTACAGGATGCATGCTTACATCATCACATGAACATGTAGATGGAGTTTAATTGTGACTTGTGTAAACACACTGGGAAGCTAGTGTCTGGAAACACCCGAAATATATATTGATGAGGAAAGTGCCACTTTGCTTGAATATCCTAACCCTAAAATAAACAACACAATTCATACTGGTCTTGTAGTCATTCCCGCCAACCTTAGAGAAATTTGTGACATCAGTTTGAATTGAAGTGTCCAGTGCATGTGGATTGTGAAGACCAAGCATGAATTTTCCCATCTCCCAAGAAGGCATTAGAGGTATATGCAACCCAACAACTTTTTCAACGCACAACTTTTTCAAGGAAGTGTGTATGAAAGTACTGCTTTAGTGTTTGCTTTTAGTCCATGGACCTAGTGGGCACATTCATGGCACATTAGGTCACCCAGAAACTCTAAGTTACAGAAAGTGTGTATTCCATTTGCAACAAAGTTGCAGATCATCTCTATATCTATTTCTCAAGTATGGGCAGATTTTTGAATGCCTAAATCCCCAGATTGGACTCCCACTGAGAGAAATGAGATTTTTCTCCAAACTCAGGGGTGTCCCCCTAATTTGCAGAAAAATCTAAAAGCATGGGGGTGGGGGTGGGGATAGATAGGGGAGTTAAGTTTTCCAAAAAGCAGATAGCTAGAAGCATAGCTGCTGGAGGTAGGAATCAGGAACACTTAAGCTGGGTGGGGTGGGAAGTGAAGCTGCAACTGCTTTTCTCAGTACCACCTTGCCTCCCCAGCATGGCATTGTCCCAACTGTCACTACTGCTGTCCCCTGGGGCTGGCCCAGTTCCCAACATGCCCCCCATGTTCAAAAACATGACAGGGGAGTTACAAAAAAACCCCAAATATTGGCCCGGATGAGGGGACCTGGAGCTAGGAAAGCCAATGTGCCTGTAAGAATAAAGCACACCACTGCAACATGCCCCCCACTCCCAAAAATCAGGTATAAGGAGGGGGCAGAAGATTGGATTGGGCAGGCAGGGAGAAGAGTATGGATTTATACCTCACTTTTATCAACTGCATGGAGTCTCAATGCAGCTTACAAACTCCTTTGCTTCCTCTTTGAAAGGATGTATGAATTTTACTTCTTTCTGCCAGAGAATTCTTCTGGAAACCATATAGTCATATTTGTATGTATTAAAAGTCCATAACACCAAGAATTTAACATTGTTCTCTGAGTGTCCAGCTTGACTGAAGTGGTGAACCACCAGTGCATCCAAGATATGATGTTTAATTCTGGAGCAGTGTTCATAAATTCTCTGCTTGACTGATCTCATGAGGGAACCAATGTACAATTTCTCACATGTACACTGAATTAAGTACTCAATGGCCAATTACACATGGAACACTTAACTTAGTCCTCTTTGTGCAGTGGGCTCATAATAGGTTCTACTCACATCTCTCTGTTTACCCATGATGAGGCAACCCAGAGCCTGCCATGCAGTTTGTTCAGTCTTTAGTTCTAGTCCCTCCATTTGGATAGGTGGTCCTGTGTCTGGGAAGCAAAGTGGGGAGGCAGGGGCAAGGGGGATGGACTCAAAGCCTTGAGTTGAAAGAACCAACAAACCCCCCAAATTGGGAGGATAGGCTGGCATGGAACTCTTTCTCTTGCATTGATTGAATGAAATTGGGAAAGACCAGTCCAAGCTAGTGGGGGACTGGGGCTGCAAGGGGTCTCAGCACTGGAAGTGACAAAACCCGGCTTGGGAAGAGGGTTTGGTGCTTGGGGGCAGGGGACAGGACGACAGAGAAAGCACCTTGTTTCTTAAACAGCACACGCCATTGGACAAAGAATAACTGGAGAATGTATTGTAGAAGGCTTTCACAGCAGGATTCAACTGGTTGTGGTGGGTTTTCTGGGCTGTGTGGCCATGGTCTGGTGGATCTTGTTCCTGATGTTACGCCTGCATCTGTGGCTGGCATCTTCAGAGGTGTATCACAGAGGAAAGTCTGTTACACACTGTGTCCAGAGAGAAGGGAATGTTTGGGGTATATATTGTCCATGTCCCAGGGTGGGGAACTAATCAGTAAGTGTTTGGGCAGAACTTGTTATACAAAGATGTGGTTGATAGTATTGTATTGTGGGTGGGGCTTATCAGTCCAGTGTGTGATTCACCTTTTCATGTCCTGCAGCAGCAGCAGTATTGGTGAATGCAAATCCTGTGTTTGGGTGGAGTCCATTGTCCATGAACTTAGCATGCCCTTTGGGTTTGCTTTTGGTATTTTTAAGTACTGGTAGCCAAGCTTTGTTAATTATCAGAGTCTCTTCTTTCCTGTTGAAGTTGTCTTGGTGTTTGTGAATTTCAATGGCTTCCCTGTGCAGTCTGACAAAGTAACCTTCTGAATTGTCCAGAATTTCAGTATGATCTCTAAATATTAGAACTTAGAGAAATAGGAAGGAAATAGCAGCATGGAAAGAGGTGCAGGAGAAGGCATCCAAAGCGGCTGCTTGTAGATGGAGTTAAGATCTCAAGGTCAAAGCTATTCTCACTGGCAGATTTTCCCGCTCTGGTGGCGAAGCAAAACTAAAATCATTCTAGAAGTGGTCTTGGTCAGAGGGGGAGCTACAAGGGGCCAGGGGGTGCACGTTGCACTGGGGGCGCGCCTGGGGGCAGCAAAAATTTCAGGTTTGTTTTTTGTATTTTTTGTGTTTTTCAGTTTTTGCCCTGCAGGAGGAGCAGTTTTTAGGCTAGCAGCACCAAAATTTCAGGGAGTTTTGGGGGGACTCTCCTGATGAAAATACAAAAAACACAAACAAACATGGGGGGACAGCAAAACTCAGATTTTGCACTGGGCTCCATTTTCCGTAGCTACGCCTCTGGTCTTGCTTGCTGGAGACTGAAAAGTGAAAGTGGGATTTGAAGAAATACGTCTGTACAAGAATCTTGCTGCAATGGACATTCGCCCCCACCGTGCAGCAAGCACATTGTGAGTAATTGGCCCATGTGTCTAGAATTGCAGTTGCTAAATTGTTTAAGTTCAAAAAAATGACAAATAGAGGGATGTACAAATGTTGTGGTGACTAAGCACAATTTGCACACAGAACATCCTGAGCATTTATAATGTCCTCTAAGAGTTGGCTGAGGACTAATTCTAGGGCAGATGTCCATATAGATTGACATCTATAATGCTTCAGGGATCTGGTATGTTTGAACCCTAGCAGGGGAGATAAAAAGCACCCTGGAATAGCCTGGACAATATGCCAGTGTTTGTATACAATTTTCTTGATATTATATGTTAACTGATTATATACAAAAGCACAGGTAAGACGAGTCTTTAGAAGAATCTTTAGTTTTCAACTACTCTGTTTTTAACTGCACTAATAATTTTTCTGAATTGTAAAGGTGTATAATATAGTTCATTGATATCCATTTATACTTCATAGAAACCCTTGAATATGGCGAATGGAGGATTATATACAATAATAATTTGTTATCTTCACAAAAGAAAATAATTAATTTTCCTTCTCCTGAAAAACTGGAAAACGCACTTGAACATGCGAGGTGTTTGAGAAGTGAAATTTCCTGATATATTACCTGAGAAGTGAAATTTTTGAGAAGTGAAAGTACCTGATATATTACCTGAGAAGTGAAATTTTTCGGAACATTGCACAACGAGAAGAAGAAAAATGTTTTCTATTTTATGTTGAACTACCTTCTATTTGTATATTGAAACTGACATGAAACTGATTTGATGGAATATGTATCACTTATTTTTGTCTAAATTGTTATAAATGGTTACTTATATGTATGAGTAATATTGTATGAGCATCTATATGAAATAATATAATATAGAGAGATATTTTTGTCTGAGATACTTTAGCCAACGCCTGTGTGCAATGTGTTTCTTTGTTGGTATTTCTAACGTTGCACACCTTGTTGAGTGTTAGTAGATCTATATACCTCTAAATCTAAAAAATTGATCACCTTGTTATTGATTTTGCCAGTAGCTGGGCTGGCAAATGTTGTTGGCCAGCTGAGTGTTTGTTTTCCCATCCCCAAAGTGCTAGGGAGGGTTAATAAAGGGTTTTGTGTGAGAGGACAATGGCCCTTTATGCACAACACAAATAAAACGTCTTGCAGATGTTTTAAAAAGAACCATTTTGGCTTTTTTTATCAATATGGCACAAATTTAAAAAAACATTGCCAAGGAAAGTGGTTCTTTTTCCCTCTTCTCTCCCTGCCCACTAGTTCCATTGCTTGTTTTTGCTTCAGCTTGCACTTGCCATTTTCTCCTGATTATTATTCGTACTGCCCACCATTTGGTGGAGGCTTTCTTTGGAGGTTTCCTCTGCTTGCAGCTCATCCACCTGTGATTTCACTTATAAAGTACATGAGCAAACTTAATTGTAATGACAATCCAATGCACATGTTGTTTTTACTTTTTTGTTTGTTTTGATGGAAGTGTCTTTGAAGCTACAACGTCACGATATGAGAATGAGCACTATGTGCCAGGTAGAGTCAATATGGGGAAAAAATTAAGGGCAAGAGTCATTGTAATGTCATTGTGTCTGGGGCACTACCCTGTTTCCCGCCCTGTGACAGGGTGGGAAACGGGAGCGCCCCAGAAGGCAAAATCGGGACAGGTACAAAACCCCGCGGGACGCGGCACAGATTGGTGTAAGGCGGGACTGTCCCGCCAAAAGCAGGACGTCTGGTCACCTTAGGCAACACTGATCAATGTACTAGTGACATCAAATTCAACTGTAAAGTTCCTTATGCTGGTCAGCCCTAGACTCCTAACTGCCCTTACATTTACCAAAATGCTGCAGCCTGCTTTCAGGAACTGAGTACAGGAATCCTCTTATGGCTATTTTACAAACAGTACATTGGCTACAGGTTTATAAGACCAATTTAAGGTTCTGGTGTGAAATGTGGGCCCTGCGGGATTTGCCTCAGTTCTGCAGTGCTTTAGGACCAAGATGTTTTGTCAGGCCTATGGTTAAGGCAGCAATGGCTACCTCTTGGCTGGCCTTCCTACCCCTGCTCCTACTCCTGTCTCTTGTTCCCTCTTTGCTTTGCTTTTGATATTGTTTCCCTTCAGTTTTCCCTCCCTCACTGATTCAGTAACCATACTGTGTAGTTTTCATAGGGCATCAACGGGAATTTAATTTTTTTAGAACACGTTCAATTGTATTTTTATATCACATATTTTATTTGATTGTATTTTAAATCGTAAGCCCTCCCAAGCCTGATATTTTCCAGAAAAGAGTGGGATATAAATCTAATTTAAAAAACAAAACCCTGAGGTGTGGTTTTGTGTACCAATCAGAGTCTCCAAAATGAATTTGAGGGGAGACTATATAGAGTACCATCACAGTAGTCTAGTTTCAATATTACTATGGCCCTGATCCACACGGCCTGAGTTGAAAGAAAATGTGTTTTGCAATCTTCTTGCTTCTCCAGCAGCAATATTGGATCCAGTAAAATTTCTAGAGTCTTAACCATTTGAAGTACTTGGTGCAGTTCTGATCAACATATCTCAAACAAGATATTGCAGCTGGAAAGAGTGAAGAAAAGGACAACCAGATGTTTATGGTGCTGGAGTACTTTTCCTATGAGTAAAGGCTGAAGAGTCCGGAACTTCAGGAGAAAACCATCAATGGCTACTAGCCATTGTGGTTAAATGGAACCTCCATGTTCAGAAGCAGTAAACCCCTGAATACAAGTGCTAAGAGGTAACATCAGGGGATGGCCTTGGTCTTTAAGCTGTGTTCATTGGCCCTCCAGGGCAATTGGTTGGCTGACTATAAAATAGTTTGATCGACTAGACAATTTACAGGTCTGATCCAGCAAGGTTCAGTAGGGGTGGGTAGCGTGGTGGCCAAGTTTGCAGATGATACCAAATTATGTAGGGTGGTGAGAACCACAAAGGATTGCGAAGAGCTCCAAGCGGACCTTGATAAATTAGGTGAGTGGGCTCAGAAATGGCAAATGCAGTTCAATGTAGCAAAATGTAAAGTGCTGCACATAGGGGCAAAAAATCCAAACTTCACATACACGCTACAGGGGTCAGTGCTATCAGTCACAGACCAGGAAAGGGATTTAGGCGTCTTAGTTGATAGTTCCATGGGAATGTCAACTCCAGTGCATGGCAGCTGTAAAAAAGGCAAACTCTATGCTGGGGATCATTAGAAAAGGAATTGAGAATAAAACTGCAAAGATTGTCATGCCCTTATATAAAGCAGTGGTGCGACCGCACTTGGAGTACTGTGTCCAGTTCTGGTCGCCGCATCTCAAAAAGGATATTGAGGAGATAGAAAAAGTGCAGAGAAGGGCAACAAGGATGATTGAGGGACTGGAGCACCTTCCCTATGAGGGAGGCTGCAGCGTTTGGGACTCTTTAGTTTGGAGAGGAGGCGGCTGAGGGGGGATATGATTGAAGTCTACAAAATTATGCATGGGGTAGAAAATGTGGAAAGAGAGAAATTTTTCTCTCTTTCTCACAATACTAGAACCAGGGGGCATTCATTGAAAATGCTGGGGGGAAGAACTAATAAAAGGAAACACTTCTTCACGCAACGTGTGATTGGTGTTTGGAATATGCTGCCACAGGAGGTGGTGATGGCCACTAACCTGGATAGCTTTAAAAGGGGCTTGGACAGATTTATGGAGGAGAAGTCGATTTATGGCTACCAATCTTGATCCTCCTTGATCTGAGATTGCAAATGCCTTAACAGACCAGGTGATCGGGAGCAACAGCCGCAGAAGGCCATTGCGTTCACATCCTACATGTGAGCTCCCAAAGGCACCTGGTGGGCCACTGCGAGTAGCAGAGAGCTGGACTAGATGGACTTTGGTCTGATCCAGCTGGCTTGTTCTTATGTTCTTATGTTCTTAAGGTTCTTTTTACCCTGTTCCTACTCTGCTAGCAATCTTCCTGTGCCACAAATAAGAATGTAATAATGATGTGAAGAGCAATGTATTTCCACTCCATGGATTAATTAACTCTTAGAAATAGATGTTATTTCCAGTCTTTTTTTCCTCCTGCACAAAAAGATGCTTTCAATATAAAAAGGCTATTGGGAAATTCCCCTGAATTCTTCTTAAAACGTTTGGGACATAAAATCCAGAGACCAAGTATACACTAGGTTAAGGTGTTGTGTGCTGGGCAGCTCTATGTCCTGTGGTGGGTAAACAGCAATGAGTTGCAAGCCTTGTCGAACTTGTGATTAAGCAGGAGGAACCCATACAAGCAGGCCTTACTAGATGGCAGAAGAGGCATAGTAGGCTGGGACCATACCATGCAAGCACACAGAAAGAAAAATGTATGCACTTGAAGCAGCAGCCATTGCAGGCCATCCATGTGCCTTCACTATGCTTCCTCAGCGGTCCCCAGGGTCTACTGAAGCTAAATGACACCTGCCAGGAAGGATGTGGGGTTTCCCTTACCAGTATTCAGCAACAACCACATCTTCTTCCCATCATCCCCACTGTTTATGATGTATTTATGCAGACATTTTGGACAAGCCATTTGGTGTTTGTTACAAAGTACTTGGAATCAAATATACAGCATTTGTTTAAAATGATTAATTGTACTTAGGCTTTCAAAATATTTAGCATGCTGCTGTTCCACCAAAGCACATCGCTCTGGATTTTAATAACAGGGATATTATTCACTCACAGCGAAATAGAGGCATATGGGTACAACTTTATAACAGATATTGCTTGTATGGTTCTTCTCATTTAAAAAATCGTGGCTATAATCCAAACTAGCATTTTAAGCTAGTAAGTGACTTTATTATCCTATGGCATGTTCCATTAGCAGACAAATCAAATGTCTTTCATGTAGAGTTGCAGATAACAAAAGCTAGCAAGAGCAAGAATGCCCTGCTGAATTCTCAGTAGGGCTTGTGGAATTGAATTGTTTAGATATAAATGCCAAGTAGTTAATGTATTTCAGAAGAATAGATTTTAGAAGATTCTTAATAAGGAAGGAAACACTTAAGAAGAGATTCTACAGGATATCCTAGAAACACAAAACATTGTGGGGATAGCATTTTTGCAAGAAAAGGAGATTAACAATTTTACCATCTCTGTAAACAGATTTTGCACTTTACCATAAATGCACTAATTTCACAAATCTAAAGTGAATGAGTACTGAACGTGTGGCTGGATATTGTCTTGTAGAAAAAATAATGGATTTGTCACAATTTTCATTGGCTCACGCATAATTTGATGTAAATAACTGCCGGTGTTTCTGAATTTTTCCAAAATTATTCAAGCCTACATGTGAATATTTGCTCCAAATGTCTACTTCAATATTTTTTTCATCTGAGTTGCCAAAGAGATTGCTGGCCTACTTTCTCTATAAAGGAACCTATCACTTTTCCCAGTAAGAAGTTAGGGATACATAATCAGGAGAACCCCCTGATGATCTCCACACATGATGCATAATTAAGATATTTTCTAAGGCATTTAAAAAAATTAAAACTGCCTAAGGGTTTCCAAACTTGATACAATCAGTGGTTCTGGAGAAAGTATTCCCCTCATCCCAACCTTGTGGTCTTTCTGTGACTGTACCACACATTCCCTAAGATATTAGCCCAATAGCAAAAATACAGATACTGATGATCTACCAATGTTGTTTCTCCAGTAGATCTTTAAGCAACTCAGGAGGTGCTGGAGACTGGTAAATGGTACAAGAGAAAGAGCCAAACCCCTTTCTCCCAATACCACTGCTTCTATCAAATTCTGTTGTAATCTTTCTCTGCTTTTTTTCTCAGAAGTTTTAATTCAGAAGAAATGTTTTGCTAGCCATGTTTCCTAGCTCTACCTGAGAATTCATATAATTATTTAGTTTCCATATGCATTTTACATGAATTGTCTTGATTCTTGAATGTTCTTAATGCAGCATCACAGTGTCTTTCAACACATTTTAATTCCTAATCCAATTCATACAGCAATTTTAATGTCTAGAACATCATAAGACTGGCTTTTTCTAAATGTTTTGGTGATATAATAGTATTATAAAGGCATAATATACCATATACGTGAAATAGCAATCTGTGATTTCACTATGTTGAGCAGAATTCATTAAATACCCTTAATGTTTTCATAATTGTGGGAGATCATCTCATGGTAACTTTTCCATCATAATTGTTAGCCTGAGCTAGTAGTAAGGTTTCCATAATTTGATTGGAGCTTTCAAATCTCTGGCCATTTCCGCATGGCCGCGCTGCCAAGGACAGTCCCGGTAGGGGTGGGGAAGACGGCTCAGCCTGCGCAGAGGCTGCACCGTCCTCCGAACACCTCACCATCCCGCCGGCCTTCCGGCACATCGCACAGGCCAGGAGACATGCCCCCCTGCCCTGCGCAACAGCTCTGGAGTTGCAGGGTGTTGGGGGCATGTCCCCTGGCCTGTGCAACACGCCGGAAGGCCGGAAGGACAGTAAGGCATTCCGGAAAGGGGGGGGAATGGCGCCTTCCAGCCACTGCCGTTTGCACAGCAGCATTTGGAAGCTGCTGTTTCGGAAACAGCAGCTTCGCGCCGCTTGGGAGTTGCAGCAGTGCTGGCCATGCAAATGGTCTCCCAGGGACGCTGTTTTAGCGTCCCTGGAACACTGTATTTGGCCCATGCAGAAAGGGCCTCTGATAGGCTTTCTAGATCAGAAACAAAGTAAAACAGATACTTTCTGTTATAGGTTTGTTGTTGTTTGCCATCAAGTTGTAGCCAACCTATGGCAATCCCTTAGGGTTTTCAGGGCAAGAGATGTTCAGAGGTGACTTGCCATTACCTTCCTCAGTATAGTAACCCTGATACTCCTTGGAGGTCTTTCATCCAAGTACTGGCCAAGGCCAACGCTGCTTAGCCTCCAAGATCAGGCTAGCCACATCAGGGCACTTCTTTTCTTTGCTGTCAAGTCACAGTTGACATATAGTGACCCCATATGGTTTTAAAGCAAAAGACATTCAGAGGCAGTTTGCCATTGCCTGCCCCTGCATCATGATCCTGGTATTACTTGAAGGTCTCCCATACAAATACTAGCCAGGGTCAGGGTGTGGCTGGCCAAGGTCATCCAGCAGGTTTCCATGGTCCAAGTGGGAATTTGAACATGGGTTCCGCAGGTCCTAGCCCAACTCCTTAACCACTACACCATTCTAGTACATGAAGTTCTCATTTATGGACTAATAACATCACCCTTCAAGACTGACAACTCCTGCTTAAATGGAACTGAATTTTTTCCAAACTGTGATAAATTTAAACCTGTCTAAGGTCCCTGTACAAATGGACTGGATTACATCTGGATCACAAATGAAATTATTGGTTGTTTGCCTTAAGAGCTATTGATCGGAGCTGGAACAGCTGGACTAATTTGCCCCCAAACCATCAATAATATTGACCATTGTGTAATCAAAGTAAATCTACTACATGATGCACCAAGTTTAAAAACTGCTGCAATTATCTCAAGAAGGATAAATCCTTGAACAGATTTTTGGTAAGGAATTAAAAAAAACATTTTGGCTAACATCATTCAGGATATACAGGGGCGTACCTAGGCAAACTGGCGCCCGGGGACAAAACCTGAGTTTGGCGCCCCCCCCCCCCCCGGCCTGGCGTATGGGCGGCCACCCTCCCCCACCATGACCAATTTGGGCATTTGGGGTTATTTTTGGTGTTTTTTCGGCCTGCAGGGAGCGCATTTAAAAGCTAGCTGCACCATGGATTTCAGGGTACCATCCAGAGACTGTCCTGATGATACCACCCAAATTTGGTGATGTTTGGTTCAGGGGCAGCAAAGTTATGGACCCCCCAAAGGGGGTGCCCCCATCCCCATTGTTTTCAATGGGAGCTAACCTGGATGGGGGCTACCCATTTGAGTGACAATAACTTTGGTCCCTCCTGAACATAACTTCTCACCAAACTTTTAGGTAACATCAAGTATAGAATAGTTAACAGATGATACCACTGAAATTTTTGGTGTGAATAATCACTAGCTGTAAAAAATACATCCCTTCCAGGCACCCCAAAGAAATTTGCCCAAGATTCTTTGTTTTTTGCAGTGACTTTGCTCCACTGCAGCTAATGAGGAATTTCTGAGGCAGGCTGCACATTTTTTGCAGATAGAGGCACCAGACTTTCAAGGTGGCTCCAGGGAGGGCATCCTGCTAATTGCATCCCAGGCTTAGAGACGCTTTGCTTCTGTGTCCAATTTTATGGGCCCCCCCAAAGGCTTATTTTGTTTCCCCGCTCCTCGCAACATGAAGCTCTGCTGGGTGAGTTCTCTTCAGAACTTCTCAGCCCCACCCACCCCCCAAAGCAAAGGCTGCACCAAGCTTGGATGCTATTACTCAAGGCCTCTTGGAGCCACCTTGAAAGTCTGCGCGCCTTTGCCATTCTTCCAAAAAATGTGTGGTCACTGCTTACACACTCAGAAATTCCCCAGAATCTGCCCGCCATCAAGCTCTGCATGATGTGCATGTTCTGTGGTGGGAAAAATTGATTTTTCACTCACCATAGACTTCAATGGGAGCTTTTCCTGTTATGCCCAGCTGGCTCTGTGGTAGAGGTTTCAATCAGGAGGCACTGTGGTGAGTGTGTTTTTTTTTCTCTGGGCGGGGCGCATTCTTATTTCCTGTAGGGCTGCTTTGGGTGTGGAATCTCCTGAAAAGGAACCAGCCAACTTTGCTAAAGTTTGCCTGTGATGGCCGAATGCTGTGGGCAAGTACCAGGTTCACCTCTCTCTAACCTTCGGTGCCCACAGCATTTTCCTCTTCCACACACATTTTAGCAAATTTGGCTGGTTCCTTTCAGGAGGCTCACACCAGCAGCCCTACAGGAAATGCCCCCACTCAGAGCAACATCCCTACCACAGGTGCCTCCTGTTGAAACCTCTACCACAGGAGCCATCTGGGCATAACAGATAAGCCCCATTGACAGAGTCTATGGTGGGGAAAGTAATTTTTTCCCACCACAGAAACCTTGCTGAAAAGAGCCTGGCAAATTCCCTGGGGAATTTCTGAGTGTGTAAGCGCTGGCTGCACATTTTGAAGAAGATTAGAGGCCCCAGACTTTCACGGGGGCTCCAAGAGACCTTGCGTAATAACAGCCAAGCTTGGTGAGCTTTGCTCCTGGAGTGGGGGGGGGGGAGTTGAAGAGAGTTCTGGGAGAACTCAGCCCACCTGAGCTTTCATGTGCGTGCAGGAGCAAGGAAACAAAAATAAGCCTTTGGGGGGCCCATAAGAAATTGAACCCCATAAGCAAAAAAAAGTCTCCAAACCTGGGATGCAATTAGCAGGATGCCCTCCTGGAGCCAACCCTGAAAGTCTGGTGCCTCTATCTTCAAAAAATGTGCAGCCTGCCTACAACACTCAGAAATTCCCCATTGGCTACAAATGTAGCAAAGATCACTGCAAAACAAAAGAATCTTGGAAGACCCAAATTTCTTGGGGTGCCTTGCTGTAAAGGGGTGTATTTTTTTTTTTTTTTTATTACAGCTAGTGACCCCAAAAAAAAGAATTTCAAAAGGGGTACATCATCCTGGTTAACAATTCTTATGATGCCACTGCCAAGTTTGGTGAAGTTATGTTCAGGGAGGGACTAAAAGTTATTGTCCCTCAAATGGGTAGCCCCCATCTCAGGGTAGCTCCCATTGAAAACAATGGGGATGGGGGCGCCCCCTTGGGGGGTCCATAGCGTTGCTTCGCCTGAACCAAACATCACCTCAGGCATTTGGGTGGGTATCATCAGGACAGTCTCTGGGTGGTACCCTCGAAATTTTGGTGCCGCTAGCTCTTAAAAATGCGCCCCCTGCAGGCCGGAACGTGAAAAAACACTTTAAAATGTAAAAAACATACAAACGACCCTGAAATGTTGGCGCCCCCCCACGTGACCAAATGGGGGGCGCCCGGGGACAAAGGGTACCCCATGTCCCTAGGTAGGAACGCCACTGAGGATATATCATCCATAACAGTTTCTCTTTAGGTGGCCTGCTTATTGACTTACAAGTCGCAATTAATGAGATTACTGGTCACCCTCTGGTTTAAATACTAACACTAAATACCTAATTGAGTCCATCGAGACAAACAGTGACAGTTATTCCAGCATTTAGAATTCTTCTTGGTTACCCTAATGATTTTTCTCCCTTTCTTTACAAAGGGGAAGCTGAGCAGGGGCACACTTTAAAATGTCATTCTGCAAGATGCATAAGTTCACTCATGTGTAGCCCCCATTGAGCAGCAGTGGTGTAGGAGGTTAAGAGCTCATGTATCTAATCTGGAGGAACCGAGTTCGATTCTCCGCTCTGCCACCTGAGCTGTGGAGGCTTATCTGGGGAATTCAGATTAGCCTGTACACTCCCACACGTGCCAGCTGGGTGACCTTGGGCTAGTCACAGCTTCTCGGAGCTCTCTCAGCCCCACCTATCTCACAGGGTGTTTGTTATGAGGGGGGAAGGGCAAGGAGATTGTAAGCCCCTTTGAGTCTCCTACAGGAGAGAAAAGGGGGATATAAATCCAAACTCTTCTTCTTCATGGATGATTTCCCACTGGTGATTAATCCTGGGATAGTCACCCAAAATATCCAGGTTTCCTAGTGATCTCCCCACTGCCGAACCATGGAACACAGATCAGTCCCGTTTCTGGTGCCCCCCCCCCCTTTTCCCGGGATTTTCCTGGACCTGCTTGTATATGCACCTTTTTGAAGAAAAAAACACTCCAATGGGAGCTAATAGATGGGGGCTACACATTTGACAGTCCATAACTTTGGCCCCCATGAACCAAACTTCACCAAACCTGGGTGGTATCATCAGGAGAACCTCCTACTGATACCAGCCAGGTTTTGTGAAGTTTGGCCCAGGGGGTCCAAAGCTATGGACTCCCAGAGGGAGTGCCCCCATTGTTTCCAATTGGGGCTACACATTTGAGGGTCCATAGCTTTGGCCCCCATGAACCAAACTTCACAAAACCTGGGTAGTATCATCAGGAGGGGTCTGCCAAAAGATATTACTCTTGCCAAATTTACACAGTTGCTGCTAGCTACAGGGGTAGGGAACCTGCGGCTCTCCAGATAAAATTCCCAGGAACTACTAGGATTCCCATCAGCCTCATGTCAGCATGGCCAATTTGCTTTACATGCTGGTAGGGGCTGATGGGAATTGCTAGTTCCTGAACATCTGAGGAAGCTGCAGGTTCTCAATACCCTGTGCTAGCTTAAGAATTGCTCTCCTGACAGAAGGCACTTTTTTTGTTTTTTTTTTTTTTTTTTATTTTTTTTTTTTTTTTTTTCTTTTTTTTTTTTTTTTTTTTTTTTTTTTTTTTTTCCCCAAGGGGCAGAATTTCCTAGAGGAGTCATCACTGTGAAATAAGCCCTTGCTGCGCAGTGAGGATGTTGGAACCTGGATGAAAAGGAAATTTGGTTGTATCTGGATTAAATTTTCAGTGGGAATTCGGCCGCACGTGTTCATCTTTACTGTATGACTAGAAACTGCGACAAGATAAATAGCATATTTCGTTGAACCCTGTGAGTGAATAGGGTTATCCAAGAGGCCTGGAGAAAAACATCCTGGGACTTTAAAAAGAGGCTTAATATGTGGAAAAGAAAAGGGCAACTGAAGCTTTTCATGAAATGGAGTAAATACCTAGCATAAAGCATACCGTTAAGTTCCTATTAAAAGGGTTTTTTTTCTGCAGCCTTTTTTCTGACCGCCTGGTATGTGAACACTATAGTTGGGTATGTGCTTAGAAGTAGCATTAGTGGAAAGTTAAAAACCTGACCAGGAAAGTGAGTGAAAATGGGAAGTGGGGAGCTCAGAGCACACATCTGCTGAAAGTGTTATGCATGGCATGAAGGAGAATAGAATACAAAAGCAGGTACAGTATAAGATACAGAGTACAAGGAAAAACCACCATACCCTGGCTGCCAAATATGTTCCAACACAATGTTAACGTAAGTGTTTTAATGAAAGTGCAAGTGCAAGTTAGTGAATAAAGTGCTAAGTTCAAGTTGTTATATACAGAACAATATACTGAGAACAGCAACCTAAAAGTCTGGGAACAAATCTCCATGAATGATCACAAACGTAAATCTTGGGCCGTTTCCGCACGAATGCGGAAGCGGCCGGGTCGGCATTTCCGACGCCAACCAGACGATGCTGGGACCGTCCGCACGGACGGTCCTGGAAACAGCTGGGCAGCCTTGGCCGCTATCGAGCGCTGGCGCTCGGCCAACCCGGTAACATGTCCCCAGGCCTCCGGCTGTCGTTGCCGCCGGCGAGGCCTGTGGGACATGCTCCTCTGGCCCTGAGCGCCGCATTCGACCCGCCCTTGACGCTGGGACCGTCCGCACGGACGGTCCTGGAAACAGCTGGGCAGCCGGCGCCACGGAGCGCCGGCACCTGGCCGACCCGGCATGTCCCTGGGCCTCCGGCGCGTCACCGAGGCCTGGGAACATGCCCCCCTGGCCCTGCGCGCCTGCTCCAGCGGCGCAGGGCAGGGGGGCATGTCCCCAGGCCTCGGCGACACGCCGGAGGCCCAGGGACAAGGTAAGTGCCGGGTGAGGGAGGCGTCTCGAAGCCGCTGCCGTTCGCTCGGCAGCAGCTTCGAGGCGGCGTTTTCCCAACAAGAGCGCTTCCGAGCACTCTGGGGAAACGCCGGCTTCGGGCCGGGCGGGTGGCACGAGGGCGGTGCAGCTGCGGTGCAGCTGCGCCCCCTGTGCGAATTGCGGCCTGGAGACGGCGCTTTTAAGTCCGCTCTCCGGAGGCCACCATTAAAATGCCTCGCGGTTAAACGGCCTTGCTCACAAAAGGAATTTCCAAAATCATTCTTTGACTGCATTGGTGATTTTGAAAATTCTTCAGAGTAGGCAACATTTATGTTTGTGATTGTTTATGGATATTTGTTCCCGGACTTTTAGGCTGCTGTTCTACATATAATGTTCTGTTTACAATGACTTGCACTTTATTCACTAACTTGAACTTTTATAAAAACTTACATTAACATTGTGTATTGGACTATATTTAGCCACTGGTATACTGGCATGCAGCAGAGACAGAACTCTTGAGTGAGTGTTAGGGCTGCTGAGCACTGGGGAAATAGCATGCTAATAGGTGATGCAATGTCACTTCTGTAACAAGGCCAAAAGTAACAAGGCCAAAAGCAATGTTCTAGGATCCATGCAGTTTCAGGGGGATTTCAGACTATTGTGGTATCAGTGTGCTGACTATCCCTCCCCCCCCCCCCCAAACACACACACATACATTTTCCCCCAACACTCTACCAAGTGGAACTGGTTAAGCAGGGCTGCAGGGTGGGAGGTTTCCCACTATAGCAGGCCAGCCTAGTTGGGTGATCTGATTGAGATTATATTCACTGAGATTGCAACAGGAGATTTTCTTCAACTTTTTATAAGGAAAGGGTTAACATGAAAGCCATGACTAGCTTTTGAGGAGGGGGATGGTTTGGCAGATCATTAGAGAAGCTTTCCAATCCCCACATTACTAGTGGCCAGTGGTAAATGTGCTGATGAGAAGCAAGGCTTATCAGTTGGACACCATAAGGCAGGCTGGAGGAGCAGGAAAGTGGTAGGGAGGAAAACGAAAGAATAACAGTTCTTTAACTGGAATTTGCTGAAACAAGCCAGGGTCATATGCAGGTCCAATGCTGATTTGATCAACTAAACACCACTAAAATAAGAATTTCACATTCTTTCTGAACTACTTTAGATGACTCATGCAGATATTTAAACTACTTTAGAAACTACTTTAGACGACTCATGCAAATATTTAAAACAAACCCTTGTGGGGCAGTGAGAGGATTCCAGGGTTCCTTACCAATCTGAAGCCATGGTTGGGTGTACCTACCATTCATACATTCATACAACACACACTCCTGTTCATTCATCCAATGGCATGGGATGGAAGATGGCATGGTATAACCTGATCTTGTCAGATCTCAGAAGCTAAACAGGGTCAATACTTGGATGGAAGACCACTAAGGAAGACTCTGCAGAGGAAGAGCATGGCAAACCACTTCTGCTTCCCACTTGCCTTTAAAGGCCCTTGCTGGGATTGCCATAAGACGGCTGTGACATGATTGCACTTTACACACAAACACGTTGTCTAGTTACTAGTAACAATGTGTTTTTCAAAAAAATTCTACTCATGAATTATAATTATTTCACAGCTAAGAATCTTATTCAATAACGCTTGTGTTCAAAGTTTTCTTTGTCTAAATAGTTTCTCTCTAGGTCCTTCTGCACATGCAGAATAATGAACTTTCAATCCACTTTCAATGCACTTTGCAGCTGGATTTTACTGTGCGAAATAGCAAATTCCACTTGCAAACAAATGTGACAGTGCATGTGCAGAAGGGACCTTTCTCACACACTGTATATTTCCTTCCCCATTAAATTGCAGTATCATACTCTTTTTTAGCTTCCTTATTTCTCAAACAGTCCACATTCCTTTAATCTATGGTTACCCGTAAGTTATCCATTCCTTTGATCTTTTTACTTCATCTGCTTCATACCTGGGCTTTTCTACTGGACTGGAAGTGATATCCAATATAACTTTACTGTCACCTAGTACATGATGCCACTATGCATTCCTTTGCATGTAACTGGGATGCCCACAATTTAGAAAATATTGACTTTTTGCTAAGTTTTTTGCTGGTTTCCCATAAAAATATGTGTCCTGTGGGAAATGGTATATAAGCATTTTGTGTGTGTGCTTTACATTTGTTCAGAAATAGTAGGTTCAAATTATTTGACAGTGATGCCACTTTTCAATGCCTTGCTCTCTTGCAATCTTGGCATAGGTGGTTTTTGTATTTGATCAGACTTTGTATTTGATAAACACTTTGGTGAGCAAATTTTTACGTTGATCAAATGTTTAATAACCCTGTCAAAACCATCTCTTTGATACTCTTCACCTGGTTGTCACATCCTTGACAATTTCATTGCTGATGTCGTGACTCAGAAGTAGCATGAAGTCAAGCAAAAGTGAAGAGGGGAGCCAGTTGACATCTGATGCCATTATCCAGAGGATTCTGATTATTTTCTACAAAACAGGCAGGCCCAGTCTTATTCCGTATTGCACAACAAACAGTTTTTGAAACTCAAGTAGTGTTTCAGTGGCAGTACATGATATGAGATGCTAACCAAAGAAAGAAGTCCGAAGCCCATCTGGGTGCATGAAAGTTACTGGTCCATGTCCAAAGTAGGTCTCTGGCTGGTGTTTCTTTTCTTGTTCTGCCATTTCCTCTGATTGTAGTATCTTTCCTTTCCATTCTCCTGCTACTTCTGAGGATTGAATGTGCTGTTTTAGTTTTACAATTATTCTTGCCAGTGGCTTGTTTTATAGGATTGAACATCTGTGATCTTCCCCATTCATGTTTTCTTTTCTTTTTGGAGAAAGAGTCCAGAACTAATCACCTTGCTGTGGTCATTTGCTGCATCCATCCAAAATGCACTTCATTTGTCTCTCTCAGCTGCTTCAGTGTCTTTTCTGATTTGTAAAGTGTCACAGTTTGTGGTAGGCTGAAAGCATGAATATTTGCCCTTCCTTTTTAACTGACACTTTGTTTTAGTGCTCATGGCAAATGTGATTGCTATCGCACAGCGAACCTACAATAAAGAAAACTAAGTAACAATCAGAAGACATGTGAAATAAGAAAAGTAATACAGTTAAGCACTACAAACAGGAGGGGGGGGGGGTAAATCTTCCACTGCAGACTTTGCTCAGTGAAAATTCTGTGCTATATATCTCTAAGAAAGTCACGTTACCCCTCATCAAAAGAGCAACCACCCAATAACAGGAGTTTTACAGGTACCACCCAATAACAGGAGTTTTACAGGTATGATAATTCCACACAAAAAAACCCACCTCCTCAAAACTGGGTCAAGGGCCTTTTAGATGCTGTTGCCTTAGTCCTATTCTATAGCCAGTAGCATGATATCTGATCCCACATAGTGGATCTCAGAGGAGTTGTCTTATGGTACACATATGAAGCTACTTTAGATCAGTCCAGATCATTAGCTATCTTGCTCAAAATGGTGTACCATGGCCAGCAGTGGATCTCCAAAGTCTCATCAGATTTCTTTCCAATATCTTTTTAACAGGAAATACATAACGAAACTACTACCAGTTTGATCATCATCATATAATATAGTGTAACACTATCCAATGACATCATTTAGGTAGGTCAGAAGGATCCATATACACTATTTCAGACTATGTGTTAGCAAAAGTACACATATGTCAGGCTAAATGATGGTTCTTTATGAGTTATATGAATGTCAGCCCACTCAAAAACTGAAATGTCATCCCAGTAACTCTGTATTTATTGTGCTAACAGTTATTGTCTGGTAAAGCCCTGAGAGGAGTGAGTCAGAGATAGGAATTTGAGTTTGCTGTTCATCTGGGAATTGCCACCAGATGAAGATACTGGACCTTATGAAACCTATTAGAGTCAAAGAGTCATCTTTTCTCTAAGGGAAACTTGATTGGAAGAATGAGTAGTGAATTTCTTCATGGCAGAATGTGGAGTATCCTGATAGCAGACAATCCCCTAGGAACGGAGCATGTCCTGAGGGATAAGCTACTGTAATCTAAAATAGACAAGGGCCAAACAGTCCAATTAAAGGAGTGGCAGGACTCTCTTGTGATCAGTCTGTCAAACAAAACAACCTTTATACTGTGTCTAAAGTGGCTCCAGCACCCCAACACCCCAAGCAATGATTAGGAATAGCTTCCAGAAACAGAAACTGTGAAAATATCCTTCAAAACAAGAAATACTTTTATGTTGGAGGATGTTCATGATCTTTTACAACTTAGCAACTGATTTGGATTTATTGCTGTCTTCTGTTTGAAGGAATGGAGCAAGTAAGCTAATCAGTCACACTGAAGATCTCGCTTCTGATTTATCAGCCTATTGACTGATCTTTCGTCAAAAGTGAGACTGTACTCATGCTGATGAATTATGCTGGCAGGAGTGACAATTATCAAAGTTAATAGCAAGACCATTCATTCCATATTTTTTTTGGACCAAGACTTTTCATGGTTATAGATGCAGCTGTGTAGAAATTCTAAACATCAACACTATTTTCAGCATAGACTAGGCAGTGTATGGAACTGCTCGCTTGCTCAACCTCTTCTCATGCATTCCCAACACTCCAGGAAACCCAGCCAGGAGACATTGCAGTTCAATTGCTCAGGACGAGCTGAAGGTCTCTCTTTCTCTAATCCTCTTAATAAAAGAGGTTCGTAAACAGGAACTTTTACAGGCACAAACACAGCTCCAGACATTGTTGTCCTAACGAAGTCCACAGGTTTATTAACAAAAACTCCCAAGGTTAAATCATCAGCTCTCCACAAATCTTAAAAGATTTCACTAATAAAAAAAATATTTCCAGCCACAAAGGCTCAAGGAGAACAAAAAACAAAAAAACAGCTCTCAGTTAAAAACACACACTTCCTCCTTTACTTCCCAGCTCTCTTAAAAAGTCAATTAACCCACTCAAGGACAGGCCCCTTTTCATCACTGAAGCCTGTGATAACCACTTTCAGTTGTGATTAGGCAAGAGCAAGATTGCAGGAAACAGTTCATCAGGTACAGGCAACCCTCATACAGGTGGTTAGAGTGATCTCATATTCTCCGTGGAGATTCACTCCCAGTCCCAGCTAATGAGTTCCATGCATTTTTTGAAGGGGCCTAGTTAGGTCCACGCAGAGTTTGCAGTTCACTTTTATTGACAGGAGGGGAGAGAAAGCTGACTGAGGCCAGTGTAGTATAAGCACTGAGTATAACTGCCAACAGTGTTCCTTGACCAATCAGGGGAGATTTTTTACTGTTTCTCGGGATATTTTCAATTTCAAACTCATGGATTTTGGGTGCCTGGCTGGCCCAACAGTATAAAATTTACAGAGCTGGTTCCTAGCCAGTTCATTCTGTTCCAGGCTGAGGAAGAGTGATAGTTCAGGATTTTCCTTGAACTTGTTCTCCCTCTATCTGATCTTCAGATAAGCTCTATTTGTGGAATACGACCAACCCTGCAGAGGAGACCTTCCTAGAAAAGACATTGAAGGGTTTGACTGACCAAATTTAATTTAAAAAAAATTTTACTTTTAAAAAATTTGCTCCTACTTGTGCTTGATGGTGGGTTGGTGGAGGAGGAGGCTGAAAGCTTACACTCAAAGGCCTAAGGTTTGACTGACCAAGTGTAATTTTTTTGAAAAAAAAACCAGTTTTAAAATTTTCATTGCAGTTACTTGTTCCTAGTTGTGCTTTCTGGTGGGTTGGAGGAGGGCAGGCTGAGGTCTCAGGCTAAGCCTACACAGGCCTAGTTTGACCAATGTAAAAGTTAACTTCAGGGAGGGAAACTGCTTGTTTTCTTTTTTAAAGTTCTGTACTTTTCTGATTTAAGGTTGCTGTTGCGGGAAGACCTTTACGTTTCTAGTTAAATCACATCCCCCTTGGGTGTTTTTGCATTGTTGCTGCTTTTGTTCTTGCTTTGCTGTAGTCGTGCCGCGAGGTCAGCGTAAGAACGAGACGAGACGCGGTGATTTCATCTGGTGGAGAGCGCCAGCAACGGGAGCGCGGGTGTCCGTGTTCCAAGCGACTCTCCCATATGCTGGTTCCTAGCACCTTTTATTATGATTCCTATGGGGCGCGTGTAGAAGGGCTGAACGGGGAATTCCGGGAGAGCTGGAGAGCCGGGGACTGAGCAGAGATCATCATGTGATGCATGATCTCACCCTGGCTGCTACCACGCGCGAGGAGAGAGGGAGCATCGGGCTGTCTGGGCTCTAATCCTCACCTGGGGCAAGGCCATTTTCCTTTTGTCCGGGACCCCGGGTGGTTGTGAGCCAGGTAGTTCTATGACCTGTGACCTTCATGTCGGGGGGGGGATGAGGGGGGTGGGGGAGCAAGCTGACCAGAGAGGCCGCAGAGATGCCGGCAGGTGCCGGGCGCTCTACTCACGGGTGCTGCTGGGTCAGGGCAGTGCATCCCTACATCTCCTCCTTTTTTACATTTAGAAGGGAGGCCTCAGGAAATGTTAGAGGGGCGATTTAGGGGACGCTTTGTCTCCTCCGGCCAGCTCTGTAACCAAGCTGGCCGAGCTGCTTGTGCAAAATTAGGACTTGTAGCTGCTGCATGTAGGGGAAAGTCGAGATGTTTCTTACACATGTTACAGGCAATATTAGATACACATTGAATGAAACAAGATCCAACAACGAGGCACACAATCAACCGCTTCAATGCAGAGCTGTAACGATAGCACTTAACCATCCCCCCGGTAGCCAGCTCCAGAGGGCTGACCACCAGCCGGGTGGTAGAACGGTCCTTATACTTCAGATTAGATACAACATCTTGCAGTTCATGCACCTTTACATGAATCAAATGGGAATTATCAGAAAGATTAAAACAACACATATTATGTACATTCTCACAACCTTGGTGATGCAATAACAACAAATAATCCAATAGCTGACACGATTATGCCTAAAGTGCAGCTTGATCGAAGTTCCTGCTGTTCGGAGGCCAGAGCATCCCAGAGGTCAATGGAGGTAGAGTTGATGGACTTTGCAGAGTGGGCACAGGCCAGCCGGCCAATGGTCTTTAAGCGCTGTAAGAGGGCGAGTCCGGGGACTCCCACCAGGGAGAGTCAGCGAGGGAGACGAACTCCACGGCTTCGGAGAGGGCAAACCGTACGGGCTCCGGCAAGAGGGGTCGAGGGCAGAGTGGAGCTGGGCGGGCGGCGGCCACCGGGCTCCTCTGGGGTGGAGCCTGGAGGCAGAGAAAACGACATGGTGAGGCTGACTTAAGGCAACAGAGAGTCCCGACAGAGAGTCGAGCGGGGATGTAGTTGAAGGTTCTCTCCCCGCAAGTCCAGAACCAACCCCTCGGGAGCAAGATGTTCCCATACACGGGGGAATGTCCTCTGTCGCAGCGATGCAGAAATTCCAGTTGGTCGAACCGGGTGAATGGGCCCGAGGTCGGTTCCACTTACATCTCTTCGCGCCGGAGATGCGAGCGCAGAGTGTTGGACTTGTGATTAGCTTTACAGTCTTGGTGGACAAGGGAGAGAGCGCCCGCCGGGAGGGAGCTTGGACGCAGCGGGTCCCCAGTCACGCTCATAGAGTACCTCTGATGGATGAAGCATTCCATAAAGTTGGGCTTAAGCCAGACTCCGCTAGAAGTCTCCCAGGGGGGAGCTTTGCAAACGGGGAGCAGGCAGGAGCTTAGCAGGCTCCCGACTCCTAGAGTACTGGCCCAGGCAGAAGGGAACGAAACGTTGGCAGCTGACAGCAAATTGCTCCCAGATGCTTGATCCTGGTCAAATCTCGTCAGGGGGTGGCCGCACTGCCACCGGCAGGAGGCAACAGAGCAGGCAAAGGATGGTGTGGCTGTCGAAGTTGGCAGTGATGATTGCAAGAGGCTGCACAGAGGTTCTCGGGCGTCTCGGGGTGGCCTTGCTTGGCGCAGCAGCTCTTGGAGCTTGGCTGGCGGTTGCTTTGACATTCCCCAGGTCATCCCGGGTCTTTTACTGGACCATCTAAGGCGTCGGTGGCAAAGGCGTTCTGCCGAGTCGAGGTCAGCTGGGCGGGATCCTCCAGAGAGATTCGTTCCATCTCCGGGGATAGGGGTCGGTTTCCTCCCGGCGCCATTCCATGGGCACTGGCCTTTTCGTCATGGTCGAAGCCGGGATCCAATCGAGGAGATCTGTAGGGTGGGAAGAGGGACTGAAACACACCCCCTTCCCCAGGTTATAGGAGGGGGCTGGGTCTTGCCGGGCTTGGAGAGCTTCGACATGGCCCGGAAGGTCAAAATCAAGTTTGTTGGGTTTAGTGTTTGGATATAGGGACTCGACAGGCTTATTTTTTGCAGCTTGCACGACAGGCTTTCATTTTGCAGCCTGCGTAAGGCGGGTTGCTTTTAATGCAGTGCTCCATGGGGGCCGCCCACCTCCTCTTCTCTTTAGAATTGTTGTTTTGACAGGAAGGGCAGAGGGTAGGGCTTTTATCCTGATGGAAGCTGGCTTCAGGGCGTCATCAGGGTAAGCGCGCCAAAGCGAGGGTCCGATCCTCTCTGAGGAGGAAAGGGGAGGGCAGGCTGGACCCTGGGGGAATTGTGGGTATGCATGCTTTAATTTTGCAACACACAAAAGAGGGTAGCTTGGATGTAGCGCTTTTGGGTGACTGGATGCATCCAGGGGAGACAAGGTAATCAGGCGATTAGGGAGTAAATTTCACACACACAAGGGGAGAGGGGTTCTTTCTTTAGCGGGGAAAATGTACTTACCGTGACCTTATGGTGGTTAACGCTGAGAGGCTGGAATGGTGCTGAATTTGTAACGAATTATCTTGGGGAATTGCCGCCCGCCCGAAACCGCCTTCCTTAAGGGCGGCTTGCTGCCATTAGCGCCTGGTCCTTGCATTACCGCCATGGCTGGGCAACCACAACCCACACAGGTTTGTGTGTGACCATTCTGAGATGCGGCAGCATCCCCTTTGACTAGAGGTTCCTGCCCTGGCCGCTGAAACCACTCCTTAAGGCGCATGGTTTTCGGCTAAGCGCCCTGGCGATGGTAGCCACAAGCCAAACAGGTTTGTCAGGGGGCATAGTGGCGGGCAGCCTCCTTTTTTTAAACTGGGGCCTCGTCCCACACTGGCAGTGCTGCGGTACCAGGGACGGGCCCAGATTTTAATCCAGGGAGGGCCAGTCAGCCAATTGGCCCACCTCCCGCCTCTGCTGTAGTTGGAAAGATAGAGGGAAAAGAAAAAGAGAGAAAAGGGGGGTAGTTTCCCCTGCGGAAGTTCCGGAAAGAAATCGAGTTCGGAAGGCACAATTAGGGATCTATGGATCTGTGGGATGGGTTTATCCATCCCAGACTAGGAGTCGCTTTTGCCCCTGGCTCCATGAGGTCCCCTTCCCCAGAGACGGGATTGACATGGATGTCCAGAACGATGGGGCGGACTGTGAGCTGCCGCTCGAGCAATGGGCTGTGGACCGAGGGAGCGGGCATGGATGCTCCGTCACGGGTTTGTTTTCCCCCACCCCCCAGATGTGCGGACAGGTCTCCGGTTGGCCACTGGTCCAGGCCACTCTCGGCTGCTCTGATGATCGGGTCACATCAAGCGCCCGGGTGTCCACTCAGGCCTCCTTGAACAGACACCCTCCACGCAGTGAGCTCCAGATACCGGCGCGGAGCTTCCGGATGGGTGTTTCCACCGCGCTGCGATGGTAGTATTGGCTGTGTGCCCCTGATGGCTGCCGAGCCGGGCTGCGTGGCCTTTTATTGTGTGACGGCAGCAGTGGCAGCGCATAGGGGCAGGAGGATCAGCTGTGCAAGCAGCTGGTCCCGGCTGGGCAGCTCCTGCGGGATGTTTGTCCAGACTTGGAGATGGATGAGTCCCTGGTGCGTGGAGTCAATGACTCCGGGGATGATGAACAATCCCCTCGCTCAGCTGAGGCGGAGAAGCTCTTTGGCAGCACCAGCCCAATGGTCCCGGTAGGGATGGGGGTCAGCATCATATTGGGTTGGGGGGTGACGAGGACCTGCGTGGGGAACTTAAAGGAGATTGGCTGGGTGCACATGAGCCGGTGATGCCACACACAGTGGGGGTGGATTTGGGTGTGGGTCTTGGGTGTGTTTGGGCCTGCTCTCTAGTACTCCCTTCTCCCTTGGTCCCTGGGCTGGGAGATGCCCGGGTGCTGAAGCTTCCCGACGGGCAGTCGCTTCTCCAGTGGGAAACCTTTCTGGCACAGGGGGCATCGGGGCTCTTGGCGGCCTCGAGGGGCCTCCAGCCCCTTGGGGAGGACCCTCCTCCGCATCGAGGTTGTAGTGCCCCCCCGCCTGGCTGCCTACACTCCCTCCGGAAGTGTCCCTGGACTCTGCCGCTACTCAAAGCAATCACCTTGGGGCTGTCTCCCTTGGCGGTGGAGAGTGCTGCGGCAAGGAGGCTAGCTTGGTGGGCAGACTGGATCCGGTCCTGGCAAGCCTTAAGCATGCCTCAGCCAGTTCCTGGATCTTTGCTCTAGGCCCACGTGATTGCCCTCTACGGCACTCAGTGGAGTATGCGTTCTCTTTGGCGGTAGGGCGCATGAGGAGCCTCGCTTTGGGCCTCCCTCGCTATCTACCTGTCTCTTAAGGGCCTCCCCTGGAGCCTGGTTCACAAAAGTCGGGCGTGGGGCTCTTGGGGTTTTTGTCGGGATGGTGGAGAAACTTTGGGGTAGGTTGGCCAGCATTAGGGGACCTTTGATAAACGCTTTGTAGGCGCATTCCGAGGCGCATCGTAAGGGTGGCCTCTGGCAGGAACAATCTGATGCGTTGGGGTTGGCGAAGGCATCGAGCTGCAAAGCTGCGCTTTGGCGGGTGGTAGAGAGCCGCCTTCGAGGCATGGCTCCCCCCCTAGCTGCATACACTGCTGGCCGGAACTCACTTTCCCAGATCAACAAATTGTGCAGGGCTCAAAAGCATGCGGCTGGTGGTCTTCCAGTCATCCGGAACCATTAGGGTGATTCCCTTTGGCGCACTGCTTCTAGCATGCACCTCTCTCTACATAGGGGCTGGTGACTCCCTACGTCCCTTGCATCGCTTTGCGGAGTTCCGTGAGGATATTATATAGCTTAAAGGGCGGTGCAATCGACAACCCGGCCGCAACAATACCATCCCTCCCCTCGGTATCCGTGGAAGTGAACGGGGCATAAGGGCGAGAATATCGGTATCGCTCTTCCGTCAGGGAGTTTCCTTTGCTTTCGCAGGTCGTGGTTAATACTGCTCTTGGCGTAGGGGTTTTCGAAACCCGCTGCCATTACGCGGCGCCTACGACGGAGGTGCTATGGCTTCAGAAAAATGAAGGCGGAGCGCAGGCGGGAAGGTGAAGTCGAAATGCCGCGGGAGAATTTGAAGGAGTGCAGGGGGAGCATTGGGAGGCAGAAGGAGGACAGGCGTCCAATTTAGAGGTGATAGGAGAAAATCTCCCGAGGGTGAAACTGAAGTTGAAAGATCGAAAGGAGGGCTGCCTACAGCAAGAGGAGCCATAGGGTCTGCAGGCTGATGCATGCTGACATAACATTGTTCCATCGCCAGTAGCAGCAGCTACACCGGCGCGCTACAGGCTCTGTCCAGCGAAGAGTGCGCCTCGATGTTTTCCTGCTAATCGCTTAAGATTCAATGTCTCCCCTCCGGGTACCATGGACATTGAGCTTCAATCTCCTCGACCAATTTGGCGCAGCTTCCCCTCTCTTTACGGGGGGGGGGACTCCTGCCGCTGCTTCGCTAACGCTTTTAGCTCGTTAACGTGCTTGTCATAAGCCCTGCTTTTGCAAGCTCCCATACTCACCGGGTGTTCCGGCCGGACGCAGAGAGTGTCCGGTAGGGACTCGAGTCCCTGGATGCGCCGATCCAGCCTGGACGAGGCGATACCGGAGATAATGGGGTCCCTGGATGCGCCCGATCCAGCCTGGACTTCCCGGTACCGCGGCCCTTTCCCAGGCTGCATCGGTGAGCAGGGTGGAGGTCTTGAGGATTCCCGGTTTCGCACCAGCTTGTAAGTCGATGCCGCTGCAGGTCAGCGTGTAAGAACGAAACGAGACGCGGTGATATCATCTGGTGGAAAGCGCCAGCAACGGGAGCTGCTGGTGTCCTCAGTGTTCCAAGCGACTCTCCCATATGCTGGTTCCTAGCACCTTTTATTATGATTCTAGCGGGGGCGTGTAGAAGGGCGGAACGGGGGGAATTCCGGGAGAGCGGGAGAGCGGGGGACTGAGAGATCATCATGTGATGCATGATCTCACCTGGCTGCTACGTGCGGAGAGGAGCATCGGCGTCTGGGCCTAATCCTCACCTGGGGGCAAGGCCATTGTCCCTTTGTCCGGGACACCCGGTGGTTGTGAGCCAGGTAGTTCATGACCTGTGACTCATCAGGGGATGAGGGGTGGGGGAGCGGTGCGACCAGAAGGCCGCAGGAGCGCCAGTGTGCCGGCGCTCTACTCACGGTGCTGCTGGGTCAGCAGTGCATCCCTACACTTTGCTTTTTTTGTTGTTTGAAAATTTCTTATTAAGGTTTCCCAGAGTTGCATTCTCTTCTTGGGTCTTTTTTCCTAGTGTTTCTGTGTTTGCTGGTTTTGTGGCGATTCCTTGTAGATTTTAATTAAGGGTTGCCAGTTAGTACAGTTCTACTATTTGAATTGTGTTCCCCAAACTCTTTGGTGGTTTCCCTTTCTGCTGGTTCTGTGTGTGTTGTTTTTGTTCAGTTTTCTGGCTGGTGTTGTTGGTGCTGGGTGGGCCTCTGGGTCTGCCCACATTAGTTTATATGTCTCTTGGGAGGGGTTGTTTTTTTGCTGAGAAAGGCGGAATAGCATTGCTGTGGTGATGTCTCTGGATTCTCTATATTTGAGCCACAGTTTTCCCAATTGTTAGATTTAATTAGAGGCTAGTTGTAAAGGGCTAGGAAGGATTTGTTAGAGTTTCATTTAATTCAGTGTTGTAGGATTTCAGTTTCCTTCTCAATGGCAGGTTCAAATAAGAATGAAGGTTTTGGGTTTGCAAACAGTTAAATAGTATAAAAGTTACCTTTTTGGATTCAGCCCCCACCTTCACCACAAGTGAAGGTAGGCTGACTTAGATAAAAGCTACTTAGGCTTCAGAGTTTTTAGAGCAGCTCCTTTTAGGTTCTTTTGGAATGTGGGACACTTTTTAATACTTGCACAGTAGGACTTACTTAGACTAAATTTTTGTTCCTTTTCCCTGTTAAAAAAAGTTTTTCCCTACATTTGAAACAGTGGAAGGAGAGGGGACTTGCTCTTATGGCTAGCTGGAGATTTGGTTGGGGTCTTGCCTTGGGTAGGGGCACCAAATTTGACACTGGGCTCCTGGTGACTCTCCTCAGAGGAACCAACCAACTTTGCTAAGGTTTCAGGGGGTGCAATGCTATGAGAGCCCAAGTGAAGGAAGACTTGGTGTCCACAGAATTGGGCCCCCACCCAAACTTCAGCAAAGTTGGTTGGTTCTTGTGAGGACAGTCACCAACAGCACTGTGGCAAATTTGGCATCCCTACCCAGAGCAAGACCCCCACCAAAAACCCCAGTAAAATCTTCAGCACACTGCAATTTGAAGCACAACAGCAAGCCCATGTATGTCTGTGATGGGAAAAAGTAATTACTTTTTCCCACATATGCAAGTCTGTGGTGGTAAATTTTCCCACTGTTGACAGTCGCTGAAGAGCCTGCCAGATTCTTTGATCTTGACTCGGCTCCACTGTAGTCAATTGAGAATTTCTGGGGGTGACAGTAGAGGGTGCATTTTAAAGGCAGAGATACTATACTTGCAGGGTGGCTTTGGGAAATTCTCCTGATGGGAGTACCCAATTTTGATGATGTTTGATTCAGGGGGCAATGGGGGATTGGGGCTACAATTTGAGGACCCATAGCCAGGGGCATAATGCCCATTGGGCAAGGTGGGCAGCTGCTCAGGGCACCACTTTGTGGGGGGCATCAAAATACAGGGTTCATTTTTGGGTATGTTTAGTGGTTTTCCATTTTTGGCCTGCAGGGGGCACAGTTTTTGGGCTAGCGGCACCAAAATTTCAGTGTATCATCAGGAGACTGTCCTTATGCTACCTTCCAGGTTCGGTGAGGTTTGGTTAAGGGAGTCCAAAGTTATGGACTCCCAAAAGGGGTGCCCCATCCCCCATTGTTTCCAATGGGAGCTAATAGGAGATGGGGGCTACCATTTTGAGGGTCCATAACTTTGGCCCCCCTGAACCAAACTGCACCAAACCTGGGGGGTATCATTAGGGCAGTCTCCCGATGAGACCATGAAAGTTTTGAGACTGTGCCTTCAGAAATGTGCCCCCCAGCCTGCAACCCCCATTGACAGCAATGCAGAAAACTCAATGCAGAACAAAGATTCTTGGGCAAATTTCTAGGATGTTCCTGCAGGGGGTGCATTTTTGGACATATCAGCACCAAAATTTCAGGATATCATCTGGAGACTGGCCTGATGGGACCCCTCCCAAGTTTGGTGCAGTTTGGTTCAGGGGGGCCAAAGTTATGGACCCTCAAAAGGGTAGCCCCCATCTCCTTAGCAAAGAATGGGGGATGAGGCACCCCCCATAACTTTGGACCCTTCTGCTGCTGCTGCTGCTCCCAAGCACCTGGTCTGCTAAGGCATTCGTAATCTCAGATCAATGAGGATCAAGATCGGTAGCCATAGATTGACTTCTCCATAAATCTGACCAAGCCCCTTTTTAGGGTTAAACAGACTCGATTTTTTTCAATTTTTCTCTGAAAAACCTGCTTTTTGGATTTTTTCTGAATTAGATATTCAAGTTCTTCATGTTTTTCAATTATTTTAAAGCCAGAAAAACCCAAATTCAAATTTTACAGAGTTTTTTAATTTTTTGCTCAAGGTTAGTACTTAGAGGAAATAAAATGGATATTAGAAAGGAATATATGCTGGTTTCTTTTACTTTACAAATGATACTGCATAGGAAGGAAGCTACAGAAGTTCTTTATAGAAGTATTCCCTTCCTATGTCAGAAGATAAAAAACTCATAGTATGATAAAATAAGATAGATGACTGATTTTTTTAAAAAAAAAACCAGGTTCCTAGAATAAGCCAACATAAGGAGGCTGAAGAACAATTTGCTACACAATTAAACCTACAGAAGGGAAGGCAAAAGTCAGGTCACATGTTTCATGTCAGAGCTAAAGATGGTGTTACTTGATTAGAAGTGGTATCAGTTCTTGGGGAAAACAAGATATAATGAAAAATTTTCAATAGACATATCCTCAGCAGAACCACTGAAATAAGCACAAGAGAAAAAAAATGAGTTTGCTGTTTTACTCTTGCCCTGATTTGGCACTTAAAAATCTCCATGTCCTATCTCAAGCTACAACTGACCTCTGTAATTGAAAAGAATACAAGTGGTGCAAATTGTTCAGATACAGACCGACCTTGGGCCTGAACGTTCCTGAGACCTTATTAGAGGAAATTGAATGTGTGGGTGTTCACTGTCTTTCAGGATGAGGCTAAAAGTTACTGGAGCTTGCAGTAGAGCTGAAATGAAAACCCAAAGTAAATAATTTCAGAAAAAAAGGATGTTCATTTTCACCATGGTAGTTATTTTCTTCCATTATTATTTTGTAATGTAGATTATCGAACCTTTATTGATTTGATATTTAATATGTTGCCATACATTTCCTTTGAATTTACAGATCTTGTCTTTTTTTAAAGTATGAAGATTGTTGGTTGGTCAATTTTTAATCTATTTTCCAATAATTAAGAGGAAAAATATCTACAAAAAAAGAAATTGAGTTGCCAGTTGGTGAAGAAACCAAACAACAAAAGTGTGAAGGCTAATAAAAGACATTTCATAACCGGTACATATTCAAACTTGAGTGTTTGTTCTTTAATAAACAAATATCCAACTCCTGTTTATACAATTTCAGCTCCAGTTCCAATCAGGAGACAGCTTTGTTTTTAAGAATTTATTGTATTAGTTTATTTACAGTCATTGACCAGCAAAATGTATTATATTTGTATTAATGTAATAGTTTTACCCTATGTTTTCAACTGAATAGGGGGCTTCGTTTCTAATGCTGAAAAATGCAGAATAACAAATGTAACACAACATTTCAGCAAAGCAACAGTATAAAACATTCGTATTACACATATCTCAGATAATAACTGAAAATATAGGAAAAGTAAAACTGCATCAAAACAACCATAGAGAAAAAATATATCAAGCAGTACCCAGCATTGGTAATGATAAAAGCAGTTATGCATTAAACCAAGTAACCTCCTCTTAGCATGACAAAGATCTCCAACTGATTCTTTGTGATCTCCACCTAATCTATCCTCATCTTTGTCTCTGATTTATGAGAAGGGAATACAGAGCACAGGCACCAACCACTTTAGAGGTAGTTTCCTAATGATAGTTCCCTTTGTTATTTAATGTTTAGGAAAACCATTGATTGCACAAATTCTGTAAGGCTGCCTACCTGGTGAAAAACATACAAGAAGCCAGGAGCAAAAATGCCCATCAATACTGTGACAAAAAGGATTGCAATAAATAGCAGAATATTTTATTTGCCATCAGTCCAATGAAAAATATGTTGCAACTATTGTTTCAATAGTCAAAAGCACAAGTAGCCTTTGAAATCAGTACAGACCATTTTGCAGTAGAACTGCCTGAGTGAGCTATACTTTTACAATCAATTCCTTTGCTATTTTAATCAAGTGGCAGGTGAAATTGATTTCTGTGTTTTGGAAAAATGCTAAATTTTCATCAAGACATCATTTTAACTTGAGGACTAACTGACATGCAGTGTGATTCTCACCAGGAATCTTAAAGTTTTTATTGGTCTTACACAAGAACAATCCTGCGTTTTCCGTTTATGTTTTTATACCTAAATTAAATCCAGTGTTCCTTTATGAATACATCCTGTTGTGTTTAATAGTGTGAAAGGGATTTCCAAGATTGTTCAAAAGCTTTTCCCTAATTCCAATAAAACCCCTTGAAACACTACTCTTACTGTAATACAAACATTGTTCATGGATAGAGAAATAATATGGAAGTGCAGAATGCTCTCCCTGCTTTCCTCTTGACCTCCCAGGAAATCTTGTCACATGGATACAGTGTAGAGAACTGGTTAGTAAGAACTTCTCTAACTTAACCAACAGGCTTAAGATCTAGTTCATCTACCCTTATTTAAAAAGTACCATCACCTCATAGAAGGTTCTGAGGGTCAAACACATGGATCCCTAATGATCTAACAATCTATTGTCAAAGGCTTTCACGACTGAAATCACTGGGGTGCTGAGTGGTTGCCAGGCTGCATGGCTGTGTTCTAGCCGGGCTGCATGGCCATGTTCTCTCCTGATGTTTTACCTGCATCTGTGGCTGGCATCTTCAGAGGATCTTTTGAAGATGCCAGCCACAGATGCAGGCAAAACGTCAGAAGAGAATTCTGCTAGAACACAGTCATACAGCCCGGAAACCACACAGCACCCCAGATATAACAATCACTTCAGAGAAGTTCTGAGTGTCAAGCACTTGGATTCATATTGTGGTGGGGAAGCCCAGCCAGACCCAGGCAACATGTCAGCACATAAGCAAGGATGTAGGTAAGGGGGGGGGTTTCTCAGGTTCAACCCCCCATTACATGTCAAGCTCCGCCCTCCGCCCTTCGCCCTCCGCCCTCCGCCCTCCGCCCTCCGCCCTCCGCCCTCAGCCCTGCCCTCCGCCCTCCATTTGTGGTTTTTTGTAATTTTAAATTTGTTTTTGTTTTTTGCCTGCAGGGGGCACAGTTTTTAGGCTAGGAGCACCAAAATTTCAGGGATTTGTTGGGTGACTCTCCTGATGATACCAGCCAGGTTTGGTGAGGTGTGGTTCAGGGGGTCCAAAGTTATGCACTCCCAAAGGGAGTGCCCCATCCCCATTGTTTCCAGTGAGAGCTAATAATAGATGGTGTTACCCTTTTGAGGGTCCATAACTTTGGACCCCCTGAACCAAACTTCACTAAACTTAGGTGGTATCATCATAATAGTCTCCTGCTGTTACCATCCAGGTTTGGTGAAGTTTGGTTCAGGGGGTCCAAAGGGGATCCCCAAAGTGGGTGCCCAATCCCCCATTGTTTCCAATGGAAACTAATAGTAGATGGGGCTAACCTTTTGAGCATCCATAATTTGGATCCCCTGAACCAAACTTCACCAAACCTGGGTGGTATCATCAGGAGAGTCTTCTAAAGATACCCTGAAAGTTTGGTGCTGCTAGCTTAATAATTGCACCCTTGACAGCAGGAACCCACCAAATTTTCCCAGATTTTCCTTTTAAATCCACCCCCTTCGGTATGGATTTAAAAGGAGAATCTGAGGTCCTCAGTTTAAACATTGAAAGTGATGCTGTTTCAGGATGGGGGATAATCCACCCCAAAACAGCATCACTTTCAATGTTGCTTTAATTGGGGACCCCTGATTCTCCTTTTAAATCCATGCCGAAAGGGGTGGATTTAATTATTGAAAGTGATGCTGTTTGGGGATGGATTCCAGCAACTAGGGTTGGAGATTCGGACTGTCCAAATCTGGATTTTGGCCGAATATGCATTGATTTGGACAGATTCAGACGAGCAGGTCTGAATCTGAGCTGTCTGAATCTCATCTGATTCGAATCCATGGGATCCGGATCACCAGCCGAATTGCGTTTTAATTTTTTGGGTGTTTTTTCACATTTTGGCCTGCAGGGGGCGCATTTCTAAACAAATCAGCACCAAAATTTCAGGGTATCACCAGGAGACTGTCCTGATGATGCCTCCCAAGTTTGGTGCAGTTTGGTTCAGGGGGGCCAAAATTATGGACCCCCAAAAGGGGTGCCCCATCCCAATTCTTTCCAATGGGACCTAAGGAGATAGGGGCTACCCTTTTGAGAGTCCATAACTTTGGCCCCACTGAACCAAACTGCACCAAACCTGGGGGGTGTCATTAGGACAGTCTCCTGATGATACTCTGAAATTTTAGTATCAATACATCTAAAAATGCGCCCCCTGCAGGCACCCCCAGAAATTTGCCCAAGATTCTTTGTTCTGCAGTGACTTAGCTGCATTGCTGTCAATGGGGAATTTCTGATAGAGGGCTAAAGAGTGCACATTTCTCATGGTAAACCCACAAAACTTTCAGGGTATCTTCAGGAGAGTCTCTGGATGACACCATCCAGTTTTGGGGAACTTTGCCTCAGGGGGCAGTGGGAGATGGACCCTACCCTTCTGGGGGGCCATAAACCCCCTGAAGCAACGGTCACCAAACCTGGATGGTGTCATGAAGAGACTCTCCTGAAGACACCCTGAAAGTTTTGTGGGTTTACCATGAGAAATGTGCACTCCACAGCCCTCCCACAGAAATTCCCCCTTGGCAGCAATGGAGCAAAGTCACTGTTCACACGCAAAACACAGAGTCTTGGCCAAATTTCTAGGGGTGCCTGCAGGGGGCACATTTTTAAGTCTAGCAACACCAAACTTTCAGGGTATCATCAGGAGACTGTCCTGATGATACCACCCAGGTTTAGTGAAGTTTGGGTCAGGGGGACCAAAGTTATGGACAATTGTTACAACAGGGAAACCCAGGTGGCTTCATGTGCGGGAGGGGGTGAAAAAACACAAAGCAGCATTTTTAAAGTGAGCAGCACCAAAATTTCAGGGTATCATCAGGAGACCATCCTGATGATACCCCCCAGGTTTGGTGAAGTTTGATTCAGGAAGGGCCAGGTTATGGACCCTCAAAGATAGCCTCTATTGGCTCCCATTGGAAACAATGGGTGATAATGGGCCACCTGTTTGGGGGTCCATAACCTGGGCCCCCCTGAACCAAACTGCACCAAACGTGGGGTGCATGATCAGAACAGTGTCTTGAAGACACCCTGAAAATTTGGTGTCACTAACTGGAAAACAATTTTTTGGGTAATTTCTTTGTGGTTGAACCTCCATGTGCAGGAGCAGTGAGACAAACTTTTTTAAAAGGTATCGGCACCAAACTGCCACAGGAATGGAGGGACGAAGGTGGGGTTTTTTGATTGGCCGCTTACATTGGTACGCGGAAATTGTGCGCCGTTTGTGAGACCAGCCATCGCTTCGAACGCAAGAAAGAAGAGGGGGGGGGGAACTAGGCGAGATTTTCACTGCGGCGGTTTTCCAGCTGTACGCATGCCCGAAACACTCAGCTGTGATTGGCTGAATAGGGGACTCCTGGCACCAGAGATTCCGCACTTTACTGGAATCGAGCTGAGTTTGAGTGTGGTTCCCTGGAAAAGTAGTAGTTCCCAACTGGAGTCAGAAATTTGACCATTACATGGGGCGAAGCTGGTACAAAACCACATCGATCCCAGTGGTTGTGCGGAGCACTTAGGTCGAACGCAGCTTGAACTTAGGTTGATAACGCAAGTGCGGAATCGACCTCAGTCTGCATCTCCAAACAACTCCAGGGGAGCATAGGTGAAGGCAAATGAGAGGCCTGTGCAGGGTTTCGACATTCCTGTTGATCATTCTTTTCATGCAGTGAAAAAATACAAGCTTAGACCTTAAGTTTATTGACTTATTAAAAGGAAAGAGCTAGATAAAGGTATAGGAGCCATATACAGACCGCCCACTCCCTGAAAAGACCTGGTACTGTGTCAAGGCTGTTATTCCCTATAGCAGTCCTATTAAATGGAGCTCTGTAAAACCATCACACCTTCAAGGCCTTAGATCACAGGATCCATGTTTAATCAGATTTTTAGGGCTGCCAACACTCTGGAGATAAAAATTTCCTGTCCCTTTGATAGTGGTTTTATTTGTGGAAATGGACAATTGAAGCTTTTCTTGTCATGGAGGTAAACAACATCACCTGTTAAATAAAATCCAATTGAGCCTCTATTAAAAGGACAGGACATTTTTTTCTCCAGCAGATTGTGTCATAAAAATATATCAAACGAGGAATATTTCCAATTATTTTGGGGGGTTGAACTTTAATCCATTGTACGGGTCATTCCTTTTTCTTAAAAGAGGTTATCTGAAGCTTCCTTAATATGCTTTTTTCTTCGCACAATACCTGCTCACTGGACTTCTGAAAGTGATCTGTGAAGCAAGAAAATCTGTTTGTCAGCCACCTTTCAAGATTTGATGAAAATAGACACATCACAGGCCCAGTTGCCTCAACAGTCACTTCTGATTTGTCCATGCGTGTGCCAAGTTAGTACCATATCCCTTCAAAATGAAAAACACATCTATCAGTTTGGGCTGGAGAGCATTGTTTTTGTGGTATAGTGCAGGAAATAAAAAATGAAGAGAGTCCTTGTGCAACTCATTGATTTTGATGACTGGGTGGGGGTTATCAGACCTTCTGGTTTTTGCATACAAACTTGCAGCTCATTTGTTTTGGAACAAGCCTTTGTGTGCACTGTTATTTTGAACTTTGGTGGTGCATACTGGCCCAACCCAGGGCCGATTTTGCTGAGGAGCTTGTTTATCAGGGAAGGCGTATAGGTGATGATAGCAATTTTTCAACAGGACTGTTGGAGTGTTTGGAGCACTGTAACAGCTAGATTAACTGTGGGCTGAACAAAACACTCTGCCTGCATGAATATGAGCACTGCAGTTCACATCATCTCCTGAAAAAAATGGTTAATGTATCCACAGTTCACCTTGAGAAGATAGGTGACTTTAGAACATGCAATTCTGTTCCAGGAGCTTTCAGAAAGCATCGAGGAAGAAGAAGAAGAGAGTTTTGGATTTATATCCCCCCTTTCTCTCCTGCGGGAGACTCAAAGGGGCTTACAATCTCCTTGCCCTTCCCCCCTCACAACAAACACCCTGTGAGGTGGGTGGGGCTGAGAGAGCTCTGAGAAGCTGTGACTAGCCCAAGGTCACCCAGCTGGCGTGTGTGGGAGTGTACAGGTTAATCTGAATTCCCCAGATAAGCCTCCACAGCTCAGGCGGCAGAGCAGGGAATCAAACCCTGTTCCTCCAGATTAGATACATGAGCTCTTCACCTCCTACGCCACTGCTGCAAGAGAATAAGGCAAGTGAAGAAAAGAAAAATAATAAATTTCTTGCACACTCTAAGAAGACACAAACATGAGTCTACTTTCAACATGCTAAAATATGTATCCTGAGATGATGTTAAAAGGGTGTTTTGGCAGTGCAGTTCTAAGCAGAGTAAAATCCACTGGGCTTGGAATGGTGCAACTTTGTTAGGACTGCAGTGCTAATAGCACTCCTACAGAGTAATATACAAATGGGGGAACAGTGTGACCCCGGCGCTAATGTAAATACCACTTATTTAGCATAAGGGTTGCTTACAGTGGTGCTGAGGCACTTACACTAGCACTGGAAAGTAGGACAACAGTGCACCTCCACCGCAGGGATTCATGCCAGCGCAAAAGTGGCATTCCGGGGGGGTGGGCTTGGCCAATGGTAGTCAGTTCCCTGAGTCCTTCTAGGTCAGGAACACCCTTTTTTCCAGTTCAAATTTATGCCAGCAAAAACCACAGCACAGTCCATCAGAGGTGTAGCTAGGGAAAATGGAACCCAGAGAAAAAATTGACTTTTCTGCCCCACCACCTCTGTATGGGCAGTTGCTCTCCCCCACCACAACCAAACAACTTTTTGCACACCAGGTAAACTCAAAAGTCTCCATCACATTATAGAACATGCCCCAATTCACAAATCTGAACATAGCAATGGTCCATGCCACACAGCAGAAATAAACATTTTGACAACATTTTCAAAATGCTTTCAAAATGTTTAACTGTTATAACACTTTAAAGTGCTTTAAATGCTTTCAAAATGCTTTAAATGCTTTCAAAATGTTTTATTACTGCTGTGAAAATGTTTTATGGTGTTTTATCCGGCACCCCCAATTGCCCCCCTAAGCAAGTCCTGGCAGCTGGAGCTGCTGGTGATCATGCCATGCACCCAGGCGGCAGCGTTAAGGCCAGGAGCACTGTTCAGGGCTGCCACTTGCTGATAGCCAACATCTTTTGGCACTCTAGGTACCCCTGCCCCCTGGCTCCCTAGGCAACTGCCTAGATCTGCCTAATGACTGAAGACAGTGTCAAACTAATAATCTCTGAGAGGGAAAGAAACCTAAGACCACATCAGCCTTTAGCTGATCCCTGAACCATAGCAATAGACAGCACTCCCAAACTAAGCTGTTCCAACATGTAAATCTGTAGTAACACAACTGAACTGAGATATTGGTTTATTCTTTTCAGTTTCAATATTCCTGTTGCTGAATTGTTTTGAAAGTAACATTATGTTTCACATTTTAAAGATTGTATCACCAATACAGGAATCCTAAACTCCAAAAATGTTTTCATAAAAGGATGTCAGATTCTAGTCTGATCTTTTTTTTGTTTAAAAACAACAACACTTTGTTTGGAGCAGCACTTTGTTGCCTCCCAGTCCAAGAGCTTTCATAGGAAACTTATCTCCAAATGGCAGAAAGTGTTTCAAAATGTCATATGTAGCTACTTGCATATTATTTTTAGCCAAATTCCAATTAAAAATGGCTTGCAAATTAGCAGTAGCAGAAACTTAATCCAGTGGCTAAAATCAAATGGTCGACTACAGTACTGCATATCAGTATGTACATTTCAGCAGTGTGTGGGCTCCAACAGGGACAGTACCTTCTCTCTGACACTTCTCCTGGGTAAATCTTTGTACCTAGTATATTTTTAGTATTTGAGGGATGTTTTCTTCCAATGTTGTTAGTACAAGTTGCCAGCATGTTCATTCTGTCTTCCCAGATCTCTGCAAATTAAATCTCTGAAAGAGCAATTGATGTCCTTTGTCTTTGCCATCAGTCGTTATAAACGCATGTCCATGAACAACGCTAAGGCACCATGCAGTGTAGTGCACATTTTGAGTTGCTGGCAACATTTTATAGAACAGTTGTATTTTCACTAATATATCTAAAAACTAATATTAGATACCCTCTTGCATAGTAAATGAATCCAAGAGGGAATATGTGATAAGGAAGGCTGTGTAGCTTGCAGAATAATCCTTAGTATGAAAATAGGGCAGTTAGAAGCATGTCTCTGTTTTCATCTGTGATATGTTAAAGGGACTGGCAGTGCTATAATAACACCTTGTATAAGCTTCTGACACTGCTCACATTTTCCGTTCTTTAATGGTAGGGGTACACTGTAGTTATTCAGTGATAATAGAAATGCTATCTAAGCATGTTCAGTTACGTTATGCTTCAGTTATTCCAGGTCTCAGACCTAGTACTGGAAACAGATTCCTGGACTGCATCTTGCAAACAAATGAGGTCCTGGTCAAGATGTCTCTGTAGTTTAGCTGCTTTTGTCTCTACGGTTGAATTGGAATGGTTATGGAAAAGATACAAGACCACAACTACTCTGCTTGTAGCAGGACTCCATCACCATCACTTAATCCCCAGCTTAGACTTGGCATTGTACCAGGATCCCCTTTTCTAGTTTTTATTCAAAAACTCTCAGAACAGTTTTAACAGTAACTTGTAATAGGATTTCTCCCTTGGTGGGTAGAAAATTGGACATAGAGATGGCATATTATTCAATTAGGATAGTTTTGTGTGTGTGTGTGTGTGTGTGTGTGTGTGTGTAAAAACAGGTTTGTGTAGTTCCGATGCTTGAAGAAAATCACATAGTTCACAAAAAGCTGCTTAAGGTATAATCTATGTATGCAGTGCCCCCAAGTGGACAGAAGTCTCTTTACTTTCTTACCAGTAAGAGTGGTGAAGTATAAAAGGAAACAAAGTTATTCACTTTTCATTCGCAGAACAGAAGTATACAGAAAAAGCTATGATGATCAGTGCACTTGAAAGCAAGATCCATTTTTGAAGTGGAGTATTAATATAAAAGATAAAGAATTTCAAAAGTTTGGAGAAAATAAAAACAATGTTTTCTAAGTATGCCAACTGTCTTACTGCCAGTTAATTTTCCAGTGTTTAAGATGTGAAGACTTAGGACTAGTTTGAACATCTTTATTGTACCCATACATTGCAATGTCTGATTCTAATCAATTCTATTCTAATCAAGACTGATTTTTGTTTCACAGACCTTGCCAAGGAACAAATCCTGAATCTGCCCCAATCCTTGGCTGTGCTTAATAAAGAGGCTCTCTGAGAACCCCCTCTCTGGGTCATCCTAAAAAGCAGCAAAAGGCTTGTGAGGTGAGAGACAGAATCAGAGCACTGGCAGGGGAATGGTATCATAATAAAGGAAATGTGGCTATACCCATTAGGACCCAAAGAACAAAGGGAAAAGCTACATAGCACTTTCTGGACCACTTAAAATCAGTGATCTAATTATGCCACTATAAAACTTCCAGTGATGGTTCTACTTTCAGAGAGAGTGACATTAAAATACTAGTTAGATCGACAAACACACTAACAGAATGAAAAAAAATTCTCTCACTGTTATATCGTTATTGAGTCCTACGAGGATTCAACCAATAACAGAAAAATATGTCAACACGTCTGGATGTTCAAAGTATCCATTTGGGTTCCAACGCTCTCTAAAAGCCCTTGGATTTAATTGACTATATGCCATAGCTATTGTATGGTGAACCATTAGGGCAATGACCGAGGAGCACTTTTTCCACTTGTATTGTTGAGTCACTTTACTGTATGTTCCAGACCTCAGGAAAGCAGGTACATTATAGATATATGTGGAAGTGGGACGTTGCTAAGGAATGTCTATTACTTCAATTAAAAAGGAACACTGATGTTGCAGTAGATAGGGCCTAATTGGTGCCATTAAAACCAATGTAAATTTTGATTTTATTGGTGAATATCCCTTCTTCTCACAAGGATGTATAATTGGGCAAATGGATTGTGGCTGTTCTCAAAGGGTCAGAGCAATCCGTCAAGCCCCATGATGGCTTCAAGATAGTACCAGCTGCCATTCAACAAATAAGAGTAGCAATATCTATTCTGAACAGACTGCAGTTGTGAGAGGGTAGGAAGTAGAGGAAATGTGAAAAGACTGACATGCACACTTTATGATCACAAATCAGATTTGCAAGGGTTTTTTTTATTTCTTTATGCTTCACTTTTATTCCCTGTTCTATTGTATCCTCACAAGGGAAGTTAGGCTAAAAGACTGACTAGCCAAATGTTACCAAGTAAGCTTCCAAGTTAGAGTTGGCCTCTGGGCCTGGGTCTCCCAGATCCTAGTCTGACCCTAACCATATCAACAAGTCAAGATATCTACTATCTAATTATTATAACCAAATTCATACTCTTATGAAGAAGTGGGATACAAACAGGCAAGTCAATGCCATTAGAGCAGGGGTCTGCAACCTGCAGCTTTCCAGATGTTCATGGACTACAAATCCCATCAGCCACTGCCAGCATGGCCAATTGGCCATGGAGTACAAATCCCATCAACCACTGCCAGCATGGCCAATTGGCTGATTGGAATTGTAGTCCATGAACATATGGAGAGCCGCAGATTGCAGACCCCTGCACTAGACAATACAAGAGAATATTCACTGGTGAAGCAAGGCCTTCCTTTTTCTTATGATGGTCATGTTAGCAGTTCAGGATTTCTTAACCTGTGATCCACTTGAGAGGAATTCAAGATAGATGCCTGAATTTTGCAACAAAGCTTGGATCAGGAACCAGATCCCCAAGTGGTTTAATTAGGAGGCCTGGAGAAATAGGTAAATACATCTGTAGCGCAGTCTGTAGCGCAGAAAGCTTCAAAAGTCTATTCCCTGAATCTGTCACAATGGAGAAAAGGGCTTTCTTTCCTGAGGTTTTCAAATAGCAAGACAATTGCAATACCACTACTAGAGCTGGTACCACTCTGCCACTTGGGGGAACAGCCAGCCATTGACTGCATGTTTTCTCTCATTCTCATTAGGAGATTCTGTTGACAGAATGGAAACATTTCTGCATTATTAACCTTTCTAATCTAGCTCCAGGGAAACCCTTGCCTAATACGCTCAAAAAACAAAAAATGACAGCAGACATATATATAATCTGAGAATGGTCTGATACTGAGGAAGTCTATTTAGATATTCGGCAATGTGCATTCTCATTTTCTCCACGTTTATGAACATCTGAATAACCTTTTGCAGAGGAAGCTTGTTTTCTTGATTGGTTGAGCAATACCCCACCCAATCATGAGGTATATCAGGAGAACATTTAACACTGTAAGTTACTCTGGGACCCTGACTGACTGAAAAGGAAGGGACAGGTGGGCAATAAATATACCACATCAGGACACTTGTAAAAGATAAAGGTAGTCCCCTGTGCAAGCACCGGACCATTACTGACGCATGGGGTGACATCACATCACAACATTTACTAGGCACTTTACCAGAGGTATATTTCTGACTTCTTTGACCACTTATAAATTACAGGCTTTGTATCCATGGCAATTTCCTAAGAACTTCCCCACATTCAATTTTTAAAAATAGGTAGGGGTCTTGGTATTGTTTATGTAAAAATACTCAGCTTGGGTTGGCTCTCTGCAGTTAACTGGTGCTTCCAGGATCTTGGACACATGAAAAACCACATCTTTATTCCCAAAGCAGGAATGTGCATTTGTTCTCAGAACTAATAAAACAACTATTTGAAAAAGCCACATTCTTTTACATTTGTTAGGGTAACAGAGACAAATGGGAATGACAATGAATAAACAAATACCTTCATTTCATTCATTACCCTAGTGACTGGCAGTCATTTTAGAGAGTTCAAGGAGGTCAGAAATCACGGGAGAGAGGAGAGATCAAATATATGAACAAAAGGACACAAAGATTTTCCAGTCACTGCAGCCAGACAAATCTTTCCATACAAGATGGATTCTGCTGGCAGTGGGGCTATAGGCAAGCATTTATCCACTACACATTACTGCCAGATTCTTGAACTTCCTCGGACAGGCTGGTCTTGACATACTGTATTTGGCTTCTTCCTATCTTTCTGTTAACTTTCTCATATTGTTGTCCTGCCTTTTGGTCAAAACTGTCTCTAAACATAGTTCACAGGAGTAAACAAAACAGAAACATTGGCACATTATGCATGCTACACTAACAGTGAGCCTGTTCTCTGCACAGTGGGCTCACAGTGGTCTCTCCATGCATTTCTCTGTTTATATGCTAGGAGGCAGCCCACAACCTGCAGTGCAGTTTGTCTGCTGAACTCTGCTGGGTCTCTGCTCCTCCCGGTTCTCTTAACTCCACCCATTGACAACCTTAAAGGCACAAACACGCACTTTCTGCCACCATTGCAAGGAAGAGAAGAGAGAGACTTGTTTTAAAACAGAGTTTTATCTAAAATAAAGTTTTTAAAACCCTCTAAACAAAGTGGGGGAGGTGGGGTGAAGCCAAAAAAATGCCTGTTGGTGCTGTTTATTGCAAAAAGCCCTCTTTGTTGTTATTTGTTGTTGTCAATCTCTCAATCTCTCAATACCTGCATTTTAGAGAAGCAGAATGGAGCCAGCAGCATGGAGAGGGGGGCGAGGGGGAAGGGTCCAGAGCACTTGGGAACTGAGGCTGTGCTGTGCTGAAGTTGTGCTGATGGAGGAGAGACTGAACAAAGACATTAGACAAAGATGGGGGGGTTTCTCCCCCGCCACTATACATATGAGAGATCAATCTATTGATCTCTTGATCAGTACACTTAGGGAAGCAGGAAGGAGCCAACAGCATGAAGGGGGATGAGGGGGAAGGCATGCAAAGCACTGCAAGGGAGTGAGAAGAATGGCCATAGGCGGAGGGAAGAGGTCAAGGGCAAAGCTGTGCCCCTGGCAAATTTGTCCCACTCTGGCTGCAAAGCAAGATTTAAATCATGCCATAAATGGTTTTGCTTGCTGCAAAGATAGTGGAAAGTGAAAACGGTGCTCCAGGAAATATGTCCATGCAAGAAATCTTGCTGGGGCAAACACTGGCCTCCACTACACAGCAAAGGCTTTCTGCATAATCATCCATTAACATTCAGCACAGATATTTCTTGGGGAGCAGATTGTCATCTGACTACTTCCAGATATCATGCCAGACTACACACAGAAAATGTGCACTGCCTTATCCACACAACATGGTAACCATAAATACAGTGAGGATCACACATAAATGTGCCCTTACTAGATGCATAAAAGTCCAAAACAGAGTGTCTGCAAAATGTTAGCAAAGAGAAAATATCAAATTGTGGAAATATATCCTAGCTTTGTTCCCTTCCTGTGAAAACAAATGCCTGTATAAAATTAAATGTCTTTACAATAATGTATCTCCATGCCACAGGGCTATTGAGTGCCAAAACTAGTTTCTTCCCTGTGTTCTAGATTGAATAATCTTAAATAGCGTTTCCATACCTGGGCTGAGGTAGCCCATTCAGCTCATAAACCAACTGATACACAGTAGTAGAGAGAGTCCTATGTCTTGGACCAACCAGCTTAGCCATTAAAGTTAGCAATTTTCATTCTGTCCGATAAACACACTGTGCAAATATAGTTACAAGGGCTATTCTGTCCCTCTTTGGGTTTGAAAATTCCCTCTTTAGAGTATTTCCAATTAGCTAAGGGTAACAATTCTGGATTATTATCCATATGACTTCTGCTTCTTGCTTTTAAAAGATGGCAATGCAAAGACAGTAAATGCAAACCACCTCCAATTACTGAACCTGTCAGTATTCAGCAACAGATAAAATTAATTCCAGATTTTAAACAATCTGCAGAAACTGAACACAATTATGTAAGAAATTAAGTTATACAGTTGCCATGACCTTTAATCAATCATCCAACTGTTAATGTTAATTTTGTGATCTAAAAATCATAGTTCTATTTGCATTTTAATGGTTCTTAAACGAGTGTCATCAGGAAGAAATAAAGGCAGCGTGGCCTTTGGGTGCCAAATTCTTCCTCGTTAATGTGATGTGGGAGATTAGGAAACTCAGCTCCAAAAAGGTTTTGTTTCAACCTGCAGCAGACATATGGAGCCAGCCTCACAAAGGGAAACATAAAGCCATTCTGTCAGGGTTGTGCTTTTGTTATAAATAAGCTAGAATTGCAAACTAGCAAGGAAGCTATAATGGCCTCCTCATTACCCACACAGCAGCACAAAAACTGCAGTATAGCTTTTTAACGACTTCTTCCACTTGAATATACCTTTCCAAGTATAGAGAGTGTTAGATGCACTCTATACAACTTAGGTCTGTCTCCCTTTCTCTGTATTGAACTCAGTTTTTCCCTCTATGAAGCCTTCTTTTTGGCTAAGGGCATGTTATGAAACTGTGCACCTACTCTGTGAATGCTCTAGTGAAATGACTGGGAGTTGTGGTAGAGAGTCAGCCTGGTGTTGTGGCTAAAGTTTCAGACTGGTACCTGGGACAACCTGGTTTGATTCCCCAACCTGCTATGAAAACTTACTGAGTGAACTTGGGCCAGTCACTGCCTCTCAGCTCGGGCTGCCAGGCCCGGCCTGACAATTGCATGAGACTGGGGCGGAGGCAATGGAGGACAGCTGTGGTTATGTCACGTGGCTTTTTAACATTCTATTTCCACCCATCATCCAGTGGAGTATCACTGGGCAATGTCACTGGGAAGTGGGAGATCTCCTGCCTTCACTTCGGTGTATGGCAACTGAACACTCACCCTAACCAACCTCACTGGGTTGTTGTTAGGATAAACAGAGCAAGAGAGAACAATGTTGTAAGCTACTTTGTGTTCCAAATGGGGAGAAAAGCAGGCCATTAAGTACAACAAAAATAACAAAATGAATGGGATTGCCTTTACATATTTAAGTCTGCAAGTTGGACTTTCTGACAGTCCTTCACTGTTCTTTCATCAATTATTCTTTTCACCTATAAATACTAAAACAAGAACAAATAGGGAAGAATGGCATAAAATACATTGAGATTCACATTTATGGATCTTTGTGAATGTGGAGGTTTTTGATATTCAGGATAATAAGCTCTTTTGCACAATCATTATATAAGCATTGAACAGAGCCATATTTCAGAGGTAGAGGCCCTTAATATTGTAACACTAATGCAAACCCCTAATTAAATTGGATCCTCATTATCATGTTATTGAGAATTGGATGATTACTTCTTTACTATCTAATAAGGTGAAAATGCTTATTGTAAGCTGCTTAATGGTATTACTTTCCATTATAATTATTTTTGCTTTATTAACATATATACCTAGACCGCTGCCACTGTACATTGATTTATTTGCATGCAAAATGCATAAGACTGATTAATATTTTTTTACTAAAGCTCCTTTAAATCTCTTTGGAGAGATATCCTCTAGGAATTCTCTTTAGTTAACACAGGCCTTAGAGAACCCGTCTGGCAAGTTAAGCAGACAAACACTTGCTAAATGAACATCTTCAGTAATAGCATAGCAAAGAATGCTCCTGCAATTAAAATGTTGTTAAAAGGTAGACTGAGAAAAAAGAAGTTTTAGCAGGTATTGTGAAGTTTTATTTTATGGAAGATTTTGATCGTCCTGACAAAAGGGACTTGTGGGATATGTTTGATAAATGTCCTGTATTTTGCTGTAAAGTGATGAGCTTATTGTATAGGCAACTGACTTGATTTAAATTCACTTAGCAACAGTTCCTCTCTCCCTCCAAGCTCCAGGCCTATGCATTTTAATTCAGCCAAAAAAAATCCAGGTGGAATGCATGTTAATGTAGCACTCTCTCGCTCCCTGAAGTTAATACTCCTATGTACACAGAATATATAGCAAACAGGAGAAATCTGTTTAGTATGGGAAGACCAGAATCAGCCTCTTCAACATTGTTCAAAGGTTTTGTTGCTACTGCAGTGTTCACTTTTGAAAACAGTCTTTTAGCAAAGGCATATATCTTCAACACACATTGTTTTACTCAATTCTTCTGAATTTTAATCAGTGACTCCAATTCAGCAATTTGCTTCAAATAATGAATTTCCCAAGAATGTCTGCCAAGGGAGCAGTTCTGTGAATGATCACACATGTTCTTTATATGTACACATAACCATTATGCTTACAAGAATGAATGAAATTGGTCAAATATACAACGACCCATGTGCTTTCTGAGAGAGCACCGAGCTCTCGATGAGGACAAGTTGTTACGCTAGCTCATCAGTTAAAACATTTTAAAATGGTCCTGGGGAATAACTCAGCTTGGCAGCGAGAGGTAGGCTAGCAGAGGGATCTTTAGAATATCAGAAAATGGCTTGAAACATTCTGTAGAGAATGCCAGGAGACCAAATGAATTTAAATATTTTTATAGGTTTTTGGTAAAAGCAATTATACAGTGAGATTTAGATTTGGAGAAGCTTACACACAGTTACTAAGAGATATAAGCAGGGAGGAAAAATAGGTTTGGATGAAATATTAGGAGGGGAATAGTGGGGACATATGTTACCTAGGTTCAGATGAGAAGTTCTTGAAGAAGGCAAGGGTTTATAATGGCCAGCATGTAAATCCAAGTAAAGGACAATATATCGTGACTCAAAACCAACTGGACGCAAGAGAGGTTCGGGCTAATAAAGAGCTGGAATGGGCCAGCAAGCTCGCTAGGAGCTAGCTAGCTAGCCAGCTAGCACTAGAGCTAGAGCTCTAGAGAGAGAGTGTGTGAGCGAGCGTGTGAACTTGGGGTGCGCTGTACTTTTATACCCCATTGCGGGAGCAAGGAGCTCTCTTCCTGAAGTTTCTGGACTTTCATGCTGGGATTGCTGGGTTGAGCTGATTAACAGCTTACCTATTGATTTCTAAATGTCGGGACAGTAGGACCAATTGTCTTGTGGTTAAATCAGGAGTAGCCTTAAATGGCTTGGGCAGAGTTTCTTTAGGAGTCTTTGTCCAGATATGCCATGTAGATTTGGCTGAGGCTTGAGTTGATCAGGGAAGGAGCAATTGTAAAGGAGTTGATTGCTAAAGGCAGTGAGATGCAATCCTTATGGGAGGGAGTTTCCTAGATCTTTTGTATTGTAGCAACCTTGGCAGGGTGTTTGAATTCTTCTTTGGTGATTTCCCCCCTTTTCCATTTCTTGGTCATCTTGCTTTTAATTAACATAATGTAAAGTTTGGCCATAACTTGCTTTTAATTACCATAATGTAATCTGTATTTTTGAGAATTTGAAATATCACCTCCAAAGGCTTGTTCAGTAAAACTTTAACAATTTGGTAATTTCTTCCTTTTTCTCTACATGCACACACAGAAACACTTGCTGATTCATAACCAGGCAGCTTATGAAACAGAGTATGAGTCACTTTGGAGACTTGGCAGTCATTAAGAGAAACTTAGGAGATAAACACAGTTTGAAATTGGCCAATTCAAGCACAGCGGTATCAATAAGAGTAGAATGGTTGTTTCACTGCAGGTCAACAAAAGGATGCTCTTTGCATGGAACTGCTTACTGTAATGGAATTGGCCTTTTTAAAGTTTGGTCTTAGGCAGAAGGTAATGATGGCATTTCTTGGAATGGATTCTGTGGCCTTCCAGAACAGATTTCCTCTCAGATCTTCCTGGCACTTCTCATTTTTAGTCTTCTGTATTTCCTGTTAAGATGAGTTCTCTGGAGTTCTTACATGCATAGAAAGGTGAGATGAATCTAATCTAAGAAAAAAGATTTCCCTTAGGGATTATGAATTGATGGTTTTGAAAGGCACAGGGGTTTTAACTGTGGAGACAAATTGCTGTCACAATATGTAAGTGCTGCTTTACTGCTATGACTTACATATACCACCAACAGAGTGCTAGGAACAATAACTCAAGAATCTTTATTGAAAAGGACTGTCATTTGTAGGTATTTGGTTTTTTAAAAGTCAGAAACACACAATTAGGATATAAGGCTTATGTGGAGATCTTCTGTACATACGGAAGATCCAGAGTGTTATCCTCTGCCATGGGCAACTTTAATAGTGATTTCCGTGATTTCAGCCATGAGCAGGCAGCAGTGAGCGAACGCAGAGACAAGATGCCTACAAGGCAGAGGTCCTTTATTGTGATGTTAAGCTCCTTCCAGGCAAGCACTGCACTGGGCAAAGCAAAATCAGACCTTTTGTACAGGTAGATCAAAGGGAGGGGAAAGGGGGTGGCTTCACAAAATACAATACAGAAACTTAACTTCCAGTAGAAACACTCCAAAATGTAGTACAAGGTCTTCAGAGTTTTGTGATTGGCTCTTTTGAACTCCTTCCTTGGGTGTCTGAGATGATGATGCAAGAGGAAGGGAGTGGGGGCAATAGTCCTCTGCCCGAAGCTAAAGTCCAGAATGAACAAAAGAAGCAAGGCTGGGCATCTAGTCTTTAGGGGTATTCCTTTATACCTTGTTCCAGGTTCCTTTGTCATGTTCTGCTGATAAATTCAATGTTATTGTGGTCTGTGATGGGATTATGTCTCCAGGAATGCTGCAGAAGGGTGTTAGTCAATTTACACATTTCCTGAGCTTCCAGGGTCCCAATTTTAAACAAGAAGCTAACTTAACAATCTAACAAAAATATTATTATAAATGCAAAGGAATCAAAGGTAATATTGCTATGATACCCTCAGGTGGAGAAAAGAGAGACTATAAGTCTCTTCAAAAGGGTACTTGGTTTATTTATAAAACAGAGGAAATAAAATCATTTTATTAAAACACACACATTAGGTTCAATAAGGTGAACAGAAAAATACTTTTATTAAATTCTGGGTGTTCACTGCTATCAAGAGCAAGGATATCTGCTTTCTCTTTTTTGTATAACAGGTACAACAAAATGGTGCCTACATCTGGAGTCCAGGTATCTCACAGTACAGAGGATACAAAGCTCTTTGTTTTGCATGTTACAGTAAAAACACAAATCATGTTCACATCCTGTCTTTTCCTATGTTGCTTCAATATGCAAACCCAGTGTCAGCCAGTTCATTATTTCATGTAGCTCAGAACTCTTGACCATTCTTCACTGCTGCTCTGAGGCCTTCCTGAGATGTCCCAACACAAATATTAAGGACTGAGACTGGGCCCACCAACATGAAAGCATGTACTCTTCTACTGAGGATTTTTTTCTGAAATAATCCCACTCTGTCAATGACGACAGGTTGATGATATCACTACATCACAAAACCAGATATGGCTACATGACTTTGTGAGACAAAATTAAACTAAGGGGAGGAATATATGAAGTTGCTTTATATTGAGTCATATTATTCATTACTCTTGCTCAGTGTTATCTGTCTGACTGGCAGTAGCTCTCAGGGATTTTTAGGCAGGAAGAATAAGAGGACGAGGAGGAGTTTGGATTTATATCCCACCTTTTTCTCCTGTAAGGAGACTCAAGGTGGCTTACAAACTCCTTTCTTTTCCCCACAACAGACACTTTGGCTCATTCCGCACATGCAGAATAATGCACTTTCAAACTGTTTTCAGTGCTCTTTGAAGCTGTGCGGAATGGCAAAATTTCAGTGCTCTTTGAAGCTGTGCAGAATGGCAAAATCCACTTGCAAACAGTTGTGAAAGTGGTTTGAAAACACATTATTTTGCGTGTGCGGAAGGGGCCCTTGTGAGGTAGGTGGGGCTCAGAGAGCTCCAAAGAACTGATACTAGTCCAAAGTTACCCAGCAAAAATGTAGTAGTGCGGAAACGCATCTGGTTCACCAGATAAGCCTCTGCCACTCAGATGGAGGAGTGGGGAATCAAACCCGGTTTTACAGATTAGAATCAACCTGCTCTTAACCACTACACCATGCTGAAAGAAGTCTCTCCCAGCACTTGCTACCTTTAACTGAAGAGGCTGGGACCTTCTGCATGCCAAGCAGATGCTCTGCTTCTGAACCACAGCTCTTCCCATGGAACACTGCCCTCATTCTGAATGGGCTTGCTGATGAAGCCATGTAGCCAGATGAGGCAAACTAATGGCATCATGGAGCCAAATTAGTATGGGGGCAGTTCTTCATACTTTCACTTGAAATGGATGAAAATTCTTTCCCCATAACATAGCTGAAGAAGGGGAATATGAGTTTTGCAACAGAATTGCTCATGGAAACCCCCCCTTGCATCCCCCATTTTCAATCCCAGTTTCTTATGTAACAAATTATTGTTAGTGCTGAAGAAAAGGAGTGCTGAAAAGCTGAGAAGCTAACATGTCTGATGCTATTTTCAGATCACAATCACTCCAACTGAATAGAATTTTCTCTGTGATTGAGGTCCAAAATCTTCCATCTGTCATATATTTCCCATTAGCTTTTTCAAAGCAGGGAGTGCTTCACCTCTATTTTTGTTAAACCAATCAGTATGCAAGTAAAATACAATATTAAGAATAGACCTGTCCCGGTGGAAAAGGCCATACTGTTTAATGAATACACATGAATACAAAAAAAAATCAGTGGTGAGACTAAAATGATTTAAAAGGTGCTACAGTTTGAAATAACTTGAAAGCTCTAGCATTTTCATTAGCAGCTGGAAGAAAAATTTGCCAGGGCCAGCCATACTGTGATCCTGACTCGGTGAAAACTTTTGATAGTATGCCCAATATGAAAATGTGTCTAACCTTTAGCATGTTTGCTTACAATGCTTCTGTTCCTCTCTAACAATCTTTTGAAGCTATGCTTGTAATGAAATCTTGGCAAAGATAGTCCTTTCATTATGAAGTTGTGTTTTTGAGGTTTTTCTAATAGCTTAATTTTTACTTGTGTTAAAATGTGACTTTCTTGGCCTTTTCCACAAAAACCTTTAAAAATGTTTTGAGGCAGGAAATAAAACATTTCCATCCCAAAAATGTTTTATTTCCAGCCTCAAAACATGTTAAATGAATTCCCTTTTAAAACGAATTCTTTGGTTGAAACATTTTCAAAATGTCTTCAGTTGCTGTGCAGTCTATTTACTACATTTTCCATTTCTGATTTTTTTTTTTAACTTGGGGGGGTTAAATTTCAAAGCATGGATTATACAAGCTGTGAGAATTGCAGCAAGAAGCTCTGAAGCATGGAAACACTGGTTCAACACATAACTCAAAAATGGGGAACACCTATTGGAAGTCAGGAATTGTTTCGAGGGGGTGAGTGCAGACTAACACCGTGGTAAAGCGGGGAACTGAAAATGTCAAAGATTTTAAATGCTTCCTTGTGCATTTGGTATAGATTCTGGTAAATTTTATGTTTCTGGGCTTCCATAATCCTGCTGTAAGCCTCAAGTTTAAGTGCATCTACGCTAATATTTATACATCCTCACTCTGCCATGGAATCATGCTGGATAGCCTACATCACAGGGTTTCTGTGAGGATGAATGGAGGAGAGAAGAAGCTATTTTGGGTCTTCATTAGGGGAAAAGGTTGGATATAAACAAACAAGAGCTCTCAAGAGCTCTATTTGAAATACAGTCATTGTACCCTTCTCAATAGTATCTCTCTTTCTCTCTAGGTTATAAACATGTCTCTCCTTGGCATTATCCACTGTGGCTCCTGAAAAAAAAACTGTGCTTTTTAAAAGCTGATGAAGCACATAAACCTGCCCCTTCCACTGACTGGCCAGGAGAGGCTGCTTGCCCCCGACCTGTCCCCACCGGGAGGCACAGGTTATTGCAAACTTGCCCAACAGGCATTCAGTGGGAAGAGAGCATGGCCCCAGAGGGCAATTAACCACCGGAAACATTCCACATAGGATTCTTTACCAATGTACTTGAGCTATTTACTGAACAAAACATCCTTTCAATCTGCTCCCCATGACAAAACATCAGTTAAATATCCTTTAGGGAGGGAAGCATTGGTTCTCTAGTCATGTGAAAGGGGGGAGTCTGCCATAGTTACATATTACTTTTCAGGTGTAGGAACGACCCCCAAAGTAAAGGTTTTTGATAATAAAACGGCAAAACAAATACTCTGAGTCCTAAGCAAAAGGTGCAGATCAAAAGGAGAGGAGATACCTAAATGGAATCCAAATGACATTTTTTTAAAAATGGGAAAGAATATGCTATGGTCCTATTTCTTTGACAGGTATGAAAGGTATGCACACTATCTATATTAGGAATAGACAAGTACATCTTGAATATCTTGTGGGAGGGCAGCAGAGCACTGGTATTTCTCCTGACACATGCAGATCAATGAACAGGAGATAGATGGAGCATGTGATATACATCCACACCGTTGCTGCATATTGGCACACACACAATGTACAACTAACCTGTGATTTCTACCCATGCAGACACTATGTTTGCATACAACCTAGATGCAGTGGTGGGATTCAAATAATTTAACAACCTTTTCCATTGGTGGGATTCAAATAATTTAATTGGTTGTTTGCAAGCACTATTTTAACAACCGGTTCTGCCGAAGTGGTGCGAACCTGCTGAATCCCACCACTGCCTAGATGCCAGAACAGATCTCCCAATGGTTGTTATCTTTAGTGGCTTTTTAAAAAATGTGTAGTTCCTAGCACTAAGTTTTATCTGGATTTCTTTTATGCAGTTAAGTAGGTCTGCTCAGAAGTATGCCCCATTATATTCAATGGAGCTTACTCAGATTTGCAGCCTAATAGTGCACTCCTAAACAACTATGCCCTTAGCAAAGGGTATTACTCTGATTAAGATTGCACTATCAATCTCAGTCCTCATCATTTTGATAGCCAGTTTAAGTGCCAAGAACAGTTACCTAACAAGTAAGTTACTCTTCCTTCTGAAAGTATATTTTACTGCTCCCTTTGAAGTATGCCATTTCTTACCCTGCTGATTGCACAATGAATTCTAACTGGAAGTAAGCTTGGAAGAAAGAGCTACCAAGTTGTAGGGGTTTCCGTTTGCTGGTCCCCATTCACTCACATGGTAAGAGGCCCTTTGTAGCTTGTGCTATCAGAGGCACTTGAGCCATTCAGTTGTGACAAACTGTAGGCCACTCCCCACTTACCTCGTCTGAGTGCAACCCCACAGCGACCCCTCGTAGAAAAGCCTCCATGGCTTTTGACAACGGAGACATTTGTTCCCCACTCATTTTCCATTCAGGAAATAGTGTGGGGTTCCACATCAAGAGTCAAAGAGGCAATCGAGCGTTCTGATTGGCTGGCACACGTGTGCATCATTTACACGTGGGAGTTGCAGCCAGCCGAAGGCGGGGCTCCATTTTGATTGGCTGACCCGAAAAATTCGTTTGGATAAGCTGAATGCATTGTTTTAAGACGTCTGCACATGCTGACGTCACTACCTGTTGCAAATTGCTTGGGCAGAAAAATGAAAGTAAATATCGGTTTCGGTTTACACCGCCGACAACCCTGTGCTCAGCAGCACTTTGCCAAGCTGCAAAACAGTGGAGCTCGAGCAAAAAAGAGCAAAAAAAGAGCAATGTTGGCACGTCTTGTTGTGCACACGTCTCAATTTCCAAGCACTTTCTGACGGGAATACCCTCCCTAAACAAAATGACGGTTCCTGTTTCCTGTGTCTTCTGGTATTTGTAGATGCCAAAGGATCTTAAATTAGGCGTGATTTTCCCTATGTGATGCCTTCGGTGAGCCTGTTTCAAAAAATAAGGTTCTGATCAATACTAAAAAAAAAATTCCATAAGATGTGAGTAGTATAAGTATGTAGCTTTCCTTTCACCTTTTCAAATTTGACAGCTACTTCCGGTCCCGCCCCCTGAATTAAAAGGGGGAGGGGAATTAAAGGGTGTGAATTAAAGTGGGAGGGGATTAAAGGGTGGAAAAAAAATGCTTGAAATGTGAGTTTGATTTTATTAGGGTTGTGTGTGGAAATTGGTTTGTGTTTTAACGAGAGGCTGTAGTCTGGGGCAGGGATCAGAGAGTGAAATGGTAGTTTCCCAGGAAGCTGGTACAGTGAATGCTGTGTTTGAGAAGGGGACTTCTCCATTTTTACACGCTCTTTGGAGAACACAGTGTGAATAAGCAAACCCTGTCCTTTAAAATCCGGCAGCACTCTGTGTTTCACACTTTCCCATTTTACACACTCTGTGGAGAACACAGAAAAGCAAACCCCACCCCACCCCCTTTCTCTCTCATTCTCTGGAAAGCCTGTTTCACCAGGGCACCCACAAAAGCTGTACCTCAACAAACACGGTTTTACATGCTCTTTGGAGAACACAGTGTGAATAAGCAAACCCTGTCCTTTAAAATCCCGCAGCACTCTGTGTTTTAAACCTCCCAAAAGGTTTTAGGAAGCAGAGAGCCAGCCAGAGTTCCCAAAACTCTACAAAAGCTGTCCCTCTCCACACACCCCAGTGTTTTAAATCCCACAGCACCCAGTGTTTTACACACTCTGTGGAGAACACAGAAAAGCAAACCCCCTCACCCCCTTTCTCTCTCTTTCTCACACCTCTCCCACCCCAGTGTTTTAAATTCAAACAATCCTATGATTTTTACAGTCTATGGTTTTGCAGCCTGTTATACATATTCTTTCATTCCCCAAACTGTGTGCCTTTTGCTAATGTGTGCCTTCCCCAAAATTCGCTGGCAGAAACTAATGCATTTCCAAAATACACAGAAGGATACAACGACCCCCTGCACCAGAGATCTACACAATAGGGTTGGGAAAACATATAGTCAGCATATCCTGCCTGAATCTAAAAATAGCTCACATTCCCCGAATCTCATCCGACTTTGAAAAGTTCCCTGCAGGAAGCTAAATTAACTTACACACTTTATAAAATGATATAAAATGGGCGTGAACCATTGGGGATAGGGGATACAAGTTCTGAGGTGTTTCCTGCAAGATGCTAAATAGTTCACCCATCCCCCAAGCCTTTTCACATCCTTCAGCCCCTGAGTGCAAAGCAGAATCTCTCATTCCAAAACGTAGAGAGGCTGACAGCCCAGAGCCTCCAAATCCCCCCCCCCTTTGAAAAACCATATGTGTCAGTGTGAATGTTGAAAACGTGGGACAGGCGGCAGCACTTTTGCACAGTGGCCATGCGGTTTCAAGCAGATATTCACAGTAGAAACGCACACACACCAACCCTGCAGAGTAGACCTGTCCCAATAAACCATGCAAACCTGGCCATTCCCTTACTAAATCGCTATCATGAGCACAGACAACTCTGTCTCTGATGTATGCATTTTCCATACGTTAAGAATTTTTTTTAAAAAGAAAGCCCAGAATCTCCATTGTTCTGAATAAATATTGACTTTTTATCGGAACAACACTATACAAAGTGCAAGGCCATTTTCAGCGGGTCGGTTTAAGCAGTAAGAAAATGTGCAGATATCCTGAAACTGTGGACAACCAGTGTGTTGTAGCAGTTAAGAAATCACACGCATTTGCACGTAGGAATCGGTTTTTATTTAATTATAATTTCATAGCTGATATTTGTGTGAATGTTACAGTTTTATATACCCCCTTCTAGGTTTTCATGCAGAGCGGGCTATGGCATTAGCCCACAAAATCCAAAAGCAGATTGAACGCACCCAAGTTACAGCATTCTAAAGTTACAGTTACACGTGTTGTGAAGGAATGTTCCCACACGGTCTGTTTCCCCACCCTTCCTTGTAAGCACCCAGGATGGTGGTGAGGTGATCAGTAGCAGCGCTACTGAAATCCCTAGGGAGTTTGTTGTACATTTTACCACGAAGCATGTTAGGTGACCAAAGCCAGTCACAATTCTTCAAGGGCACCTCACTGGCGCCTGTTGTGGGGAGATTGAAAGCAGTTTTGAGGGTCTTTAAAGCTGGGGTCTGAATGAAAGCAGTTTGGTCTGAAATCATGGGCAGAACCCCAGCACTAGGAAAGCACACAGCCCTAGTTGTCAGGGGAAAAAGACACGCACACAGTGAACAACTGTGGAATCAGGCATTCAGCCATGCGACGACAAGCCCTGCAGGGCGGGCACAGGGTCAGAAATAGAGTTTGAGCGCTGTAAAGCAGACCAGAGTGTCAATTTTGATTCCGGGTGGCGCGTCATATGTCAAACAGAGCACTTTGGAGATCACTTTGGAGGCTGGGCTACATAGCATTATAACCTGCCACCCCCACCCCCCAAAACACACCTTCCTCAGGCATCACCCCAGACTCTCCATGAATTTCCCAGTCAAGATTCTATGCAAATCCCCAAACTCTTTGCAAAAGAAGAAATGTCCTCTAAAAGGAAACTTTTGTTATTTATCGGTCCCTATGTGTTTTTGCTTGTTCGTTTGTTTCAACGGTGTATTCACTAAACCTTGCAATACCAATTTTAGATTTAGATTTTAGTTTTAAGCGTCAGCTATTTTAGTTTCTTTTTATTCAGGAATGCTGTAAAAACTTTTAAGAATGACAGCAAACCATTCTTAAGAATGTTAAATAATCACAGATTCAAGGCCAAAATGTTTTCTGGACTGTTTTCTGGTGCCATTACATGGATTTTCTACAAATTTCTTTAAAATTATATTCCCATAGCAGATACATAAAAAGTAACGGGGAACTGGTGTGTGTATTTGCTAACATACTACTCGGCAAACAAAGTTTTGCAAACCAGCTTTTAAAAATTACCTTTTAAAACTTTAGATTACCCTGCTAAACCTGATGGAATGCCCTCCTAGAAATATATCTAAAGTTGCTGTAGCAAGTGAGGTTGTTCAGTAGTTTTCTAAAAAATCTGTAGGAGTTTTCACATCTGCAGAAAGCGCGGGCTGTTTTCTGAATTATTTTTAAGCATACCTTCAGGACAGCCAGCAAAATACAACAGAGGGTCTCCATCTTTGTAAACCCTGCTTGTCCTAAAAGCAGGAAGTTAGAGAAGCTGTATCAGGACAAAACATCTGTCTGCATAATGAGCAAACACAAAGAGAGATATTTTCCTGCCAAAGAATAGTCGGAGAACGGCTATATCTACACTCCTGAGTTTAACTTTGTCAGGAGGTCTTTTAAAAAATACAGAGGGATAATCAATAGACCTTACAATCAAGCACTCCCAGCCACCTTTCTTTCAGCAAATCAAAAGCTGCCCCTGTCATTCAAGACCGGTTTCCACCCTAAAAACAACTATTGGAAACTAAGGGTTTGCTCCTAGTTTTCCACAGTTGCCATTTTGTACTCTAAGGGTCAATGATTATTGGTGCATCCCTACGTTTTGTTTTTATTGTGCCATCCCCAGGCTTGATAAAATGCGTTATTTTCAGTGTTAATGACATTCCCACAGGGGTCCCCGAATCCCAGTTCTGTCTTTTTAGAGATCGCATTTGATCTTTTTTCATTACTGATCTCTCGCAGTTATCTTCATAGGCTTACACCCTACTCCGGGAAGCTTTAACTCTACCTACTCAGGATAGGCAAAGCGTCTGCGTAAAAATAAATTCAGGGCCAGAAACTTGTTTAATCATTTCCTATGACAAGAGAAGTTGTTGGCCACTGTATTATACTTCAATCTCTTTTACACTTGTTCTCACAAGAAAGTTGATTCTTCCTACCATGCATAATAAGTATTGGCTGAACGTTATAATACTGTTTCCTACTGTCTGGACCCGATGGTCAGTTTCTCTTCTGACTGAATGTCCTCCTTGATAGGGGAATCTCCGATTAACCGATGTGGAATAATGGGGGGGGGGGAATGTAGAACTGTGTTGCTTAAACATCTGCCTCCCCCCTACCCACAGGAAAATATACACGTATTTAAACATTTTGTAACTGTATACAGAAGTAATTGCACCATTTCTTGAGTCTGTATCTATTTGCTGAAAAACCAATCTTTCAAGTTGCTCGGCCACTTATACTACTACTACTACTAACATCTTAGCTACTCAATGGTTGATGCGTAGTTAAGAAGGAACCGTTGCTACTTGGATGTCGGGATACTGTGTTGCAGAGCTATTTGTCCCGGTTCCTGACCGTTCAGCGAATAAGAAAACTTGAATGCTTTTATAGAAATGTAGGCTGATGACAGGCATCGTCTTTGTTCAGCTGTTAAGGTTTTAACGCACACAGATCTATGTGTATCAGGAGGAAGGCCTGAGTGGCTGGCAGATAAGCAGATGGTATTTTGGGGTGTCACTTTGTAATGAGACTTCTTATGTGTAGTAAAATGGTCAGACTCTTCACAGCAGGATAGTGCCCGGATGGGTAATATTCTAAGATAGAAATTCTAAGATACACTAGTGTCCTTTTAAAATTTGGAGGGGGGGGTGTTTACAGGGAATGATGATAACTATAACAGGTGTGGGAAAGATAAAGGGTTGAAGTGGTGATAAGGCTTTGTCCTAACCAGACCAGAGGTTTTCTAAACAAACGATGCTGAAGAGGCATTAAAACACTCCCCGATAGGAGAACGCTTTTCTTTTGCTTTAATAATCTTAGCCCAGAGCATGCGGACGGTTTTATAACATGAGAGAAATTGTACTTTAGCAGACTAGGAACAAAATGAGAGTATATAAGATATCCCAATTTAAGACACAAAAATACTATTTTGATTATAAAGCGGCTAGCTCAAAACAGGGTGAAAGGGTAGGAGATGAGACTGAGGACTTCATGGAGATGATTATTTTGCTAGGGTAAACTTTCTAGACAGCAACCTATAATGATTTTTTTTAATTTAAAGAGTAATTAATATCACACGAAGCAACATTTCATTTTCAGCAGCAAAACTCTTTTCTAACACACAGAAGGGGCCAAACAACGAACAGCATTTTAAAACGTTTTGTAACTCTTTGGAAAGTTTGGAAAAACACAAAATCATAAAACTGAAATACTTTTTCAACCACGTGGGCAAGAAGTAAAATAAATCAGGAGGTGTTGTAACATGTAAAGCTGACAAAATCTCTAGTTACGGCCCATCTACTCCCACCCTATGGCTCCCAGTTTCTCAAAAGATACATTAATACCCAGGTATTGCTACGTACAAGAAATAAAAACAGAGAATACAACTGAAACAGTTCCGTTGACTTTTATTTATCGAGAGGGCGCACACCTAAGGTTCCTGTTAGCGCACACCTAAGGTTCCTCTTACTACCGCCCATCAGGTATACTGATAGCTCTGTGTGGAGATTTTTTACTGTCCCCTTCAAAACTGGCTGCTCTTTCAACCTGTTTGGTGAGACTGTGGAAAGGTAAAGGCATTCTGGACCCAAGTGCACAGTCAAGTTATCATAATTGATGATCATCGGTTTCCTTTTTTTTTTACCTATTATATATTTACCGAGTCTAGCCTTATCCAACCATGAGATCCCAACGAACATTTATTTTATCATACGGCAGCGGCAACAAGAATTGTACCGGCACGCATGCGGTGCAAAACAGATAAAGTGCCCATGCCGGAAGATTGGAGAGACAAGGTGCTTTCCTTATATGTGAACCTAGACGAATACCTTTTGAATCATATAAATATAAATGGGGGCCGTGGACTAATTATGTGAATGACTGAATTTTTAAACTATTCTGAATAAAAGGGGGGGGTTGTCATCATCAATCCACTCAGGAGGGTTTCTATAATTGGCCTGGCTTGTTTTTAGGCCGTCCCAGTTCACACCGTGGGGGGTGAGGGTGGTTACACATAAATATGGCCTGTCTTTTGAGTGTGAAACCAGCTGACTTGCACACTGAAAATGGAGGAAAGTGAAGCTGAGAGTCTGTTCTCAATGAGACCACCCCCAGCTCCAAGGAGGAGACAGAGAGAACCAAGAAGGCCTCTACTGCTGAAGATTCTAACATCGCCAGGCTGCATTGTTTCCTCGAGCCAAAGAAGAACAGGGTCCGGCCGCCATTGCAGAAAGCATGGATGCTGTACAACAACATGAGCAGATGGTGAGTTAGCGATATGTTTGGGGTTTTAGGGTTGTGGAAAAATGTGTGTGGGCATTGTGTAAATTCTTCTTATTTTTCCAACATTTTACAGAATTTAACCTTTCACAACTTGGTTATGATGGCAACGACCTATCTCCAGCTGTGGCGAGAAGAAGCAGGCCTGGGAGGCTTTGACCTGTGGCCTATTCTACCTTCGGAAAGGAGATCAGCGTTTAAGAAGCTATTGAAAGCCGCTGTTTGCGTCATTTTGGGGCGTTGTGAGCTACATATGGACATGTCTCACTGTGATGGCTGTAGATATGACCAAGGGAACCAGGAAGCTCATGATTGCTTATCACGTGGTTCTGATTTTTATGATCGAATTCTGACTGAAATATGCCAGAATCTGAAAATATTGCCTGTGTTAAAAATGTGTCTGTTTTAGGTTGTGCTTTAGACTGTTTTGCTGTCACGCTAAAACACAGTCCTTTATATAGGAAAATTGGTTATGAAAATTGGTAACACTGAGAGTCCCGCAGCTGCACTCGAAAAGTTTAGACAGAAATGTCCGCCAGAATATGTGGCCTTGGTAAACAAATACCTGTCCCAACCACACATGGTTGAAAACCTTCTTGAAATCTTTTTGTAAAGATGTGTGCAAGGGTTTCTATGGAAAAAATAAAACTCTGTATATGTAAAATCAACCTTTACAGCTTTCAAGATAATCATGTAAAAATAAATCTGAATATGTGGTATTAATAAAACACAACACATTTACCCTTATTGAAAAATAAAACTCTGTATATGTATAATCAACCTTTGCAGCTTTCAAGATTATCATGTAAAAATAAATCTGAATATGTAGTATTAATAACATTAATCTCAATATGTGGTATTAATAAAACACATTATTGAAAATATTCTAAAGTGCTGGTTCTTGTGAAAGTTTTTTTTGGATTGTAGGTTTTAAAGGGGCATCCATCTACCAAACACTGGGGTTTTACGGTGTGGTCCTTATTAGGCGTGCCGGACCAAACTTCTCGTAAGCCACGTCATTAAGCTATGATCTTTCAAATCCTACATACATTCATTATTCATTTTGCTTCTTGCTCTGTGATTTAAGACCATATTGGGATGTCGTAACTATTGTTTTGAAGCATGTGCATTCCTTTTATAATGAATATAATGGATTTGTGGGGTGTTGTTTTAAGCCTTAGTAATAAAACCCTGCAAACCCCATTTTATATATGCAGTTCGCAAATCAAATTAGGGCCAACTAAAAGAATCTATCATTAAGAGATGTAAAAACATAAGCAAAACCTTATAAACACATTCTCTCTATTACAAAATGTTAATCTTCCTTAGGTATTGCTGTGTGAAATAATATGTCTCGAAATTATTATTTTTCACTTCAACAGCTCTTATAAACTAAGCATGTAGATGGTTTCCTATCAGGCTTGTTAAAACAGACTGTTGACTGTTAAAAATTACTGAAGTGTTACAGGTGGTTGTAAAATAAAGCAAAGAATAGCTTTACAGCATCCCTTTTGCTCTCTTGAGACTCCTGATGGAGGTGAATGTGGCCCAGGTGTGTGTCATGGCAACCCTACAATGTTCTGTCTCAGTCAGTCTGAAGGAGTGGGGGGGGGGGACTCCTAGCTGTGCCCTGAGAACAAAACAAACAAGAAGTCGGGCACCCCTTTGAGAAAGCAGTCTGTAGTTTTACGCTGTTATTTCTGCTGTGCACTATATAGTGGGCACAGTAAACGGGGAATTGGCTTTGGCAAGCCTCAACCTTGCCATAGAGTGAAAGGGGAACAAATACAAACACAAAATAGGTGAGAGTTCACTATCACCTTCTTGATGTTCAGTCACCTTCTTCATGCACGACCGCTACATTCATGAAACAGGTAATAAATGGGACCACCATTTGAATTGGCCCAGGGTGAAATGAGCAACACCAACGGCTCTCAAAATCATACCCGATATCCAATAATTTCAGTTAGTATGTAGTAATACTAAACTTCTTATGATTTTAATCTTTGCGGCCCAAGCCTCAGCCAGACTCACATGGAATCCCACCCTTTCTTAAATGTAATAAAAGGATATAAAATGGACGTGAATCGCTCTTATAGGTCACATGTTAAAACAGCTTTTCCCGCTCCTCCGCGTTTGAAAAACAACCAATCAGAGCATGGTGTGTGCGTCATGGCCCCACATGCGCCCCTAGAGGTTATACGGTATAAATATGGAAAAGAGGAACAAGTTGAAGCGTTTTTTCTGTAGTTGCTGGCTAGGGACCTTTATGGACAATACATTGGAGAAGGAGAACATGTGTGCCGGTGCTATGACTTCTGCAGAACTAGAGCGTGAAGAAGAGCCCATTTATGAGGAAATGGCCCCGCTTCAAGGACAACGCGTCCCACTTCGTGTTTTGGAGAGGGCGAAATGTATAGGACCCATGTTAGAGCGGGTAAGCGTTCTGGAGGGTGGTGTGGGGTGATTTTTTAAAAAAATGTAATGGGGTACTCTGTGTGTGTGTGTGTGTGTGTGTGTGTGTGTGTGTGTGTGTGTGTGTGTGTGTGTGTGTGTGAAAAGCAACAATCTTCTTTCTCTTTTTATTTTTAGGAGGGTGTCTCAATGCTGACACTCGCTACAATAGTGCACACTGCGGGTGGAAAGTTGGATCCGGATTGTTGTCCCTATTGCTTCAATATTGCATATTATAAGGAATTCAGGGACGATTGTAGTGATGATGATGATGACGAACCTGATTCTGGTCACAGTTCGGAGCATGAGATTTTTTCTGAGGAAGATGAGGGTGACACTCCAACGACACCCCCACCGACCCCAATACGCTTAGAGGAACAGGCCGATCCTTTGGAGGTTGATGCAAAGAGGATTCTCTGTGTGACGGAGCTATTTCCCGACGTGAGTATGCAAAAGAAAAAAGGCCACTGTGTGTTATGTCTACAACCCAAAGCTGATGTATTTTTTAATGTTTTCAAAACCGTAGGTGTGGCAGGGCGCCGTGGATCTGACATTGTTGGCTAAGCTGGTTCAGGGAGAACTGAATCCCGAATGCTGTAGTCGGTGCGAACTGATCGAATTGTTCCGAAGCACAGCCGCTTCAGGACCCGAGGGGGCACGTGCTATGTCAAAAATTACGGTTATAGCGATGAAGGGGGTGAATGAGCATGTCGTTCTGAAACCCGATATGCATAAGGATGAAAAAACCAGGACTGACTAGTATGTTTGTGTGCTGCGGATTCGGAGTGCCCTCTTCTGTATGAATATTGCTGAATAAAGGAAAAAAAGTTCATTGTTGTAAAGAAAACACCATGTGTTTGTGTGTTTAAATGCAGGGATGGGATGGGTCTGTGGACTACGCTCTTTTGGCTATGTGTGTTCAAGAGAAAGTAAATCCTGAGTGTTGTTACAGATGCTATTTTGTACACGTGTTCAGGAACGTGGATCCTGTACTGCGCCAAGAGGGGTTAAAAGCATAGATCCGTATGACATCGTGGTAGTGTAACCACAGCTTGTGGGTTCTGTTGGGGCAGAGCTTGGAAGGGTTTGCAACAACTAAATTTTAAACAAAAAGGTTTACTTTCTTTAACATATAACAATTATCAAACATTAACATTTAACTTAACACTCCAAGGCCCTGTTCAAGTCCATCCTTTCAGTTTAGAATTCATGATAAAATGCAATTATTTTAAAATGTTCTCAGAGGCTGTTCATCATAACTGATGATCAAATTACAAATTGAACCTCGGGAGTTTAAGCATTCCGACACATCGCTCTCTACAATCCCTGATGCAGAAACATTATGAACAGCTATGTATTCACTACCCCCTGCTCTTTCTTCTATACTCCTTTGGTTACAATTTATTAATCACAAACAAGCAGTGCCAACATTAAAACGTTGAAAATATAGCTATTATTAAAATATCCTACATTGTGCAGGACTAGGGTTGCCTGCTCCAGACTAAGAGATACCTGGAGATTTTCAAGGTGAAACCCAAGGAAGGGGTGCCTTCAGAGAGAGAGGACTGACTTTAGTGGAACGCAGAATGCAGAATCTACCATACAAAGTTGCCATTTTTTTCCCTGGAATTATACATGATTTACAGAAGATCTCCACCCACCACCTGGAGGTTGGAACAACATATGACTCGCACTCCTTAGCTAACTATTATGTATCTGAAATTCATTCCACTACCTATGGTGAAAAACCACATTATGCATTTTGAGAGACACGGTATTGTAAAATTATATGCCAAAAGCTATACCAAAAACAAAATAGCCACAGGCAACTAAAATAGCAAGGGGGAAGACTAGAAGACTTAAAGATAAATGTTTTCCAAGTATGCAACACCATTTAATAGCATAATATAAAAATATTACTAATTAAAACTTTGCAGGCTCCATTGTTCAAGTTTCATGGCTGGATGCAATATTTCTAAAATTTACAATTCAGAACTGAAATTTGGAAACCATTACCTATAAAGGCATTATTTTCACATTCAATACGTTAAAGATCTCATGCAAATACAATTCACAAATATCATACTGTGCTCATAGTGGAAGGTTACAGGTACAATGTCTTTTGCTCTAATTAGCCCCCTTTTGCAGAGGCCTCTCTAAAAGATCGCCTTTTCTTTTAAAACTTAGTGCTGCAATTTTCAGAAGGGCATGTTCGATCTCCACTCTCCCGACTCTATCCCAACCTTCCCCCACCCCCACCCCATGAGGCAAAACTGGTAGTGAATGAGAGCGAATGCGAAAACTCATTTGCATACAGGTTCTGAGGATGCTGGGGACAGTATGGGGGAAATATCTTCTTGGAGAGGGAGAAAGGGATGAGGGCAAAATGCAAAAGAGTGATTTGCAGATGCCCTGAGGATGCTGGGGAAACTGTTTACAATGAAATTGAGACTCACCATAACTTGAAAGGTTTGTTGACTATGGTGACGTAAATACCTAGTTGAGTGAGTTTTTTACATAGAGAGCTCTAGAGAGAGTTCTAGCCAGAGCACAATAACAGTAATGAGCCTCAAAAGTCATTTAAGGGCCCACACTCCAGTCTGGAAAGAGCAGTCAGTTTTTTTTAAAAAATTATTGTTATTAACACTTTTCTCTTTTTAAAACAAGGCCACACATAACTTTAAGTGCAACATAACTATTTAACACCAAAACAACTACCCTTACTAACATTTACAGCAGATACATATTCTCCTATACCAATCATCGCCCCTACTTTCCTGAGAACTATATAAATAAATGAACAATAAAAAATAAACCTCCCTTTTATTCAGAATAGTTTAAAAAATTCAGTCATTCACATAATTGGTCCCATGCCCCCATTTATATTTATATGATTCAAAAGGTATTCGCCTAGGTTCACATATATAAGGAAAGCACCTTGTCTCTCCAATCTTCCGCATGGGCACTTTATCTGTTTTGCACACGCTGCGTGCCGTACAATTCTTGCTGCTGCTGCCGTATGATAAAATAAATGTTCGCTTGGGATCTCATGGTTGGATAAGGCTAGACTCGGTAAATATATAATAGGTAAAAAAAAGGAAACCGATGATCATCAATTATGATAACTTGACTGTGCACTTGGGTCCAGAATGCCTTTACCTTTCCACAGTCTCACCAAACAGGTTGAAAGAGCAGCCAGTTTTGAAGGGGACAGTAAAAAATCTCCACACAGAGCTATCAGTATACCTGATGGGCGGTAGTAAGAGGAACCTTTGGTGTGCGCTAACAGGAACCTTTAGGTGTGCCCTCTCGATAAATAAAAGTCAACGGAACTGTTTCCAGTTGTATTCTCTGTTTTTTATTTCTTGTATGAGTAAATACCTGGGTATTAATGTATCTTTTGAGAAACTGGGAGCCATAGGGTGGGAGTAGATGGGCAGAACTAGAGATTTTGTCAGCTTTACATGTTACAACACCTCCTGATTTATTTTACTTCTTGCCCACGTGGTTGAACAAGTATTTCAGTTTTTATGATTTTGTGTGTTTTTCCAAACTTTCCAAAGAGTTACAAAACGTTTTAAAATGCTGTTCGTTGTTTGGCCCCTTCTGTGTGTTAGAAAAGAGTTTTGCTGCTGAAAATGAAATGTTGCTTCGTGTGATATTAATTACTCTTTAAATTAAAAAATCATTATAGGTTGCTGTCTAGAAAGTTTACCCTAGCAAAATAATCATCTCCATGAAGTCCTCAGTCTCATCTCCTACCCTTTCACCCTGTTTTGAGCTAGCCGCTTTATAATCAAAATAGTATTTTTGTGTCTTAAATTGGGATATCTTATATACTCTCATTTTGTTCCTAGTCTGCTAAAGTACAATTTCTCTCATGTTATAAAACCGTCCGCATGCTCTGGGCTAAGATTATTAAAGCAAGAAAAGCTGCTCCTATCGGGAGTGTTTTAATGCCTCTTCTGCATCGTTGGTTTAGAAAACCTCTGGTCTGGTTAGGACAAAGCCTTATCACCACATCCCCTGTTATGTTTCCAGAACCTGTTATAGTTATCATCATTCCCTGTAAACACCTCCAAATTTTTTAAAAGGACACTAGTGTATCTTAGAATTTCTATCTTAGAATATTACCCATCCCGGCACTATCCTGCTGTGAAGAGTCTGACCATTTTACTACACATAAGAAGTCTCATTACAAAGTGACACCCCAAAATACCATCTGCTTATCTGCCAGCCACTCAGGCCTTCCTCCTGATACACATAGATCTGTGTGTGTTAAACCTTAACAGGTGAACAGAGACGATGCCGGTCATCAGCCTAGATTTCTATAAAAGCATTCAAGTTTTCTTATTCGCTGAACGGTGAGGAACCGGGACAAATAGCTCTGCAACACAGTATCCCGACATCCAAGTAGCAACGGTTCCTTCTTAACTACGCATCAACCATTGAGTAGCTAAGATGTTAGTAGTAGTAGTAGTATAAGTGGCCGAGCAACTTGAAAGATTGGTTTTTCAGCAAATAGATACAGACTCAAGAAATGGTGCAATTACTTCTGTATACAGTTACAAAATGTTTAAATACGTGTATATTTTCCTGTGGGTAGGGGGAGGCAGATGTTTAAGCAACACAGTTCTACATTCCCCCCCCCCCCCCATTATTCCACATCGGTTAATCGGAGATTCCCCTATCAAGGAGGACATTCAGTCAGAAGAGAAACTGACCATCGGGTCCAGACAGTAGGAAACAGTATTATAACGCTCAGCCAATACTTATTATGCATGGTAGGAAGAATCAACTTTCTTGTGAGAACAAGTGTGAAAGAGATTGGAGTATAATACAGTGGCCCACAACTTCTCTTGTCGTAGGAAATGATTAAACAAGTTTCTGGCCCTGAATTTATTTTTTACGCAGACGCTTTGCCTATCCTGAGTAGGTAGAGTTAAAGCTTCCCGGAGTAGGGTGTAAGCCTATGAAGATAACTGATAGAGATCAGTAATGAAGAAAGATCAAATGCAATCTCTAAAAAGACAGAACTGGGATTCGGGGGGGGCCCTGTGGGAATGTCACTAACGCAGAAAATAACACATTTTATCAAGCCTAGGGATGGCACAATAAAAAAAACACCTCGGGATGCTCCAATAATCATTGACCCTTAGAGTACAAAATGGCAAAGTTCAGAGTCCTGTGGAAAACTAGGAGCAAACCCTCAGTTTCCAATAGTTGTTTTTAGGGAACTGCTCTTGAATGACAGGGGCAGCTTTTGATTTGCTGAAAGAACGGTGGCTGGGAGTGCTTGATTGTAAGGTCTATTGATTATCCCTCTGTATTTTTTAAAAGACCTCCTGACAAAGTTAAACTCAGGAGTGTAGATATAGCCGTTCTCCGACTATTCTTTGGCAGGAAAATATCTCTCTGGGTTTGCTCATTATGCAGACAGATGTTTTATTCTGATACTGCATCTCTAACTTCCTGCTTTTAGGACAAGCAGGGTTTACAAAGATGGAGACCCTCTGTTGTATTTTGCTGGCTGTCCTGAAGGTATGCTTAAAAATAATTCAGAAAACAGCCCGCGCTTTCTGCAGATGTGAAAACTCCTACAGATTTTTTAGAAAACTACTGAACAACCTCACTTGCTACCGCAACTTTAGATATATTTCTAGGAGGGCATTCCATCAGGTTTTAGGATTTTGGAGGGTAATCTAAAGTTTTAAAAGGTAATTTTAAAAGCTGGTTTGCAAAACTTTGTTTGCCGAGTAGTATGTTAGCAAATACACACACCAGTTCCCTCGCTACTTTTATGTATCTGCTATGAAAATATAATTTTAAAGAATTTTGTAGAAAATCCATGTAATGGCACCAGAAAACAGTCCAGAAAACATTTTGGCCTTGAATCTGTGATTAAGTTTAAAATGTGCAATTACAAGCATGCCATGCTTAAGAATGGGTTTGCTGTCATTCTTAAAAGTTTTTGCAGCATTCCTGAATAAACAGAAACTAAAATAGCTGACGCTTAAAACTAAAATCTAAATCTAAAATTGGTATTGCAAGGTTTAGTGAACACACCGCTGAAACAAACAAACATAGGGACCGATAAATAACAAAAGTTTCCTTTTAGAGGACATTTCTTCTTTTGCAAAGAGTTTGGGGATTTGCATAGAATCTTGACTGGGAAATTCATGGAGAGTCTGGGGTGATGCCTGAGGAAGGTGTGTTTTGGGGGGTGGGGGTGGCAGGTTATAATGCTATGTAGTCCAGCCTCCAAAGTGATCTCCAGTGTGCTCTGTTTGACATATGACGCTACCACCCGGAATCAAAATTGACACGCTGGTCTGGCTTTACAGCCAAACTCTATTTCTGACCCTGTGCCCGCCCTGCAGGGTTTGTCGTCAAACGGACTGAATGCCTGATTCCACAGTTGTCCCCTGTGTGCGTCTTTTCCCCTGAAAACTAGGGCTGTGTGTGCTTTCCTAGTTCTGGGGTTCTGCCCATGATTTCAGACCAAACTGCTTTCATTCAGACCCCAGCTTTAAAGACCCTCAAAACTGCTTTCAATCTCCCCACAACAGGCGCCCGTGAGGTGCCCTTGAAGAATTGTGACTGGCTTTGGTCACCTAACATGCTTCGTGGTAAAATGTACAACAAACTCCCTAGGGGATTTCAGTAAGCTGCTACTGATCACCTCACCACCATCCTGGGTGCTTACAAGGAAGGGTGGGGAAACAGACCGTGGGAACATTCCTTCACAACACGTGTAACTGTAACTTTAGAATGCTGTAACTTGGGTGTGTTGTGGGCTAATGCCAGAGTCTGCCTGCATGAAAACCTAGAAGGGGGTATATAAAACTGTAAAATTCACACTATGAAATTATAATTAAATAAAACCGATTCCTAATGCGGCGTAATCGTCTGTGATTTCTTAACTGCTACAACACATTGGTTATCCAGTTTCAGGATGCCTGCACATTTTCTTACTGCTTAAACCTACCCGAGGATAATGGCCCTGCACTTTGTATAGTGTTGTTCAGATAAAAAGTCAATATTTATTCAGAACAATGGTGGGCTTTCTTTTTTTAAAAAATCCTTAACATGTGGGAAAATGCATACATCAGAGACACGTCATTTGGTAAGGAAATGGCCAAGTTTGCATGGTTTATTGGGACAGGTCTACTCTGCAGGGTTGGTGTGTGTGCGTTTCTACTGTGAATATCTGCTTGAAACCGCATGGCCACTGTGCAAAAAGTGCTGCCGCCTGTCCCACGTTTTCAACATTCACACTGACACACATGGTTTTTCAAAGGGGGGGGGGTCTGGGCTGTCAGCCTATCTACTTTTGGAATGAGAGATTCTGCTTTGCACTCGAGCTGAAGGATGTGAAAAGGCTTGGGGGATGGGTGAACTATTTTTAGCATCTTGCAGGAAACACCTCAGAACTTGTATCCTCTATCCCCAATGGTTCACGCCCATTTTATATCATTTTATAAAGTGTGTGAGTTAATTTAGCTTCCTGCCGGAAACTTTTCAAAGTCGGATGAGATTCGGGGAATGTGAGCTATTTTTAGCTTCAGGCAGGGTATGCTGACTAATTGTTTTCCCCAACCCTACAGAGGATGCTGTGTAGATCTCTGGTGCAGGGGGTCGTTGTATCCTTCTGTGTATTTTGGAAATGCATTAGTTTCTGCCAGCGAATTTTGGGAAGGCACACATTATTAGCAAAAGGCACACAGTTTGGGGAATGAAAGAATATGTATAACAGGCTGCAAAACCATAGACTGTAAAAAAATCATAGGATTGTTTGAATTTAAAACACTGGGGTGGGAGAGGTGTGAGAAAAGAGAGAGAAAGGGGTGGGGGGTTTGCTTTTTCTGTGTTCTCCACAGAGTGTGTAAAACACAGGGTGCTGTGGGATTTAAAACACTGGGGTGTGTGGAGAGGGACAGCTTTTGTAGAGTTTTGGGAACTCTGGCTGGCTCTCTGCTTCCTAAAACCTTTTGGGAGGTTTAAAACACAGAGTGCTGGATTTTAAAGGACAGGGTTTGCTTATTCACACTGTGTTCTCCAAAAAGAGCGCAAAACCTCGTGTTTGTTGAGGTACAGCTTTTTGTGGGTGCCCCTGGTGAAACAGGCTTTCCAGGAGAATGAGAAAGAAAGGTGAGGGGTTTGTTTTCTGTGTTCTCCACAGAGTGTGTAAATGGGAAAGTGTGAAACACAGAGTGCTGCCGGATTTTGAAGCGACAGGGTTTGCTTATTCACACTGTGTTCTCCAAAGAGCGTGTAAAAATGGAGAAGTCCCCTTCTCAAACACAGCATTCACTGTACCAGCTTCCTGGGAAACTACCATTTCACTCTCTGATCCCTGCCCCAGACTACACCCCCCCGCTAAAACACAAACCACCTCCACATTTCAAGCATTTTTTTTCCACCCTTTAATCCCCTCCCACTTTAATTCACACCCTTTAATTCCCCTCCCCCTTTTAATTCAGGGGGCGGGACCGGAAGTAGCTGTCAAATTTGAAAAGGTGAAAGGAAAGCTACATACTTATACTACTGATGTGGCATAATTTTTTACCTGCAGTAGAAGTTTGCACTGGAAAGGACAAAGGAAACTTTGGTGAGTGGCCATGAAAAGCAGAAAAGGTGGGGGGTGAGCAACTCAATCTACAGAGGAACAGCTGCTGCCTGGCCAGAGTGGCTTTTAGAGATCAAAAGTATGTAACATTGCGAAGGACCTTGACCCTTTTGTTCATCTCAGCATCAGGGGAAGCTGGCTGGCTTTTGACAGCAGCCTCGCACTTTAAACCTCTGTTTCTGCACATAAGAGGTTTAGGGGACGATATTACTGCCAACCACGATGGCATTCCGCTGCTAAGGAAACAGCTAATCTTTTTTATGCAGAGAGAAAAAGGGAGATTAAATGGCATTTTTTCAAAAGTTAGCCATCTTTGTACTTTGTTTAAGGCAGAACTGGAGGATGTAAAAGAAGAGTTTCTTCCTGCATAATTATCTCCTATGGAGATCATTGTCCAGAACTGACTCTTGAACTTACTCTTGATGTATTGGAAAAGGGGGGTCTCTGAAGCAGTCTGGCAAGCTTTTAGAGTAGCATTCAAAAGCAATATTTTGGATATCGCTGACCTGATGAAGTCCACATTTTTTCCTGGGCTCTGGGTGATTTTTGTTGGGTTCTCTGGCAGGGCCATCTTAACAGCACTGTAGCCTCCTGAGCAAAGCAGTGCTCTGGGACCCCTACCTACACAACCACTGACATTATGTAGTGCATGAGATAAATATGTACATGTGGTTGCAGAAGTAACTGTGATACTAAATCAGAGGTGAATGCCAATGTCCACTTGTTATAAAAATAGCATTAATATTGTTCATTATCTTTGGTAAAGCACATGCTAAATATGCATTTTCCAATAATACATATTTGTAGTTAAGTATAGTATTTATTTATTGACAGCAAGTGACAACATACATAGATTAGCATGGGACCTCTATTCTCATGCGTTAAGATAGCCCTGCTGTCTGGCAAATTTAAAAACTAGGTCACATGGCCACTTTGCACATGCCCCAAAGCCTGTTTGTTCAGTCAAAATTACAGATTTTCTGTTGGTCAATAAACTTCCTGTAAGATACCCTGTTTCCCCGAATATAAGACATCCCCGGAAAATAAGACATAGTAGAGGTTTTGCTGAAGTGCGAAATATAAGGCATCCCCCGAAAGTAAGACGTAGAAAAGTTTTTGTTTGGAAGCATGGCTGGACCTAACAGGAATAGCGGCGAAAATATAAGACATCCCACCCGAAAAAAATAAGACATAAAGCTATCTTTGGGAGCAAAAAATTAAATATAAGCATTAACTCTTTATATTCGGGAAACCACGGTGAGGTCAAGCTTCCTCAAGACGTAAGCCTCTCAGTCGCCTCCATCACCGGCGCGAATTCCGCGAGGCGGAGGCGATAAGCTGAAACGCATTCGTGATGCAACGCGACGCGGAAGCGGGCTACAGCCGAGAAGCTGCCGAAGTAACTCCACAGGCGGCTCCATTACCGAGTCGCTTCTTTCTAATTACCTTAATTTAAACCGCTTGCTGGAGCTGTCCGGCTCGCCGATGTTGCCCTCCCACCTCCAGGGTCGGAGGACAGCGTGTGAGAACTTGGGCTTCAATGCGGCTGGGATATAAGCAGGCAACCCTAATGGCGATTCAAGGTGAGTGGGACGGCCTGGGATTAGAGGTTTCTGGGAGAGGCACGGGCATGCTGTTCGCTACCAGCGCCGCCGGGAAGATCGCCTTCAACAACAACCCTTTAAAGGGGTTGTTGTTTGCAGGAAACAACTGGCCTGACGCCGCCTTCGTGAAGCGCAGTCAGGTCGGTGCTGCTGCGTTGCAGAAGCGCCGCCTGTGCAAATGGCAGCCTGGGGGCGGCGTTTTTACCGCCCCCAGGCCGTCGTTTTTGGCCCATGCGGAAAGGGCCATAGCTTGTTCACTACTAATTCAGAAGGGTTGGTTAGGTTTGTTGCAGGGGAAAAGAGCAGTCTTTGGAACCTTAAGGATATATAATGTAATCCCAAGCAGAATTATAGCCCCATAAGACCAGTAGTTTCAAAGGGTATTTAAAAGGGTATGACTGCTTAAAATGGTATGATTTCTTAGCAATACAGGTGTTGCTAGGCATAACATAACAAAATTCTTTGTAATTTTTGTGGACTATTCTACTTTTTTCCTCTACGTGATTCCTTGTCCCTCTTGTGTCTCTGCTTTCACATTCCTTCATAAAATTACAATATAGTGAAAATCTGCTCATTCATCTAATGAAGTGAACATTAGTCCATAAAAGCTTGTGGTGGAGTACAATTTTGTTAGGCTTTAAGATGCCATAAGACTTCGGCTTATTTTTGTTCACTACTAGTGTGACCTTACCATGCAAAGTGCAGTCATAAGCAAATGCTGGTTGTGTTTTAAGAAAGGGCCATGTGAGTTATGGTGGGTCCCAACAGGCCTGGCTTGTAATCCTTCTGAACTGAGTGTAAGCCTCAGAACTTCCCCTCCTCACTTGCCAGGGACTCTAACGGTCAAGATTATGTGGACAGGCATCCCTGGAGGTAGGAAATCTGAAATCCAGTATCCTGGCTAACAGCATGCTTCTTCTGAAAGTCATCCATCATGTGCCCAGACAGCAAGCTGCCGTGACACTTTGTCAAGGAGACTGAGTGATTGCATGCCAAATTATGAACTGTACTTATGGCTCATGGTTCAGATGCATGGTTCATCTTGAGCCACACAAGGCCACAGAAGTCCTGTAGATTGGTCCTTTAAGGCCATGTTTTACTTTAGTCTATTGCTTTTGGATTTTTTATGCTTTGGGGGAAGTCAATATTTTCTAACTCAACAATCCTTCTGAGAATCTGCATCTGCCTTTTAGCATATGTAGCACCTAGATGGCAGAGGAGAAGATGGTGGCGCTTCTTCAAGCATAGTATCTTTCATACCTAATGGATTAAATGCACAAGAACTTTCTCCAGATCTTTCAACTAAACAACAATTTTCACATAAAAACAAACTGACTTTTTGGGTAAAATTGTTTGAGTTGAGCTATTATGATTGAAATATCTGACAATAATGATTGAGCCAGTAAATACTGGAAGCACTTGCAAAGAGGAAGAAGAAGAGATTGGATTTATACCTTGCCTTTCTCTGAATCTGTCAAAGAAGCTTACAAACTCCTTCCCTTCCTCTCCTCACAATAGACACCTTGTGAGGTTGGTGGGGCTGAGGGAGTTCTGAGAGAACTGTGACTAGCCCAAGGTCACTCAGCAGGCTTCATGTGTAGGAGAGGGGGAGAAATCCAGTTCACCAGATTAGAGTCTGCCTCTCATCGGGAGGAGTGGGGAATCAAACCTGGTTCTCCAGGTTAGAGTCCACCTGCTGTTAACCACTATAATATTTCACCCACTCAAACAATGTCTTCTAATCACTTGCCATGTATATTGTATATGAAATCAACTTTGTGTTTTGGAGTCTGGATTTATAATGGAATGCGTCTTTCGACTTTAATGCACATTTTAGCACAGTCCTGAGCTCTGTTTCAAAAGATGGCAACTATCCTTGAGGCTAGCATAACTCTGAGATTGCTGGTGTAATAGGCATATGCCAGTTTCCCAGATGTGCTGTTGTATTGCTGATGCACCTCCCACTACAAAAATGCGGGGCATCAAGGAAATGCTGGGGGAAGGGTGAGGCTTAGCCAGTATTCAAACAGCGCAATCCAAAAGAGAATTACTCCACCCTAAGCCCACTCCTTTCAATAGGCTTAGTAACTCCACCTAGAATTATGCTGTAAGTGTCCATCGCCATATTCCCAATGGCAGCGTACACCCCTGGTGTAACTTTCTACATTTGCAAAAATTCATGAAGAATGAAAGCACAGCTCCATTCTGCAGCCTCCAACTATACCTCCAAGGCAAGCCAATGCACAGCTTAGTATACTTAGTAAGTCTTAATTTGCCAGTGACTGGCAGTTCAGGAACTATTTCTCCACCCTCAACAACTCTACCCCCGAATCTGCCAGACCAAAGGAATTTGCTCCAGTTTATCTCTGGACCCTCCATGCAGTGTTATATGGATACTAGTTCCCCACCCACCTAAAGACCTACCAGTCCCGCTGTCTTCTAATCATTTTCGCTCATCCAGTAGACTGTCCATCAGCACTACTCTGATATATTAATTTATATCAAGGTATTTAATTATTTATTTTAGAAGTGTACCATGTTAGTATGAGTTAAAAAGCCTTGAGGGAGGGGAGGGGAGGGGGAGGGGGCCCGGCATCTTGACATGGCTCACTCACCCTAGTGGAGGGTGGGAGGGAGGGGGAGGGGGAGGGGTGGCATGCAAGGGAAGAGGAATGTGGGAGGGGAGTGAGGGAGGGGTGGCATGCAAGGTAGGAGAGGGAGGGGGTGGAGTGTCCTCAGATGTCAATCTAATGCAAGAACCAGAGTCCAGATGCCATTCTGGGGGAACTACTCAACCCCCCACCCTGGAGCAACCTGTATCAACATTCTCATCTATATCTGCCAACTTGAACAGTACTTGGTCTAGCCCGGATGAAGATGTCTATGCCCAGAACCTCCCCCTCTCTGTTACTGCTCACAAGATCACAAGGAGACACCAGTGGACACTGATCTTGATCTGCGCCCTTTTTGGGTTTCACACTGCCCTCAATCAAAGGGAGGAAAATCATGGGCACAGGAATTAAATGAAGTGAATCAGGTCGAAACCCCCAGCAAAATCGTCCCAGTGGAAAATGACATCACTAAGCCTTTGCCTATTCCCCTTAAGAGGGACAGAGAACGATGCCCCTGTAGGCAGTATGTGCCAAGATCTTGAAAACTATGCCCTAGGGAGGGGTAATGGCTGAGTCTTTCATGATATGAACAATACGCTTGAACACTTGGACGAACTAGAAGACGCCAGATCCCCCCTTGCCCCTATGCACCAGATATCAGGATTCTGTCTTGGAACATAGTTCCAAGGTAAAAAAAAACATGATGTCATTAACTATCTCAAGGGACTCAATGTTACTCTTATACAAGAGTCCTGGATTATAATCCAGCTCCAGTTGGAGGGCTCCACAGCATAAGATCTACCAGCTTACTTAGTAAGTCTACAGCCAATCACAAGTCTCCTAAGCACTACACAAACCCCAACAAGGATGCCTATATGATAGCGCATGTGAATGATAGGGCATCTGCCATGAGGTTACATCTTCTTCATTTAGACTTGCTAGAGGCCCACTTATAGTGCTCAATCTCCCATCAGTGCTCAATGGAGCAATTGGGTGAGGGGGAAGAATTGAGGGAGAAAGACCATAATGAGTTTTAAAAAATAGACTGGTGGAATTCTTATAGTATTACTTGATGTAGTAACATCCTTTCCAGGTTTCCCCCATGCCCAGCCCCAAATCTCCCAGGGATACTAGGCATTCACCTAGCAACCCTATTTCAAAGTGGGCACTTCTAGGACACACAGGGCAGGGCTTTGCTGATGAGAATCTCCAGAAAGGGCATTTTCCCCAAAACTTGAGCACAAATAGCCAAGGAAGAAAACAAATGTTATGTTTCTGACATAAAATTTTATGTTTCTCTCCTCAGAACCTTTGCAAGCACTCAGGAAGCACTGTACTGGAGTCTGCACTGACAAAGCAAGGACAACGTACTTTATTCAGAGAAGCAAGGAAGATCCTCTGCAGCAGGCCTGGACTTCTGTAAATGTTTCTTCATGGCTCCCAGATGTATCTTGCCTGTGTATTGCTTCAACAACCCTTCTTCCCTGAAGAATTGCTAGCACTCTGCCAAAAGGAGAGGTCTCTTACAGCACTGCTATGTTGTCAATGAAATATCATACCTGTAGGAAACACAGCACACAGCTGTAGTTCTGGATACAGCCACAGTTCTCTATACACAAAGAGAAAAATACAACAGAACAAACCAGAAAGGGAGTGGAGGCTTTCAATGGTCTCCTCTCCCTGCTGAGTGATCTTCTGTCTGGTTCTAGGCTCCAGCTTTTGCACTAAGAGCCGAAGGACAATAGCCTTTTGCCTCATGCCTCAGGGCCTGCCCAGACCTTAAACACTTGTGTGTAGAGAGGAGAGCAAACTAAAAAAAATAGCTGCTGCTAACTATTAAGATTGTCCCCACTTTCCCCCCTGCTAGACTTGTTATCATGTATTACTGCTAACTGTTGGCAGAGAAGGGTTGCCAGATTCAGGTTGGGAAACTCCTGGAAATTGGAGATGGACCCTGGAGAGAACAGGGACCTTGGTGTGGTACAATAGAGTCCATCCTCCAAAGCATCCATTTTCTCCAGGAAAAGTGATCTCTGTAGTTTGGAGATGAGCTGTAATTTTGGGGGATCCCCCCAGGTCATACCTGGAGTCTGGGCTCCCTAAGGCAGAAGGATTAGTGTAACAAAGGTGCACAAATCTGATCAAAGTGTGCAGAAAGTTTTATTAAGGAATGAAAAGTGATAGGCTTCTAGCTACGTCACTAGCTGAGAGAGAGAGATGGAGAGCTGTACAACTTCTGATAAGATGCTGGATACTGCTCCAAAAGTATCAATATGAACACAAACAACGAATGACACATCAGGAAAAAATTATACCCATTTGCAAGCTGCTGGTAGGGTCTTTTTTTCTTCTTTTGGTTCACCAGGCATTGCTTATTCCAGTACAAACTTTATAGTCCATCTTTCTCACTGAGACTCACAGTGGATTACAAACTACGAAAAGCAATTCAATCAGACAGCAAATACCTTTAATAAACAATGCAGTTGGGCTAGGATTACAGAACTGTCTAGGAAATTACATACCATAGTGAAGAAATGGAGTTACAAATCTATTCTGTGATGGGAGGTAGTGGAGTTAAGGCAGGGAGGCCTTCTGCCATCATCTCAGATTAACTGGCTGCTTCTATCTATGACTCTCACAAAAATGCCATGGACATACTGTTGAATGATTGGTGGGTGGTGGCAAGGTTGCCATGGGCTCTCGTGCAAGGGCTATATTCTCTGTTTCTTGAAGCTAAGGTGTTTTTTAAAAATACATTTCCTCTCTGCTGAATAATTACTCCACACAGACACCAATGATCTGCCAGCAGCCAGGGCATACCATGTGCAAAAAGCAATAGCTTTGTCCTAACACTGTACCCATGCTCTGAAAAAAGAAAAAAAATGCATACAATCTGTATTCTGGAGCTTATTTCTACCCCAAGCCAAATGCCAATGGATCTGGAGGAAGAAAAGTGTCCCACAAAAAAATGTTGGTGATGGCATAAGAGTTTATTTTATCATATCCATACCCAATAGAACAGGAAACCTATGTTCACATGAGATGGGAAATAATTGCATTAATAAAAATATTTAAAATTGCAAATGTTCTTTGTATCTGGGCTATTTTTCAACCCCCAAAACATCATTCTATGGTGAGGCAGATATTTTCCAGATTATCAGAGGGGGCATCAGTTATAGAGAGGGGCTGTATCTCTCCACTGCACTTAAAATGTTTTCCTGGAAAAGTGTTTTACAGGAGGAAGGAGGGGATTCATGGGGTATGTTTTACTACAAATAGATTGAAATTTTAAAAAGCACCTCAAATGTCAAATGCAATATATTTCTGTGGTGGATTCATACTCACCGCTCAGAGCCCCTCGGGGATTGAGCAGTCTATTAAGTTAAATGAATGAATGAATGAATGAATGAATGAATGAATGAATGAATGAATGAATGAATGAATGAATGAATGAATGAATGAATGAATGAATGAATGAATGAATGAATAAATAAATAATACTACCAGTGCTTTCTTGTGTATGGAAAGAAAATAGCAAGTGGTCAGTGGCTGTACTTTGGAGACATTGTTTACTAATGTGCAGCTGACAGTATCCTAGGAAGGAAAAGCTGCAAAGTCACTTCTGTATGCATTCTGCCCAAAAATGCAACTGAGGTGGGAATCTCCCCCAGACCACAGTATCAAAATATGACTGCCAATTCAGTATTTGATAGCATGATAAAAGAGAAGATCCTCCATTAGCAATGAGAGTGGCTGTATTCAGGTGAGCATCTGCAGTCTTTCTAAATAGATGAGATGTGAATTTTTGTGGGAAACTCTGCCATCCAGTGGCACCACTTATCTTCAGCAACATAAGCTGTAGCAGGACCAAACCCTTTTCTGATTGCTGTTTCATTTTCCTAAGAAAGGGGACAATGTAAAAATCTGTCCATCATTCTAAATCAATATTACTATATTAGGCACTCCCTAGAATTCTAAATCCCTCTAAATAAAATGAAATTAAAATGAGGATGCCTACAGATATACGTCAGGTCATTTGGGAGTGGCAGACATATTTTTTTCCCAGAACAATTTTAGGAGAAACTTACTTTGTTTTGGCTATCAGCACATGCAGATTTGAACAACCCTGTGGCTAGACCTTTTTGTCAACCACAACAAAGCCACCTTCCTTACTGGTTAAAAGTGTTTTTCAAGAGAGCAAAAATATGTAAAGTATTGAGCATCACAAACAACAACAAAAACAGTAATACACAAAATAAGCAAGGTGCAAAAAGGAAGAGACAGTCAATATTCAGTTCAGGGGAATGTGTATGTGTGATTTGAGGTAAAGATGGGGACAAGCCCAACAGATCCTATAGTAGAAAGATCTGCACCTGCTTCAGGTCACAGGTATGTTTTATGCAGTCTGTGATATCCAAACAAACAACATGGACTATGCAATTAAAAAACAAACAGTGATATGCTATGGTACAAAAAAGTACACCAGGATGCCAGTACATTTCCAGGTACCAGGCAAACTTCTGCACAGGTCAAATATAACAGGTGTAGGATGTTATATAAACCATTTGGAGGGGGGGACTTCACACAGGTTCCATTCCCAAAACAAGTTTGGCCTGTTTTATTCCCCTCAACCCGGGATTTTCTAAGATTGCTAAACCAGTGATCCTTTTGCACAATCCCAGGTTGGAGACACTCCTGCACTTTATTTCCCTCCCTTCCACCTGCTCACTTTAAGTTCTGTGCTGTCAGGGAGAATGTGCCCACCCACCATTCTGCGCAGGTCACCCAGCAGGTTTTGGGCAGATTCTTTGAATGCCTGACAGGTTGCAAAGTTCATCAAGCACATTTTCTCCCCATGGCAGTGAGTATGACCGATCTGCAGCAACACGTTAATGATTGCCCAGCCATTACAAGGAGGTCCCTTTTTCTTTTTGTGTGTATGTGATGCACATGCACAGGTATGCAAGTGCAGTTGATCATATTGTGGGACAATCAGCATGGCTGCAGGGGTTCATTTGTGTATGCCATGCATGCGTATGCTATGCATGTGTTGCAGGAAATTCTTTTTGAAACAGAGAAAAGCGTCTTCGTGCGAAGGTGCGAGAACAACCCGGATTGTTCCCTTGGTCTCCAATCACTGCCAGAGTGAGTGAAGAAGGGCACACAGGTGATTGGCAAAAAGGAAAATGGGTTCCTTTGTAATGACTGCAACCCATTATATGTATGCTGTGTGGAATCCATCATGGTGAGATGTTACTGGGCCACTGTTGTCTAGCTGGATCTTCCCCAGTTCCTCCCCTCCCATGTGAATGAAATTCAACTGGAGTTGGTCGCCAAGTATTCCCAAATCCAGGAAACACATTACTAGAAGAATGGTTGTCTCAAAGCCAAATTATAGGTGAACATTTTTAGCTTATTGCAAAAAAACCCAGCAACCCTCTATTGCCTACCTATTTTCTTCTAGAAAGAATTCTTTTTCAGAAGAATTTAATAAATAAATAAATAAATTAGTTTGCCATATATCAAAAATGGGCTGCCTAACATCAGTTCAGAGATATGCTTAGAATGGTCATACTGACGCTTTTCTTCCGTTCTTATTTACAAAAAATGGAACAAGACTTTGGATTTTAAAACTTGTGTTAGAAGTTTGGAAAACCAATTTCCTCACTGTAATAGACAGTTCCCTCAAAGCAAAGTTGTGGACTGAAAAGCTGCTAAAATCCAAACTATAGAACCCACTCTTGTGTGAAATGATTTGAACAATTTGATGGTTGGAGAAGGGGATCCTATAGAAAAAATATTCAACATAAGGCAAAGAAAATGAAACTTAGCATTTTAAAATGTCAGTCATCACCCAAAGTTAATGCATACATTCTGGTAATAAGAGTTTTACATTTTTACATGAACAGTTGCTCCAGTCTAAGTCAATGTCTACATGTCGCTTGTCATGTCATAGTACTGCAGGGTTAGCAAAAGTGACAAATGTCAAAAATCCATCTTCCATGCAGCTATGAAAGGTACAGGAAGGCATCCATGCTGCTTCCACACCAAGGATTTCCCATGTTTACAATATAAGACCGGCATGGCAATGGAACAAAGGAAGCAGGACCTATGGAGGACACAGTTTCAAAACTGTATTGATCCATCCCTCCATCAAGGACGTGGTATGGGGGGTTTCTCGGGTTCAACCCCCCCATTACATGTCCGAAGCTCGCCCCCCCCTCCCCCCGTTTGTGGTTTTTAAAAATATTTTAAAGTTTTTTTGTGTTTGGCCTTCAGGGGGCGCAATTTTTAGGCTAGCAGCACAAAAACTTCAGGGATGTTTTGGGGGACTCTCCTGATGATACCACCCAGGTTTTGTGAAGTTTGGTCCAGGGGATCCAAAATTATGGACTCTCAAAAGGGGTGCCTCATCCCCCATTGTTTCCAAAGGGAGCTAGTAGGAGATGCGGGCTACACATAACTTTGGACCCCCTGAACCAAACTTCACCAAACCTGGGTGGTATCATTAAGAGAGTCTCCTAAAGATACCCTGAAAGTTTTGTGCTGCTATCTAAACAATTGCACCCCTGACAGCAGACACCAGCCAAGTTTCCCCAGATTCTCCTTTTAAATCCACCCCCTTCAGCATGGAGTTAAAGGGAGAATCTGAGATCCCCAGTTTAAACAGTGATGCTGTTTAAGGGTGGGGGGATAATCCACCCCAAAACAGCATAACTTTAAGGGTGGGGGATAATCCACCCCGCCCCCGAACCTCCCCATAAAAAATCTATACCACGTCCCTGTCCCTCCTGCTTAACCAATGGTTAAATTAGAAGTGATAATGCCCAATTGCAAACATCAGAGCATGAAGGAGTTGAACCATGTGTTTGCAAGACATTCTGGATCCATGAGGATGCAAATGTCACCAAGGAATAACTAATGCTTGAGAAGTTCTTTCATGAGGTACTAAATACTTCACTGCAGGAAACACAGTAAATTACTTTACAATAAAGAAGCAGTTGTTGTTGATCTGCCTTAATGGCAACAGAAGGAACCACAAAGCAGAGTTTTGGGTAGACAGAAGGAACAAGTGTCAAGAGGTTTTATTACAGAAAGCAGCACTTTTCGCATAAACAGCATTGTGTATAATAACTGGCTCATTCTGTATGTAAAAGCAGCTGTGGATACAGCAGTGGAAAGACTGTGGCACCACCAGCCACAAAGCACTGTGTCAAAAATGTTTTGAATCTATTGGCCTTCCATTTGAATCGCTTTGTATGCTTACCTGCAGTGAGACTTATAATACCCTAAAAGCTAAACTTCTTGATTGGGAATTCCAATCATTGACAAATGTGGTCCGAAAGACCTAAGTTTAGCAATCCTCCCTTTGGTCAACCCAACACAAAGATGAGTACTTGATCTTGCTAGATTCAATGTTATGCCCTTTTCTCGTGGTAGATTGAACAATCTCGATAAAGCTCAAAGATTATGCTCCTGCAACCAAAATCAGATTAAAACTGTAGCCCACTCCCTCCTCCATTGTCTAAGAACTAAGGGAGTCAGAGCCAGAGATGTAAATTTCATCCCATTACTTACTATGGCTCTTGTAGACTCAGTTGCTATCCCAAATCTTTTGAATAATCCTGATTCTGTGTTTAGTGAGATTGTTGCAAACTTTCTTCTTGAAGTAATTGAAAGTAAATGATTTACTAAATGGACTGTATTTGTATGTATAGAACAAATGTACATACCCATAACTTTTTCCCTCTTTTTATTATTCTAGTTTTATTATAATATTTTATTTTAATATTATGACATGCCAATAAAGGCTCTGAAACGAAATGCAAAGCACTGTGTTACAGCAAGGTCAGATGAAGTAGGCTGCTGCCTTTGAAAGGCCATATCATAAAATACTAGGTTTTCCCTATGGGTCTTTCTATGGGTCTCTCTATAGGTCTGCAAACAAGAACTGTTCACTTTCCCCAAACCACCCTACATCTTTGCAGTTGCTGCCCACTTCTGCCCAGACAGTGATGTCACCTGTAACACTGTTGGGCCCCGATGAAGGCTTGGGATGAAGGAAGGTTTCCTCTTCTAGCTATCTGAGAACCTGCAGGTGTTGGACAATGTTCAAAAAGAAACACCTGCTGCAAAGAGAAAGCTATGAGGGAGTGTTACCGCGAATTGCCAGGTAACAATAAGTGATTTCAGCTCAGCAACTTAATGAGGCGCAGGAAGCTGGCGTTTCTTCAAAGCAGGAAGGATTTTATTGCAAGTGATCTCTTGGCACAGCTCAGCAGAAAGGAACTCCACATGGCTGTGCATCACCCCTTTATGCATTTCCCAGTAACCCAGAAAAGGGGTGTAGGGCAGTCCCACCCCCACAGTGCAAAACCCAGGAAGGGGGCGGTCTCCTTCCATCTAATATCCTAGAACACAAAAGGGAGAAAACAGTCCCTTTGCACATGCTGATGAAATCAAATCCCAGAAGAAAAGCTAGCACCTTCTTTGCCTGAGGGGTGGTTCCCTTTGGGAGTGTTAGACAGAGACAAGTTCAAATGATCCAACGAATTCTTGGATCCTGGAAAGTAAGCGATGTGAACAGTCCAATGAGCTCTTGGATCCTGAGAGTAAAACTTCAAACAGTCCAATAGCAAAACAGGGTGACATCTTCCAAGTTGGGCTAGTGACTCCTTGGATGCCAAGGCAACAGATTCAATTAGCAAGTCCAAAGAGGGTCGTTGTTCTTAAGGTCAAAAGGTCGGCTGGGCTGTTGGTCTAAGCTGCAGCATTCCAGAGTCAATCAACTTCCTTTGTTACATTTAATACTCAGACCTTTAACTGGCTATTGCTTCTATTCTCGGACACGAATTTCAAAAATAACATGTCTAACTTCAACGTTAGGAAAAGCTTAAAGGATAAACACACGCATACTATATACCTCCTATAGGCAGGGACTGTACATCTACCTACTGGCAGGGCTCAGTTTAAAAAACTAATAGAACCCTTAACTCTAACAGAAGAACCTTATTGTAAACTAAAATCCTAAACTACAGGCATAAACTTAACTAAGAGGAGCGTTTACAACATCCTAGAATGACACAAACACAAGGGAAATCATATAGCATTGGCACAAACATACATATGCGTTCTCTGTGAACCTTATGGAGGCTTCTGAACCACACAAGTCTCCGTGTCCAGGCAAGGAGCCAGTGTAGCCATAAGGCAAACCTGGACTTCAGGAAAAATATTCTTTTGGTTTATTCTTCCCATCGGGTAAACAGGGGAGCAACTTGGCTACAACATCAATACTTTACAAAAAATGCAAGGATTCTATGAAATAACCAGATCGGAAAGTTTTGAAGGTTCTAACAAATGCTGAGACAGGAAGTATGAGTTACACTGCCTGAGTGCCCCCCACTTCTTCTCCAGTTTTTCACAGTTAGCTAAAAGTTGAGCTTGCACTTTTTTTCGGGGGGGGAGGGGGCTTGTCCTGTCCTGCATCACCTATGCAAGCGTCTTTATCAAACATTGCAGAAAAAGCTGAAAACAGGAAGCATAGGAAAAATACAAATAATTATTCATTCACTCATCCTATTTTGGTGCAGTTAGAATGTCTGAAGTGAATATTCATGACTGTCCCATACCTAGCTTTTTTTTTTTTACAAAATAAGTCACTTAAATTCCATCTCATCAGCTTGTCTGTATTCCCAAGCCTTGATCACTGCAGAAAGCAAAGTCTATTAGCAGCAGATTGATTTGACTTGTTTTTACTAGGGCTAATGGACACTGTTAAAACTAATGGAGCTTTGCCTGTTCATACCAGGATACTAGAGTTCACTGAATAGTAGCTGTGCATCATAGCAACTTCGCATTAAACAGAACATCTCCTAAGGGCTTAACCTGATTCTCAACAATCTTTATGGCTGTCTTGCAAACAAGGCCAAAGTCTATATTCCCATGTTAGAGAGGAGAATGTTAGGGTTAAACTGAGAGTGTGGCATTTTCACGTCTATCCAGTGAGTTCTTGGCTAAGCTGAGACGTGAACCCATGATTTGCAGCTCACAGCTCATACCCAAAACTGCTATATTGCAACAGTTTGCCTACATCACTGTTCTTTTGGGAAACTTAAATTAATGCTGGTATGAATGTGGTATTATGAGTCAGTTACTGTTAAAAATAATTACTTCTACATTAGCTCACATAGCAACTCTCAAATGTATCACTAGCAGAACTGAAGTCTTCTAAATAAATTCTGAAATGCTTCATTTGTATCATGAGAGACTAGCCTGGAAGGCCAAATATCAAAATTCCATGTTTCCAGAAGCAAAAACACAAGAAAACACACAAAAACACAAAAACACAGTAAGTTACTGATTTTTTTAAAAATGCAAAATAAATATGTCAAGAGAAAATAAAACACTATTAAATACTGTAAGAGCTTATATCTCTTGATACATTTCTGGTAACTTGTTTATTCTGAACCAGTGCTGATTTGAGACATCTATAATGCATAGCTGATTTGATTTGTCCTTTCTGAACTTTATAATCTCTGTATCCCAGATCACATTTTTATTTTAAAAATTAAACTTGAGAAATGGAAGAAGTCTTATTATGTTCTATTTTTCTTTGAAGTGTTTCGCACTGTTTTTTCTTTCCATGCAAAGTAACTTCCAGTATTGATGTTATCCTAAGCTATAACTGCCAAAGCAATGGAATGTTGTGTCAACAAACCCTCCATCAATCAGTGAGCAGGACTCATGAAATTAGTCTTGCTCATCCATTGGAGGGTGACATTCCATCCCTTTCCCTGTCCACCTTCCCCCAACCCAGGAGCAAGCCTGGCTCTGCTGGGCCTCCCAACCCCCTCCCTGTCCTCCCCCACCTCCCACAACATCCAACAACATATCACCAGCAGCTACTTCACTGACCCCAGCAAAACCCTTCTGGCTCCACACCCCACCCCTAATAGGCCATCCCAGCTGGCAGAGCAGCAGTGCTTTGGTCAATTTCTTCCATTCCCATAGCACATACACAAAAACACCAATTGGGAGCAGTCCAAGTTTATTTTTCCACCCCCCTACCTGACGTTCATTCAAGCTGTCACTCAAAAAACAACAGCCAATCAGAACATGGGACACTGGGCATGCTCAGCCATGCTTCTGAAGTAAATACAGAGTGTCCAGCTCATGCAGAGCAAACTGGAGCATTTCCTACTCTGCTCCTGGACAGAAGCAGAGAGTGGTGCAAAGGGAGAAACCGGGATAAAAAAAAGTCCCCAGTTCAACTCCAGTATATTGTACCAAAGAAGCCCTTTTCAGACATGATAATTTCGAAATTCTACCTTGAATACCAGGAAAGTGTGCTGTGCACAATCTCCATAAGTTCTGAGCACTTATATCATTTGTTTTGTAAGTTTACCTTTTTAAATTAATATTAATAAAAACTTTATTTAAAAAAAAATCTCCATAAATGTGGCTGCCAATTTTTGTGAACAAGGCTGTGCATACTGTCTAGCTTCAGTTCACACGGTCAAAAACCTAAAATCAATATATAAATGTTGTAGAAAAAATTTAAAAACTGGAAGAAAGATGTGTCATCTTGAAGATTAGACTCCCAGAGGCAGGATCTACACACTGGCTACAATATATGCCCCAAATAACGCAAAAGAGAAATTCTATGAAAAAAGTTTCAATCTATAGTAGACTTTCAAGAAGGAGAAATAATGATATTTGGTGATATGAATAGGGTAATGGATCCAAAAAAAGACAGATCTAATGAAACCAGAGGAGGCAGACTTCATAAGAACATATTCACTTACTCAGTGGTTCTCAACCTTCCTAATACCGTGACCCTTTAATACAGTTCTTCATGTTGTGGTGACCCGCAACCCTAACATTTATCCATTTTACAGATGGAGAACACTGATGCCTAGAGCAGCGATGGCCAACCTTTTCAAGACCAAGTGCCCAAATTGCAACCCAAAGCCCACTTATTTATCGCAAAGTGCCAACACGACAATTTAATCTCAATACTGAGATTTCAGTTAAGAAAAAATGGTTGACTCTAAGGTGCGCGTTACTCGGGACTAAGCTTGGTGGTAGTCGGCGGCTTTGCTTTGAAGCAACCGTGCAACTCTTCCAACGGGTGAATCACGACCCTAGGAGGGTTTACTCAGAAGCAAGCCCCATTGCCAGCAACCGAGCTTACTCCCAGGTAAAGGATCGCGCTTTAGTTCTTTGCATGAAAATCAGTGGGGTTCAATAGCGCTTAACGGGGTTACCTACACTGCTTCCGCAAAACTAGGTCTTAGGTTTAATGCTAATAATCGAGCCCAGCAGCCCAGGCCAGCCTAGATGTGTGGGGTGGGGGGGGGCGACTCTGTGCGTGCCCACAGAGAGGGCTCTGAGTGCCACCTCTGGCACCCGTGCCATAGGTTCGCCACCACTGGCCTAGAGTCTTCGGCGACCCCTGTGAAAGGGTCATTCGACCCCCAAAGGGGTCCCAACACCCAGGTTGAGAACCATTGACTTACATGGAAATGCTACAATTAGAAGATGTACAAAACCCTAATCATTAACGTAGAGAGTTAATGATTGCAAATGTACAATTGCAAATGTACAATCAAAGATCTTTGTAGATCACAACCCAGTCAAAGTAATTTGGCACCAAAACAGAGGCAGAAAGGAAGATGGAGATTAAATGAAGAAGTGTAAAGAAATGCAGAGAGGACATAGAGTATCAAAACAGAGTATCAAAACAGATGATATTCTGATCGCAATGATTTGGGGAACCTGGAAAGCTTATATGAAAGCTTATATTTTCAACTGGCTTCATTATGTCAGCAAGAGGTGTAATAAGTGTCCTAACAGGATGTGAAAAGGTAATTAGAAAGAAGATTTATTAGGACACATTTACAAGCTTTTACTTCAATTTGACACAGAAACAGAACACATGAAAACATGCATAGTCAGATGAATGCAAAACTTTGAGGAATGGGAAACCCTATGTAGAAAATATATAAAATTTACAGCATGCCAAACTGTAAAAAGAGAAAATTGGTATAAGATGTTTTATTAGAGGTACATCACCCCAAAAGACATTCCAAAGATGGGTAGGAATTATGAAGGAAAATGCTGGAAATGCAAAGAAGTGGATGGCTCTTTTTACCATATGTGGTGGTTGTGTAGGAAAGTTTTAAAAAAAACTGGAAGGGCTTTCACACAGAAATACAGAAAATCTTTAAAATCATCTTTTATATGAACGCTAAGAACCCCATACAAAGGGGAGGGTGAATTTGTCCTTGGGAGCAGCGCACCACTGCACTGGCCACTTTGTCATCCCTGAGGCACTTATCCTGACAGAGGGTCAATACTACTGCCACGTGACTGCTATTGCCTCCTCTGGTGCTGGAACATGGCACTAAATGCTGCACCAGTGTCCCAGGGTCCCAGAGGCTCCTCCAGCATATGAGGGGCAGGTTGGGGGTGTGGCCATGGGAGGGGCTCCCTCTTGGTCTTTACTGATGTTTTGTCAGTGGCTCATGTGTCAGACTTCAGACTTCAAAAGTCAATTGGTGCCCATAGAGACTTCTGGGCAGCAGAGAGGTTTTTTGACTTTTTGAGCCTCCACACACCACCAGGAAGCCTCTTTGGGGGCAGTAGCCAAGCACAGCCATGACACTGCAGCTAGGCACTCAGCTTGTGAATGGGGCTGTAAGACTATGTTATAAGGCATATTATCCAAGAACACCTCAAAAATCTCAGAACTGTTGCGATATTTGATAACAGTGACCAGAATAGTACAAGCAATAAACTGGAAGGCTGAAGATTCCTAGAGAATTGGAAAATAAACTAATAAAATATGTGACAGTGACAAAATTAACCAACTTTGTGAATTAGAGACCAATCAAAGAATTCTAAGATAAATGGAAAATGTACTATACATACTATTCCCTAAAATAAAAATGATGGTGGAAAATGAAGAAAATGGCCAGAACGATGGTTGTCAATTTTCAACAATCTTTTAGGATTTAGATTATATTATACTGAAAATGAGTTAAAGAGGAAAAGATGAATGGATAATTATATTAAGTATGATGGTCATAATTTGATAACATGAGTTTTATCTTGTCAGAAAAGGGAGATAGATGAATGGATAATTATATTAAGACAGTTATAATTGGGCAATATGAGTTTTATCCTGTGGGGAAAAAATAGAAATGCATAACAGAAATCAAATATCAGGTTTTTTTAATTAATGTTTCCTAGACTATTAGAACCGACCTTAAAAATAGTCAATATTGGCAACTGATTTCATATTTTTGTATAGTTCTACATATATAACTTTGTTGTCTCTCAATATATAGAACTGTAACAGTGTTAGGATCTGTTTCAATTTTTATCTTCTTTCTGTTATATTATTTATTAATGGGTTTTTTTAAACAAGTACTTTTTAATAGGAGACTGAAGATTAATAGGAGACTACCCTCATGCAGCAGCCCATTCCAAAGATGTGGCATTGCCACAAAAAAAGTCCTTGTACATGCTAGCTAATCTGACTTCCCTCAAATAAGGAACAGAAAGAAGACTCTAGTGGGGAAATGAGAGCGGTTACTAAAGATAATGTAAGAAGTAGTGATCCAGTGGCGTATTTGCCTAGGGACATGCCCCCGTCCCCAGATGCCACTGATCTGGTCACGTGGGGGGCGCAAAATCAGCCCCCCACATGACCAGGAAGATGGTAAGGCAGCAGGAAGTCCTGCTGCCTTGTCGTCTTCTGGTGCTCTCGGCCCCGCCCATGTTATCATTTACATGGGTGGGGCCAAGGACGCCAGAGGACCCCCCAAGCCTCACCCTCTTCTGGCTGCCAGCTCCCCCCAAGCCCTGCACCCCTCCCGGCTGCAAGCTCCGAGCCGGCAGCTGGCAGTCCCTTCTGCCCTCCCCTCTGGGGAGGACAGAAGCAACTGGAAGGCTCCGTGCTGGGGCCTTTGCTTTTATAAGCTGGTCCTCCAGTTGCTTCTGTCCTCCCCAGCAGCCAAGAGGGGGCAGGGTTTGGAGGCAGGGCAGGGGACCCCTGCCCCAGGCATAGTGGGGGGTACGCCTCTGTAGTTATCCATCAGAGAACAATTGTATGGGACTAAATCAAAGAAATAAAAAGACCTGCTCTCTGCATAAGACAGGCAAGAGGGATCTAGACTAGAGAAAATAACCAATGTATACTCAGTAACAAATATCTAACAAAGGCCCCTTCCACACACGCAAAATAATGCGTTTTCAAACCACTTTCACAACTGTTTTCAAGTGGATTTTGCTCTTCTGCACAGCTTTAAAGAGCACTGAAAGCAGTTTGAAAGTGCATTATTCTGCATGTGCGGAATGAGCCAAAGTGTTTCTGGGGCTCTCCAACCTACATAGAAGTCACCCAAGTTGAATGGATACTTATTGTCACGACTTGGTTATGAACAGCCGGCATTCTCAGATATATATTCCTCATGGATTCTTCAGCAAGGTCTGAGGCTGAACTTATTAGATCATCCAAATCTTCATAATTCCTTCTTCAAAGTATCCTATCACAATAAAAAAATATGTACATGTAAAAATTCTTGTATCACTGGCACACTGGAAAAAACAGAAATTCCTATTATCAATGGATTTGTAATATGAATAACAGCCCACTAATGGTTTGCAAACTTGTCTTTGTAGCTCGTTTTTTAAAAAAAAGTTCTGACAGTTACATTCCTCAAAAAACTTTACCACACTATCACCCTCTGTCATTTATGGAGGAAGTACCTTGTGAAGCAGAAGTACCATTTTACCATCATCATGAAAAACCACAGCAAATACATATACTTGCATACTTCTGCTTCATGGATTTCTTCCTCCAACCAATTCTAAGTGTGAGGGCAATCCTACAGAGAACATTCAGTGGTGAAAGTAACTCTGAGAAGCAACCCTGAGATCCAGTATAAGCTTAGGGCTTTTAATGTGCCTCAAGGCCATCTGTTCACCATTATCTCTTCCTGCTGTAGTCCAAAATAATGGAGCAGTGACATAACTAATAAACAGAGGGACAGGCTTTGGGAGATTTGGTTTTTCCAGAGCACCACAGTGGTGACAATAGATGGTTATGACCTAGCTAAATTGATTATGCCCTGCATTATGTCACCATGCCAGCTCCTCTGCCAAGAAAGCTCCTGCAGCTGGAGAGATAGGGGCAAGATTTGCCATTGGCACATCTATTATTTATCTCATTCTGCAGGCGCTTCTTTCTCAAGTTCTCTAAAATGTCACTGGGACACTTTGTCATTGCTCTCGCTTCTCCAGCATGTTTGCAAATCCCTCCTAGCTTGGTGCTGTCTGCAACTTCAAATTATGTACAATTTAATTATTCCCTTGCAACATTTATGAAGCTATTAAAGCAGGCAGGAGCCAATTAAGGAAGGGAAATACGGTTCAGAAGAATATAGAGACTGATGCTGTTTCAATGTCATGCTTTGATATTCTCCCTTGGAGAACTGCTGAGAAAATGTGCCATTTGAAAATAACTACAAAAAAAGACAACTAGTCATTTTCACTGCTTCCTGCAGTAAGTCTCCAAGATGGCTTGATTATGCAGTCTCTGCCCCTAACAGTTAATGTATGTTTATGCTTAATTAGCCCCTGATCAAACTTTTCGACTTTCTTGCCCAAATCACATTAAAAGGTAATTGAAAATTCTCTTCAGGTTTCACCATCCTGCTGGTTTACTTTCCCTCTTCCCATATGGCTATTTTTATTTCTTTAAAAAAATCTTTCCCCTCTAAAGCTTTTATTATTACTAATTGGAGCACATCCATACTGCAGAAATGGGAGAGAGAGAGAGCAATCACAGCTGCGTTCAGGTAGCAACATGGCATTAGGATTACCAACTTTTTTTGCAGACTCTGCTCTTAGGCCTTTAACAGCAGTCTGACTGCCAGCAATGGACCCTATGAAGCTTCCCTCCCCCACCCCTCACATCACACCATTACTAACACTAGGGTTGGTTCCAAGTTTTGGGGGTCTGGGCACAGAGTGCCACAGAATTCCTGGGCAGCACGTGCAGCCAGGAATGTCAGTGGCAAAGCACTCAGAAAGGAGTGGGCTGGTTGGGTAAGTAGCAGTGGCCTCCATTTGGAGCCCCAAGTTTCAGCAGCTGTCCCCCCTCAGGGAATGCTGAAGCCAGCCCACGTTAACATCATACCAAGAAAAGGTTCGTTTTTAAACTTCTGTCAATATTGTTGCTCTTAAGGATTACAGAAGCAGGACCAGTAAAAAAAAAAATGCTATCAATACTATACAACCCGTCCTATAGATTCTGATTTACTACATGGCATGTGTATGTGACACATAACAGCATGCCTGTTTCATTATCATCAACTGACCACAACATCTAATGACAAAAAAAAGAAGCATGGTCAAGTAACACACTTCCCGGGACAGCCATACACTCGGCCACGGCTGCAATCCATGTTAAAACTAAAGAATTGCTGATAGTGCAATTCTTTAAAAACCCGGGTTGGGGGGTGGGAATGCGGAGTGGACTCGCATTAGGAGACGGATCTGTGCGAAGTGTCCCCCCCACACACACACACAGGTTTTATACCATGATTAGCCTGCATGTGGAAGGGGCCTCAGTTACCCCATCCCACACCTAAGCTTGGCTGAAAAACCTGAAACTGTCTATTGCAACTAATGAACTAATCAGCGATGGAGGTGGGATTAGAATGCCAAATATCAGCCCTCCCACTGATTATGGATATAGCCAGAAATATAAGAGACAAATCGCTAAACTAGACCAAAATGGTATAGAATTATAATTGCAGCATTGGGGTTCAAAATGGACAGCAAAACTAGGCTACATATTTTGCAAGAAATTTCTTTAGAAACTAATGATGGCAATCATATATCAGTGTTCCTTTTTATTAATGTATTCAGTTTATAGGAATCTATCTATTTAAAAAAAATGGTAAAACCTATTATTTTATGATTTTTGTAGAATACTACTTGTACAACTATGTCCAGGGTCAAACCTACTTACAACAGTGCCCAGGGCTAACCCTGGCACCACGCCTCCCCCTCGACACACCTGTTCCCCACTCCCACTTTAAAATAGAACCTCATTCCTGAGTGTCACTAATAATTCATGGATGGCCTGACTGCAGTGGGACCAGCTGAACACATTTTGAAGGAAAGTTACTGTGATTTGCGTTCAGCCCTATGCCACCCTCCTGCTGGCTGGGAAATGAACTTCATTTTGGGTGTGTATGAGTTGAGCAGGGTGTCAGTTATGATCCTGAATTCAGTTTCTGGGAGTAATAAGCATCCAAGGGAGTCAAGCAATGCCCTGCTGCAGAGCGACCTGTAAGAGGCCCTTCGTTAGGGTCCTGAGCTGTTCTTCTGAATCACGCAAACTGCACTTCATGCTTTCTTGCAATTACAATTCATTCCAGTGCCATTCGATCTTAGAAGATGATCAGTTTAACTGGGATTGGCAGCTGAGAAGGGATCTGGTGGGAAGAAGTCTATATGGATAGTTATTGAATGTCATGAAAGCAGGCATAGTCAAGCATGGGGAGTTATTGCCTGCAGCACCAGTAGGCTTCGCCCCAGGGTATAGTAGCAAGCTGCTGCAGAGGCAAGCAGGCCACCCCCCAGAGAGATGCACCCTGGTGTCTGTCCCCACATGTTCCTCCTGCCATTTGTAGAAGGAAGGAGCTGGGGCCAATTTCCAGGGTTGTGGGGTGCAAAGAGGGTGACCAAGGGGGCATCCCTCTCTGCTAGGGCTTCTGCTGCTTGCCTCTCCTCTAAGCTTGAAGGTAGCCAGTCAGAGCAAAGAGTAAAGCAGCAAACTGGGGCTGAGGCAGGCCTGTGGGTGGTCCACAGTGGCAGAGGCCAGTGGGCAGGAAGCAGCAGACTGAGGGGACTGAGGCAGCTGGTGCAGGAGGAGGGATGGTCTGGAGTGGTCAAATGTACACATGGAAGTGGTGCCTGGGGAGTCAGCCCCCTATGTTCCCCCACCCCAAGTCTGACTGTGCTAGCTCTCTTTGTGCCTATCATTGTATTCAAGAAAAGATCTGATTTCTACTGTTCATAGGCCATTTCTGCACAGCTGTCCACTGGCATAATTAATGCCAGTGGAGCCATGGGACCATTTGCAGAGGTGACTCCACATGGAGCCTGCGTGTGTTATTTACCTTGTCTTCCTTCCAAGGCTCCAGAGGGAGGAAGTGACATGCCCACGCTGCCCTCTGACCCATGAGGGTCGGAGGGCAGTGTGGGCATGTCCCTTTTCCCTCCGGAGCCTTGGAGAGAAGACGAGGTAAACAACCCACCAAACAGGCAGCACCTGAAAGCGGCGCTCTCATGCCAATGCCCTTCGCATGGCACTAGCGGGAAGACACCACTTTCCAAAGACCACGCTCATGGAGCGTGTTTTGAAAGCAGTGTTTTCACACCGGGGGGGGGGGGTGAGCATGATGCTGCTGTGCTGCAGCAGCGGCAGCTGTGCGAACAGCATCCCAGGGACAGTGTTTTTACTGTCCCTGAGGCGCTGTTTTTGGGCCGTGCAGAAACTGCCTTAGTGTTTCTC